>NW_028145671.1:407500-602500 GCF_977016875.1 Pavona decussata | reverse complement strand
GCAGTGGGAAAGTCCTCTTCATCTAGGTTTCCAATATAATCAATCTTCGTGGTGTCTTGCCTGAGTGCATCAAAAGCATTTTTAGCCAGCAATAGGTACTGATCGATGGTTGTCTTGTCAAGTTTTCGTGTACTGCTCTGGTGGCAAAGAGTGTTTCTCAGCAAGCGAAGCTGGTCCAACGCCAAAGCGAATGTCTCAGCTTGGTCTCCACTGGGACTCAAAACACAATGATGAAATGATCCGCTAAGTAAACCACGAGGTTTGACGTAAAGTTTGTCCAGAGTGCTCAAACGTCCACTCCCATCGGGCATTGCAAAACTTTGAGAAAAGAGAGTGGCTTTGAAAAGGGCTGTACAGTCCCAGTCCTTTAGGGGTTTATTCAGGATCGGTACCTTGGTCGCTCCACCTTCCTTACTTAGGAACCAATTAAGAACCGCTGCAGAGTCATCCCACTTTTTACAGCCATGTTTAGGGACGACCAGGGTGTCCCACATGTGAACGAACACTGTGCGTAGGGCGACTGGAAATTCGTCAACCACAACAGTGGAGAATTTGAAAAAGTTTAGTTGTTCAGAAGAGAATGATGTCATTGTCAGGCGAAGAAAGGCTCCTCACTCAAGCAAAGCCGATGTATTCGCATGAGTCTGCAAAATATAACACCGATAATTTTTTTGGTTATGGATTTTCATTTAAATTAGAGAAAAGAAGTTATAAGACATGTCAAATTGTATTAAACGATGCTAAGTGTAGTGATCTTGGCACCCTTAAATGTTAGAATTTGGTACTGCATGGTGGGTGTGTTTTGTAAACTTGTATAAAGAAAACAAGAAAAAAACATAACAAAAACAAAAACAACAGTTTATTATTTCAGACTAGGATTTAAGCAACCATAAAAATATGTTGCTATACATTAACAGCTCTGATCTGATTGGCTCTATTTGGTGTCTGTTGTTTTGTAGCCAATCGGAACCCATTGGCTCCGATTGGCATTATCGTGTAATCATCTGTTGTAACTATACTTTTCTTTCTATGTTAGTTTATGTAAATAGTATGAAATAAATGAACCTTGAACCTTGATTAGTAACTGCATTCGTGTTTCAAACTTGCACTCATGTTTCAGGAAAACTGCACTCCTTTTTTAGCCAATCTGAATTGAGTAAATTTTTCATGTATTATTAATGCTCAAATCATGGCTGTTGATAGAAAATCGGATTCGAGAATTTTGTTATAGTTATGATTAAACACACTTTCAAACGCCCCCAACATTTGGTTCAACAACTCTGCTGAACGCACGCTGAAGCAAATATTAATTTAACAATTATCCTGCGAAATCGAGCGGAATATCGCCTGATACTTAGCCCACGAGGCCATAGGCCGAGTTGGCTAAAATCAGTCGATATTCCGCAAGATTGAGCAGGATAATTGTTTTATTATTCAACACATTGATAACAAAGCACAGGTTTATAGCAGAAAAAATTGGGGGCGATCTTTATTTGTCCAAAAACTAAACTTGTAACATTTTCCCGCGCGCGGACCAGCATGAATGAAAGCGGCAGCTTTGTTCAAGTTTGAATGAAATCGAGAAAGTGCATCAAATTAAAAAAATTGAGTACTCGTCTTGCGCGCCAATCGCTCCGGCAAAATTTTCCACAAATTTGTAGCCTGAAAAGCTAAAACCAAACTGTATTTTGAAGCTGCGAAGGATTTGTTGGTCAGCCGGGCCAAGCTGAACAGACTGGAAAAGCTTTTCAACGATTTCTCGGGTGAATGTTTCTTTGTTTACTACGCAAGCAATTTCACGATCTTTCCTCAGTGTTTTGACAAACGCATCTAGTGCCTTGTTCCTTGCGAGAACTCTGTATCTTTTATGAAACTAAACGGTTTTTTCAAGCGGCTCTGATGCTTCTGAGAATAATTACTTTGTACTCCGTCGACTCCGTCTATTGTTTTGTCTGCCAGAAAGCTAAAATTTCTCGAGGCACTTCAGTGCGAGCTCGGATTTCCTCAGGTGGTTTTCTCCATCTCTTCCAGACGAGTCGAGATCTCTGTTTAACGGTTGCAAGAACCAATCTAAGGAAAAACATGTACTGTTTGTAATTTCTGAGCACTAGAATACGGGACAATCCAGAAGTCTAGCGAAAAATAAATTAAACGTAATTTGCCAGTTCACAAACAGAAAGCTAGGTAAACAGCAAACGTTTTTGCACTAACCATTACAATTCTTCACAGCAACGTTGGTTGTCTTTTATGTGTTCAGTATAAAACAGCGTTATTAATAGGTTGGTGATCTTGCGAGGTCGTTTATACTTTTTGAAAGCGTTTTGCCATTTTTCTCCCCGACTCACGAAACTACGTATATCGCAGGATATCTGTTGTGTGCGGACGACGTATATTGAGTTCAAGAAAACCATATTTGGGCAGTGTCGCAATGTGTTGAATAATAATAAAGGACGGCGGAGGCGTGGTGGTGTAGTGGTTAGTGCCTTGGACTTTCGATCGGATGGTTGGAAGATCTGAGGGTCGTTTGTTCGAGGCCAGGTTGGTCTCTTCATTGCTGTGTTATTTCCTTAGACAAGAAACCTTTCTCCACATTGTCTCTATTCATCCAGGTGTATAAATGGGTACCGGCGACATACTGCTGGCGGTAATCCTGCGATGGACTAGCATCCCATCAAGGGGGGAGTAGCAATACTCCTAGTTGCTTCATGCTACAGAAACCGGGCTAAGGTCCGGCCGTATATTTCTGTTTCTACTGAGTTTGAACTCCCAGGGTAAATAATTATACCTTAAAGGTGTTGGAAAGCACAGACTGTTCATTGAAACACTGGAAGTTGCAATGATGCAACGCCATCAATACTACCAGCATTTTGCTTGGAACTATTGCTTGGATGTCTCAGAGAAACAGGTACATAGAATATGGAATTTTGTTTTGGCAACTTAAATTTGTGATATATTGCACCAATTAATATTCTGCTTGATATGGCTTTCCACCAAAGAATATAATTCAATAGTCAAAATAAATAAGTTTATACAGTCAACTCTCTCATAGCGACCACTTCTCGTAAGCGACCACCTCCCGTAAGCGACCACTTCGTAAACAACCGTTTTGTTTCTCAGTTAAATACTGTTTCAAGAGCTCTCTCGTAAGCGACCACCAGTCAAATTTCTTGAGGGACCACGACCACATTTTAGGCCAGAAATTACACATATTCTTTTGTTTTCTGTTTCCGGTAAGCGACCACCCAACATAATCACGTATGATCGTTAGTAAATCATTACTCAGAAGTTACAAAAGTTCAATTTTTAATGACGCTTCCCCGGACTGCTGACAGATAATAACAGTTTACAGAGAGAAAAGATGGCTTTAATTAGATCTATAGGTAGACGGGAATTGTTACAGTGATCTGTTCCAAAATGTTATACAAAGTTTCATCAGAAGAATGAATAGATGTGAAAAAATCAAACAAATTAGTTTCCATTGGGCTAATTTTAGCTGCTAAGGTAATATTTTTATGTAATCAATTAATCAATCCATTATAAGGCTTATTTTGTTGATCTTTCCCGTTAGCGACCACCTCCCGTAAGCGACCACTTTGTCGTGCCCCAAGGATGGTCGCTTACGAGAGAGTTGACTGTATATAATTACTCAGCTGATTGTCTTCATCACTGCTAGTCATGCAGCATGATAGTGATACTAAGGCTCGGCAATTCATTCTTATAATAAAAAGTGATTTCCAATAACTAAACATTTGCTCAAAGTCTCCATCAAATGATTCCCCTGTCACTTTCTTGCACAATACCTCCTTCAAAAAGGAAACAAGGAAACCCATGTCAACCGACCGGCAGCCATCTTGAATTTCAATCAGAGTGGGAAGACTGGGCACGAACAAAGCCAATTTTGGTCAGCAGCTATGCACTGCAGGCCCGGAAAAGACCGTTTCTTTTGGACTCAAGCAGACAAGGCAGACAAGGCAGACAAGGCACATTTCCACTTTCTTAATTTGAGCTAAAAATGACGGCTTCAAGCAACAAAACGTGGATAACTACTTTTTAGAAAGAGGAAGGCTTTAATATCAATAATTTTGATAAAAAGACTGGCTTGAAGATGTATGATGCACAATCCAACCACACGAATGCAAGCGCTTCTGTGAATTTAGCCACAAATTCATCTGATCAAGGTTGTTGAGGTAGCCTTTCTGATTTATTTTCAAAATAAAACATTTACAAACGTTGTTATGGAGTAATTTGTAGTTTTAGCGAAAGTTTAAAAGAACAATCAAATGACTGTAGTTGTACTGAGACTCAAATTTTTTTGTGTGTGTGGTGACTGATCCGGTCGATTATAACTTTAATTTGCCTGTGATATGATTGAAGTTGAAGGTCAGTTTGTGGAGTATTGTAATGCTCTCTATGGGCTATATAGGTATGTGCGGCGCCAAAGGGTATGGTTTTTTCAGCCGCTTTGGTCATAAATAGGGTATTGATTTTAGCCATTTTGGTAATAAATAGGATATCGGTTTTTGCACTCTAATCTTGAATTCATTTTTTTTTTTTTTTGAAGAAGCTACTTCTTCATCATGATGTTTACGGCAACTGTGTACGAGCCGCAACGGCTTGTCACGCGCTGGGCTCCAGGGGTTTTTGAATTGAAGTTGACCAGACACCATCAGGTCAAAAATAGGGTATCAAATTTTTGGTCGGGTCATAAATAGGGTAGGGAAAATAGCAGATTTTGGTCATAAATAGGGCAAAGGTTTTGGGAAGCGGGCCGCACACCCCTATCCAATTTTTTTGGATGGGGTGTGAAGCCACCAAATCTTGCTCAATAAGCTAAGTCACTTGTAAGCGTGGGAATCAATTTTTAACTGATTTAACATGGTTATGAATAATTATTGTGACTTCTACTACCACATATACTACTCTAGAACTATGACAAAATAAAATTTTGTAACTTTGAGTCTTGATCATTACTTGATGTCTGATTGTTTAAAACAGCCAGGAAATTAGAGGGTCAATTATTTTTTTGATCATGTAAATTAGAAGCAATTGCCTTGTCCTCCTAAACATAAGTAAAGATCTTTGAAACATCCCTGAGAATCTTGGCAAGATGATTGAAGATCCTTGAAGATCTTGAGAAGAATTTAGAGAATCTTAAGAGATCTTTAAGGAGCTTCAAAAGGAATTGTGAGGATCTTTGAGAATGGCAGTAAAAGACCTTTACAAGTAAGGTCCTCAAGGCTTCGTGAGGATCTCAGTAAGAATTTTGAGGAGCTTGACAATAACTATAAGGACCCTTGGGATCTCTGTACGATCCTCTAGTGTCCTTAAAGATCCTTAAGGATCTTGGCAGGAATAAATATCTTGGTAAGACCCTCAAGGATCGTTCAGGATTCTTGAAGATCTTCACATAAATAAATAAGGATTTTTAAGGATCCTCAAGTATCCTGAAAGATCCTTCAAGATCTTTATTAAGATCCTCACAAAGATCATCATGCAGATCTTAGATCCTTGAAAGATTTTCACCAGGTCTTATGACTTATATAATTACAATGTAATAATCTCATTACCTACAGTTGACTACGTTTAGTTTCAGAATTGAGTCAGTACATATAACTGATTTGCGACGTTAAAACAATACTTTTGTAATTAGTAAACAAACGTAGAAATACAACTTGTAATGCAGTGATATAAGACTGCATTAGACTTTTGATCAGACTCTTGCCCGCAAGACTTAAAGGTCATAATGTCATGATCTTTTATGGAGATACTTTTAAAACTACATCAGAATTCCCTATTTAAGTGACTGTTACCATTAGGTCCCAGTACTTGAATGCAGTTTCAAGTTAATTAGTTACAGTGTAGGAGGACCATAATAGTGTTGATACACAAACATCAAATAAGCTATAATGGTGATCGCCTTTTGGGAGAGGATCACTTATCAAAGCTATTAAATGATTGCCAAACCAATTATTTTGACCATACTTTCCCTGTGTGAGCTATGTCAACTATGTACAGACCCCCAGGGTTGTGATATCAGTGGCAAAAAGTGTTGTAGAACTTTTAACAACGGCTGCAATTGGCAATAATGTCATTATTGCCATGTCACCAGTCATATGACCTCATCACTGTATATTGTTGATGTCAAAGGGGACATCTTTGAACGTACTACATGCATCTATCTTCCAAGGCCTCATTGTCATAATTTTATATAGCTTCTATCGTTGCTATTAAGTTATGGATGGGGGCCAGAATCCCCCAGGGCTCCCTTGCCATTCCCCAGGTCCAAAAAAACAAAAACCCCAGCCCAGTCTACATAGAGTTAATTAAAATAAATTGGGGTTGGCAGAAAGCGTACCGCATGTTACTGTTGCATCAAAGTGACAAAAAATGACTCACTCCATTCTATACCTACTTGACACAAGGTTGCCAAAAGGGCCTCTTTATGTCACTGCAGTCATGTATTCCATAAACAGTGTATAAACTTAAGTTAATTTTATTATATGCTATGGCTATAAGGGCCAACAATTTATGCTTGTGATTGTTTGAAGAGGAGATAACTGTGGTTAATCAAAATTAGTATGTCAGTAAAAATTAACAATCAAACCCACAAGCGCTCAAGCATTTTGGACAAATTGTGTTACACCAATGGTGATTTGTGACAAAGATTGTCTTCTTTTTTGTCGTCAAAGCAGAGTTTCTTGCTGTGAACTCTCAAATGTCCACTGTTCAAACTGTCAAATACTCCTTAATTAGAAGTTATTCGTTTGATTTATCATTCCAAAAAGGTTTGTTTTCTTTAAATTTCTAAAAACAGCATATTGGAGTCTTGCAGATTTGTGCATGACGGCTGCCATTCTTGACTGAAATGTGATCTTTTATGTGTGGGATAAAAGCCTCCCTTTCTAGGCCCCACCAAGACCTATAAACATACCTAAGGCAATGAATTCTGATTGGTCAGTTTTTAATGAAGACAATTAGAACAATAGAGGAGCAAAACTTTCTCTTCTAGTAGAAATGTGGGTTTAATCTAGGTTTAATAAATAAATTAATAAAAATTGTGATTACAATGAAGAAAAAGATGCTTGACCGAAACCTCAACATAGTTTGCCACAGGCATCCCATGTACAGTAATTACTACTTGCTATAAAGTCAGTTGAAACTCTCACTACAGTACTAACTACCATTAATTTTTTCATTGTTTGAGATACTAGTGGTCTATGCCGTATTATAACATAGTGTGCGTGCTTCCCTATCTAATTCCTATTGGCCTCATCATGGTACATTTCTCAACAAAGTCATATGCACGCCCGTGCATCCATAAAATGACCTGTGTAACTTGAAGACAAAAGCAGGTTTCCATCGCTTAAAGCTTTAGTTTGTATAAACTAATTCTAAGAAGCAAATTTTCATTGACAATTTCAGATGAAACTTTCTCATTCAGACCATACAATGTACCATTGTGGCGTGTTTGTAAACAGCTAATAAGAACCTTTGTTTTTCGGTACAGCACATTAAGAGAATTTTGTAATCAATCACACAATAAAACCTTTTTCTGGGTACCACTTTTCAATACTTTGTTGTCACTATGTTATATAAGAATTGGTTCATGCTTCGAGTTGTGCATATATTGAGTTATGGATGCACTTGGGAAGTTTGAAGAGCACTCAAGAAGCTAGAGTTGCTCTTGGCTAAGCCTGGAGTAACTCTTGTGTTTCTCTCATGCTCTTCCAACTTCACATGTGCATCCACAACTCAATATACGCACACTAAGCATGAACCAATTCCTAATACTCAGCTGAAAAATCATGATACATGTACATGTATTTCATTTATTAAGTTTATTCATACCAAATTAATTGAAGGGCTTGGTGGAAAAAGGGTGTAAGTGACGATTTCACGTTTACAATTCAAATCACTCTAAAAAACAGTCTACTTTGGCCTACTGATTTTCTCCTTGAGAAAACCATGAACAGTACAAAAACCATTTGTTAACTATTTCTCCCTTCTTAATTCTACCACAGTTACTTCTCCCTCCCACCCCCTCCCCTATGTAATGATAACCGAACATGGACAGCCAAAAAACTACTCACCACGAACAGTACAAAAACCATTAGCTTACTATTTCTCCCTTCTTAATTCTACCTCAGTTATTTCTTCCTCTCCTCCCCCCCCCCCCCCACTCCCCCTTATGCAATGTTAAAATGGGGAGTGATGCTTCCCAGGAAATTGTTTGTGACCCAGAAAACAACAATGAATTGGGGGGGGGGGGGGGGAAGAATGTGGTGGTTGGCTTGTTTACCAGTCAACATGCTTGAAAGGGTAATTTTGTTATAGATTTTGTCCCATTGGACTTGTCGGTTTCCCAATTTTCAGTAGCCTGAAAGTTTACCACTTTCCACGAGCCGTGTTTAGTCGCACCTGTCATTGTTTCATAAGTAAGGTTTGTGATGACATCATGGTTTTATTTTGCAGGTTGTGACAAGCCCTAATACATTGTAGATCAAGGCAGTGGTGATAAACAACTTGGGTATCGTACTGGCCACTGGTTTCGCTTTTGTTCAGTGAAGTGGGTAAACACACGACATCTATGAGTCTTTTGAACAGCTACATGTATGAAAGTGACGAATGCAGTGCAGAGGAACTGGTCGAAACGTTGTCCGAAGAATGCCTCCTTGGTAGTGATGACTCAGACTGTGCATTTGTGAATTTTTCGTTTCAATTATCGAATCCCTCGGGAGCATCAAACATAAATCCGGCCATGTGCACTAAGGCATAAACAATGTGGCCTTACCAATCCCAATATCTCAAAATTTACACTTATTTGGCATACAGATTTTTTATTGTGTCAGAAACAGGGTTCCATATTTGAATACAAAACTTTCTAAAATGATAACAGAACTGTATGCCAAAGAAGACCGTTTTTTGGATAAACTTGAATTCTAAAGGTAAAATCATCACTTATGCCCTTTTTCCATGGCGCCCTTCAATTATAACTTGCATACACATTCCTATGAACAGAAATGACCAAAAAACATACATATGCATTTTTTTACACATTATATAAGCATGAGTTGATTTGAGGTACTAATTGACAAGCAATAAATGTCAATTAATTACAAAACAACATTCACCTTAATCTAGCTAATAGTATATACATGTAACATGATTGGCTTCAAATTACCTACTCTTACTCAGGCGGCAACAGAAAGCTTAAAAGTAAGATCGTGAAAACAAGAGGATTCATATTATTGATCTTTTTTCTACCATTTAAAATTTTCTTTTCATGGATGAAAAGTGGACAGATTATGGGCAAATTCTATACTGGGAGGCACATTACCTACTGATGTACTATTGATTGTCACAAAATATTTCTCAAACTCATTAATAATTCATCAAAAGAAAACAAAGAAAATCACTACCGTGACCGTGGTTTGGATATGTGATCCTAATTACCATAAAATTTTGCCAACTTTAGCCTTGAATTTCTCCAAGAATTATTGATCATTTGGGAAGCCATATCAAACACTCGAAAGTGTGTTTCATCAGTCATCCAAACACCTCGAAGTCGTTTAAAAAAACTCGGCTGCGCCTCATTTTTTCAACCTACTTCCAGGTGTTTGGATATCTGATGAAACACGCTTTCTCATGTTTGATTAATATTACATCAAACATTTTTGGCCAAATCACTTAAAAGGTCAGCACCTCCTATAAGTGAATGCAACCATTTTTTTATGAATATGTGACAATTTCAAATCGTTTATTGTTTTAAGAGTCGACCCTTACGCAAACACTTGTATTGATAATCTGATCTCATTATGGCTGCGTTAAATTGCAGGATTTTGAAACAAATTATGCACAACAGATTCCACTCTAAATTGTCTTAACCCTCTTCTATAATGGTACCATTAAAGTTAGGAGTATTTGTTTACACATCGAGACATATTTTATCATTGGTACACAATTAATCACCTCTAAGACAAAAATACTCTTCCAAACCTGCAGGGATCACTAATATACATTCAAAAATAGAGAGGTGGAAAGTTTTAAAATTGTTGCATGTGAGAAAGTGTATTTCACAACAACCAGTTTTTAAATTTTTTACTGTTTTAACCAGGAGTCAAAGAAGCCATTTCCTCTAAAGATAAGACTTCAATTACTGTCAAGGCCTCCTTGTTTTATTTTCTCATTGAAATGATGTGATTTTGACTCTTCTTATTTTTAATTTTCAAGAACTTTTATTATTTATTTATTTATTTATTTATTTTTTGGTGTTATACTGTATAATAGACATAATAAAGCAAGGATTCAACAGTTAGCTTTTTGCACCTTGGATCGTGCTCTCTCATTATGACTGTGTGTCTGTTAGGGTATGAAAATATGCATATTATGCTTAAACCTTTGGCGAAAACAGACACCTTTATCTACCCCTCTACATATACATATATTAACCAACTCAACGAGTGAAATTTTGATTCACTAATTCACAAGTAAGACGTATGAATTCATCACCTTGCCAACGACCCAGTTTGTCGTGATAGAAATAATTTTAAAAGTTTCCCTAGCGAGGAAGCGAGGAATAATACTTCCGGTTTTCAACATTCACGTTCAGTTTGCTAGCACAATTTAGGCTTAATTTTGCAACTTAACTGTTTCAGCGCAGTACAAAATGCTCAAAGTAGGATGAGTTTTAGTGCAGTTCTTAATCAGGCGTCGTAACCAGGCATGAGTAATACTCTGTACCTCGAGCCGGGAAAAAAAAGTTGAAAGGCTTCGACGAAGTCACTATCCAAGCAGAAATCAGATAGCTAAGAAAATAATTTAAAGATCTTTCTTCACTTACCTTTATTCCATAACTTTCACTGCCCGTAAGCACGATCACTATCCGCTTAGAAAGAATGTTTTTGCTCCCTGCGCCTGTTCTTTATCGAAACACGGAAGTCAAGGGTCACGTGATCAATGCTTTAACTTGTCTCCAATCCCTGGCTACTTGGAACTTGAAGGTCACGCGATGTGGGCTACGCATCATCGGTCACGGAAAGGGGAACAAAAGTGATATAGGTCCTCTTAGGGGTGGACCATTAGAAATCACGGGGGAAGGGGGGGGGGGGGTGACAATTCCCCCCAAAAAATTCCTGCGAGCAGTTCCCCATCCAAAAAAATTTCCTGCAAGTAAACTCGGACTACCTTGCGGGAGGTCGTGGGTTCAAACCCCGGCCGGACAACACCAACACTCAGTGCTGCCTTTGTAATGACATCTGCAAATGGTTAGACTTTCTAGTCTTCTGGGATAAGGACGATAAACCGCAGGCCCCGTCTCACAACACTTCAATGTTTATAACCCTGTGGGACGTTAAAGAACCCAGACACTAATCGCAAAGAGTAGGGCATGGAGTTCCCGGTGTGCTGGTCTGGTCTTTGTGCTGTTTCATAATTTCGTGGGTTGGGTGGGTAGGATGAGGTTGCTCATGGACATATGCTGATGTAAACCGCATTTGAATGTATATATGAATAGAAAATGCGGTATATAAATGCATTACCATTACCATTACTGAACCAAAGTATGATATCAAAACACAACGTCAAGTAGTTTTAATCAAGAATATAATTAACCTGTTCTTCTATCATTTTAACACCTTTTATAATTATTAATGTTTTTAAAAGTTGCAATGCAATAAATTACATTTGAGCTCCTCTTCATTTATATTTAATGGAGAACCATATTTCGACTGTAGAAAAAAAAATAAAATAATTTTACTATTAATAGCAAACCTCACAATCTTTCTCTTGAAACAATATAATAACAATACTAAACAAGTTAGGAACCAAAGTCACTTACAAACCATTTAAATCTTGTCTGGATGTCGCAAAAAATTCATTATATGTGATTTCTCTCTTTATTTGTATCCAGACAACCATTTCAAATCTTAAAATATATTCAATAACAAATAATCAAATAAAATGATCTTACTATACGTATTCAGCTGTACTCTAAACTTTCAACGACCGTTGGGTAAAAAAAATTTATTGAAGGACTGGGAATATACTCGCTGTGGTTCAACTCTGAAAATGTGACTTTTCAATAGCCAGATTTGTTCAGATTTGGCTGTGTTTTATACGAAAATCTGTTTGTTAGCACAATGCATCCCAAAAAAATCTGCTGAAAATCAGACAACCGAACCACACGAAACAAAAATGGAGTATTGCTTTAATAACAGCCAAATCCAAGGCTACATACCAGAAAAGGAAAAAAGCCTGTCCAATCTAACTGATCTGACTACATATGTTCTCTGTCCTTTTTCTTTGAAACACGATCCATTTGTCGATTGGACAAGACGTTTTTATCTTCAACCGAGAAAACAACACCGAATATACATGTACGTACTATATTGCCTTCGAATGTCTCACGTTTTTCGCCTTTGCGTTCAACTGTAAAGAATGGTATCGACCAACACGACAAAGTCGAGTTTCCGTGACAAGTGAAAAAACGTCCCCCGAGCCATGACATGCGTAGCTCATTTCTTTCTCGATAATCGCGATACTCGAATTTCGCGAAAATCGAGACTACAAAGAGACTGTCACCTTGAGCGGTTCTGTATTCACACAGTTTAAAAACTGTGTGAAACTTTGCATGCCTTTAATATTAGACGAGGTTCTGCAAAAAAAAAAATATCGTGCAGAGCTTCCATGTCGAAAAAAAAAAATACATGCAGACAAATTGGACTAAAAAAGACTCCATCCATGATTTATTTTTTTTGTTAGGTAGATACTGGTGTGCGTGTTTTTGTCTCTGTTGTGTTTGTTGTCTCTTTTCTCCGTGTTTTCTGTGTTTTCTCTATCGTAATTCATTCATGTAAATTGGCTTCCTTGTTCTTTAACTCCCAAGTAATTTAAGGAAGCCAATACCCTTTTTTCTATTTCATATGTTTTGTCATTTCAGCTGTAGCGCTCCGTAAGGGTAGAATAAAGTTGTTGTTACGAGCGACCTCACTTCCCCAGTGCTCAGATGTATCGCACACCCTAACCAGCGTATTCTTTTATTATGGTTTTGGGTTATTTCACCATTTGAAGGAATAACAGTGGTGTCAAAGAACACCGAAAGAATGTCCAAAACGGAAAAAATATGCTCCAAACACATAAGAATACATCAGAGGTAAAATAAGTTTTTATTTCATTTATTTTATGGAATGAAAGTTAAAATTTAGCGTTATTCTGTGTTCGGAATCGACAACATTATTTGCGGAACCCACAGAAAGTCTTAGCGTTTGAATTCTCAGCGGTCGCATACGTCATTGTCCCACTAGTAATTAATCAGTATCCGCAATGACGTGAGCCTGGGCTTCCTATGGTGGGAGTGGCTCAAAATTCCTATTCACCAGTAACACCAATTTTGGAAGACAACTAACGTTCCTTTTACTTCACGCTGTGCCAGTACAGTAATGTTTCTTTTGGGGGGGGAGGGGGGAGGGGGGGTGAAGGGTGGGAGCATATTAACTTTTTGGGCTTTCAGGGTGAGCGCTTATTCGAAGGAGGGTAGTTCATCGAATAAATACGGCCTATACTCTCAAAGGCACTAAGGTAACCATAACGTGATCATTGTAGATTTGCACGTCCCAACTTCAGTCCGGGATTAGACAGATTGCAGCGTTCTCTGCTTACTAAAAAGTGGGGCTGTGCCACATGTGGGCCGCAAGATAGAGCCGGTTTTGTTTTTGGTCTTGATAGTCTGTGACAGTCCTGGTCTGATAGGGTACTGATGAAAAATTTACAAATCCCTGCCCTTAAGCTAAAGTTTAATTGCGGAATTGGTCTCCTTTTGTGATACTGATATCTTAAACGTGTTCGATTAAAGTTGTCGTTGTGATGTGCATAAATCTGGCTAAATGAAACATTCTGTTACTTTCCCTTTTCAGTCTGATACAGGGAAGCACACTGATTACAGCGCACAGATTCAGGTGATGTTGTTATAGGCTGTGGAGTTTTTTAGCGAACTCCCAGGGGCTCTTACCATTTACACTGAAAACCCGGCAATTCCAGTTGCAAGATCAAATGGTAAGGGTCACTCCATTTCAGGGAATATTTCTAAAATTTTATGGTGTCCTATCCCAGTCAAAGTGATCAGATGCACTGTTGCTGCTCCTTGGCTTTTCGGATTTTTAGTTGATGCTGACAAATTCTTTACATTGTCTATCGTTATGCTGAAAATTTCCAACTGGGCTGGCTGCACTGATAGTTGGTGTCCCTGGTCATTGTCGTTCAGACGTCCAGGGTGGTTATAAGGGGGAGGTTTATTCATCGTTTTAGGGATGTTTCGTGTCATCGATTAAGGCTGCGGGTGTGAAGATCATAGGTGGTCCCAGTGTCATCGTAAAGCGCTGTGTCCGTCATAGAAGGTTCCAGATTATATTTTTCTCCGAATACAAACAATTAGTTTCCATAACACAAAAATGTTTTGCAACACACAAGGATCTTTACTGAAATTCATACATAAATCCAGAACAAAGTTCCCATGCTTGTGGGATTGAATTTCTATTCTAATCAAAACGTTAGTCTCCTCCACAAAACTTTTTTTTATAATTTTCACTAAGTGTGTTCCACCAGTAGGTTTTATATCCTAACACTAATTTTCATTGCAGCCAGTTTTGGTACAAATCAGGGCACAAATCTAGACAAATTAAATCCGATTTATCTAACTTGATACAATAGTGCAGATAATTATATTGGGAAGGATCTTTTCATAACGCTTTGAAATTGCACTTTTATATGAACTGATAAATGTAAAATGAAAATTGGATTGGCTAAGCCGCCGGGGCGTGCAAAGGTTTTAAGTATTTGACTTTCCCGATTCTGTTGCTGCTTAGTAAAGGGTAACCAGAGCTGATCGCTTAATAAAGGGCAAAATTACAGTAATTTTAAGGTGCGTGATTTTCGGGACCTTGACAAGGTGAACGGTGCCGCTTGAAAGATGAATGAATGAATGAACGAACGAACGAACGAACGAACGAACGAACGAACGAAGGAATGAATGGATGGATGGATGGATGGATGGATGGATGGATGGGTTATTTAGCTATATAAACTAATTGGGGACACTACAGAGGAAGTGCTAAGGTCTAAAAAATGAAAAAATGTTCTACAAATCATGTCCCAATGTAGCAATATAGATATAAATTTAATAAGAATCAAAAATATTGCTCATGACTAAAACAATAAGAATATGATCAATCACAAAGGGCACAGTTTCCACAATTATTCCCTACGAAATTATCCCCTTCTAATAAAACTAAATATTTCATCCTCTCTTGCTAAAACGTTTTACTGATGTCTTATTTCGGTCACTATGATTAAGTTTTCCCCAAAGTTTCGGTCCGATATGACGCAGAGAAATTAATCATTTTCCATAATGTATAGAGTTAAAGTGCCCTTAAACGAATTTTTTTTTTATTTTCTTATCTGAATCTAAACATCACCCGAAGAACTTCCGCGAAAACATTTTTTGATTTGCATGAAACGCGAATTTTTTTAATGAATTTTACAGATCTTTGAAATCTTATTTTATTGCAGTCAATCCCCCCCCCCCCCCCCCACTGATAAGAATGCCGACGGGCTCACAATAGGGCCATGGACATAGTCTGTGACGTAGATTCAGGAACTCTCGTGTCTGTGCACTCACTTGACCTTCAGTAAAGTCCGTTCGCGGCAGAGAGAAAATCGTCAGATTCACCGGTAGGAAGGAAAAAAAATGTCTCCAAATAAGTATATTCCATGGAAGAAAACTTATCTGACACGGAAAGTGAGCAAAACCGCTCAAGAAAGCAGGCAGAACGAATTTGAAAGCGTCGAAGTCGAGGCGATAGATGGCGTCCACGAAACAAGTAATACGTGTGAAGATGATGATACATTCGAACCGTACGCGGAGGAGCCGACAGCAGACGAAGAATGGCTAAAAAGATATCACAAGAAACAAGAGGAGAAGCGACGACTCGAAGAAGATTTAACGAAACGCTGACTAGCGACATTGTTCTCACGGAACTACAGGAAGGACACGTGTTGAACTTTGATGATAAATAGAAATAACAGGCCTGCACGACTCACTGCGTTATGTTGTGTACATTTTTATAAACGCTGCCTTATTTTTGCCCTAACGAGCATGTTTAAGAGATTGTACTCTCTTGTAGGATATAATTGGCGGAATTTTGCGCTTGCTATTTGTTTTGTGCCCGTTTTTGTTTTCAAAAAGCCCGTTGTGGTGGTTAACATTTTCATTGTCACAGTTGCAGAATTCTGCAACACATGTGTGTACAATATTTTTTGGAGCTCGTTGAATTCTTGCTGCAATTTATCTACCTTATCTACATCGTGGTTTACAGTGTTTTCTATGTTGGCCGAGTGTGACTGTTCTCGCATCGATCTATTTACATCAGTGCTAGCATTTGTGCTAGTATTTTTTGAGAGCTTAGTCTCAACGAGACTTCGCAGATCTCCCGATCTATGAGAATATAAACCAAAAAAAATTACGCCATATTTGCGACTGGGTTAACATTAAGGTCAAACTATAAACCTCAGAAGGTTACAACCCTTAGAATGTCACAAGCGGGTGTGAATATTTATCAAAAGCTTATCATTCGCTTTTCCCCGCTCCTCTTCGAAGAGTGTTTTGATAATAACGAGATAAGCCTCATACTTGTTCGGTATAAAGCAAGCATTTTTCGGCCGTTAACTTGTTCGCTTGTTATATACCGTTACGGATTCGGCCGTTATCCCAAATGACTTAACGGCCGAGTCTCGATCAGTACAAAGAATGATAATGAAATTAAACTAATACTATATACCAAGTCAAATTCGGCCGTTATCAGTCCCAAATGACTTAACGGCCGAATTTCGTTCGGTATATAATAGAAAACCAGAATTCGGCCGTTATCCCAAATGACTTAACGGCCGGATTTCGTTGGGTATATAATAGAAAACCCAAATTCGGCCGTCATCCCAAATGACTTAACGGTCGGATTTCGTTCGGTATATAATAGAAAACCCAAATTCGGCCGTCATCCCAAATGACTTAACGGCCGAATTTCGTTCGGTATATAATAGAAAACCCAAATTCGGCCGTTATCCCAAAAAACTTAACGGCCGAATTTCGTCCGGTATATAATAGAAAACCCAAATTCGGCCGTTATCCCAAAAAACTTAACGGCCGAATTTCGTCCGGTATATAATAGAAAACCCAAATTCGGCCGTTATCCCAAATGACTTAACGGCCGGATCTCGTTCGGTATATTATAGAAAACCCAAATTCGGCCGTCATCCCAAATGACTTAACGGCCGAATTTCGTTCGGTATATTATAGAAAACCCAAATTCGGCCGTCATCCCAAATGACTTAACGGCCGAATTTCGTTCGGTATATTATAGAAAACCCAAATTCGGCCGTTATCCCAAATGACTTAACGGGCGAATCTCGTTCGGTAAATAATAGAAAACCCAAATTCGGCCGTTATCCCAAATGACTTAACGGCCGGATTTCGTTGGGTATATAATAGAAAACCCAAATTCGGCCGTCATCCCAAATGACTTAACGGTCGGATTTCGTTCGGTATATAATCGAAAACCCAAATTCGGCCGTCATCCCAAATGACTTAACGGCCGGATCTCGTTCGGTATATAATAGAAAACCCAAATTCGGCCGTTATCCCAAATGACTTAACGGCCGGATTTCGTTCGGTATATTATAGAAAACCCAAATTCGGCCGTTATCCCAAATGACTTAACGGCCGGATCTCGTTCGGTAAATAATAGAAAACCCAAATTCGGCCGTCATCCCAAATGACTTAACGGCCGAATTTCGTTCGGTATATAATAGAAAACCCAAATTCGGCCGTCATCCTAAATGACTTAACGGCCGAATTTCGTTCGGTATATAATAGAAAACCCAAATTCGGCCGTCATCCCAAATGACTTAACGGCCGAATTTCGTTCGGTATATAATAGAAAACTCAAATTCGGCCGTCATCCCAAATGATTTAACGGCCGAATTTCGTTCGGTATATAATAGAAAACCCAAATTCGGCCGTTATCCCAAATGACTTAACGGCCGAATTTCGTTCGGTATATAATAGGAAACCCAAATTCGGCCGTCATCCCAAATGATTTAACGGCCGGATCTCGTTCGGTATATAATAGAAAACCCAAATTCGGCCGTTATCCCAAATGACTTAACGGCCGGATCTCGTTCGGTAAATAATAGAAAACCCAAATTCGGCCGTCATCCCAAATGACTTAACGGCCGAATTTCGTTCGGTATATAATAGAAAACCCAAATTCGGCCGTCATCCTAAATGACTTAACGGCCGAATTTCGTTCGGTATATAATAGAAAACCCATATTCGGCCGTCATCCCAAATGACTTAACGGCCGAATTTCGTTCGGTATATAATAGAAAACTCAAATTCGGCCGTCATCCCAAATGATTTAACGGCCGAATTTCGTTCGGTATATAATAGAAAACCCAAATTCGGCCGTTATCCCAAATGACTTAACGGCCGAATTTCGTTCGGTATATAATAGGAAACCCAAATTCGGCCGTCATCCCAAATGATTTAACGGCCGGATCTCGTTCGGTATATAATAGAAAACCCAAATTCGGCCGTTATCCCAAATGACTTAACGGCCGGATCTCGTTCGGTATATAATAGAAAACCCAAATTCGGCCGTCATCCCAAATGATTTAACGGCCGAATTTCGTTCGGTATATTATAGAAAACCCAAATTCGGCCGTTATCCCAAATGACTTAACGGCCGGATTTCGTTCGGTATATAGTAGAAAACCCAAATTCGGCCGTTATCCCAAACGACTTAACGGCCGGATTTCGTTCGGTATATAATAGGAAACCCAAACTCGGCCTATTATATCAGTACCGAACGAGAGAGAGCGATGGAACTAAACTCACTGGAATCGCGCTAAATCGCCCTAAAAACAACATAGGAGGCAAGAAATAAACAAGAGCAGTAAGGTGGGTGATTTTTATTTAAAAATTCGTTCATATTTTTAGCCTCTAAAATAAACCGTTTTTCTCCCATACAAATCCTTATATTTTTCAACCGTTGCGTAACTAGCGATCATATTACGAGCTTGAGCTACCTGTTATTTGAACGCCATACAAACTGTAGTCTGAAATGTCAGCCGTCTCCTCCCCCTAACCCACAGGGGGCGCGCCCCCTGTGGGTTAGGGGGAGGAGACGGCTGACATTTCAGACTATACAAACTGTGGTATATTATGCTTTGGTAACCCCCCCCCCCCCCGGGGGGGTACTCCCTTATATGGATTATATAGGTATGTGCGGCGCCAAACGGTATGGTTTTTCATCCGCTTTGGCCATAAATAGGGTATCGACTTTAGCCATTTTGCCGCCATTCTGGTAATAAATAGGGTATCAATTCTTGCACTCTCGTCTTTAACTGTTTGTTTTTTTGAAGAAGCTACTTCTTCATCATGATGTTTACGGTAACTGTGTACGTGCCGCAATGGTTTGTCACGCGCTCTGGTCACGCGCTGAACTCCAGGGGTTTTCGAACTGAGCACAACTGAAGTTGACCAGACACTATCAGGTCATAAATAGGGTATTAAATTTTTGGTCAGGTCATAGATAGGGTAGGGAAAATCACACATTTTGGTCAAAAATAGGGTAAGGGTTTTGGGAAGCGGTCCGCACATCCCTATCCATTTTTTTGGGAGTACCCCCCCGGGTGGTAACCTTTGATTAAGTGAGTGTAAAACAAAACACCATTGTTATGCAAACACAGTGCAGTTGTTTACGTCAATACAAACGTCTGTTATTTTGAATAAAAATTGTCTAACGCGCCAGGACAAACGTCATTTGCAACCGTCCAGTCTCAACGGTTCTAAACCACCGCCAATACAGTCCGCCTTCATTTTTCTTCGTCACTTTTTTCAAGAGTATTCCATCATGGCAAAATCTCATGCTAAGGAAAACGGAAAAAGCATAGAGCACAATGAAAACGTTTTACTTTTGAGTAGAAAACCTGAATTATCTAGTGACGCGGGTAGCCCGAAGATTCGTTTTCAACGAGAGCTTTTCTCTGAAGCCTTCGAGTTGAATTCGTCCTTTAATGCTTCCATGTTCAAACCAACGGGAGCTTCACCGGGCATTCGCCAAGCTATCCGCGAGAAGAAAGTAGCCTACCTGTGGCAGTATTCTGAAGCAGGATACGATTTAAATGTTGTTGACGCCACTGGCTTTACACCGTTGCACCACGCTGCTAGTGCAAACAGCGCTGAAGTTGTTTCTACGTTGTTGGATTGCCAGGCGAATGTTGACTGTCAGGGACAGCAGTTACTGACTCCTCTGCATGTGGCCGTTAGGTAAGTCATTGTAATATTCTTGGTCTAAGATTTTTTCTGCTGTGTTGGCTTTAGAGTAGTCATTGCAATTTGGCCCCCCGTTTGCAGACTTCTGGTCAGCCATTTGTTGGTTGCACCCAGTATTTAAAATTTCAGCCCCTGTGCCGGTAGACTCCAGAGCAGACATATTGCAATCTTGCTCTGAAACTCTATAGTCCCTATGAGAATCCAGAACAGTCATTGTAATATTGCATGGAAATTTCAGCTCCAAGATTTGTCTACGAGCACGAGATTGAACGCGAGCTCGACTTTCAAAATTCAATGACTCCCCTGAACTTTTGCTCTTTCCTTCTGCTTATCAGTAGAATAAAGGAGACCCTTGAAACAAAGTTGGTTTAACAAGTGATTACCTTAGGCGCGCAAACTGGATTTGAAAATTCGTAATTATTCTTGTTGTGCTTGTCAAATCTAAAGGGCCTTTGTTGGACTATGGTTGGACGCCATAGCCACACTGTCAAAAAATACAGTAGTCCGGGAGTAGTATAACATGGCGACAAGCAAAGCGCAAAACAATTTTGGCGGCCAAGAAACGAAAGCTTATTTAAACATACACACGCGGCAATGTTCAGAAAAAAATTTGACGGTTATGATAATGACAATTCTTAGAGGATTAATTGTATGGACTTTTGTCTGGTGTTTGTACAGGCTTTTGTTGTGGACTAACGTTAATTGTCAATGGTCCTATTTTACTGACCCCGCTATAATGAAGTCCCCATTATTACGAATACAGTGCATGAAACCTATCTGATATACGAAGGAATAGATGTTATCAGATCAGGCGTTTGAATTTGTGCGCAAAAAAGGTAGAAAAATCAAGAGGCTGAGATCTATATAAGACGGTAGGTGTTAAGCTATAATGCAAATAACTTAAAGTTATTTACATTATAGTATTTTTAACATCTACACCAATTTATCATACTTTTTCTCTCAACTTCTTACCATGTATGATAAATAAATTCCAACAACTGAAACAATGTTTACTGACAATTAGATTTGCGGTTTCGCCACCTTTATCTCTTTTGAAATTATTTTTAATTTGTCTTACGGTGAACACTGATGTGATTGGCAAAATTTATTCGTTATAACGTTCCAACGAATTTGTGGAAAAACACCAAAATCTTCGTTACATCGTCCTTTACCGGGTAACGCTGGCTTGAAGGCGCTGAAACACAAACTGATAATGCAAAACTAAGAGAGCTCTAGGGCTCCGGGACTCCGGTCAGAAAAATGCATGGCACCGGACAGAAAAATGTAGGACTCCAAGAAAAACGAATCTAGGCTTAAGTGTTCGATGGCTTTACTCCATTTACTCTGACCATTTACTAACAAGAATTAGCGGTTCTGTCCAGTCCCATTTATTTATAGTCAAGGATCCAGATTTCGATAAACATTTTCGAAGAAGATTAGATTAAGCAACACGATTAAGGACATGGCGACATCGAAACGTTGTGTTTTCTTGGCTAATTTTTATACTAAATTGATAACTTTTACCAGGAAAATTAATGATAAAAACGTATGGCGCTAATGTCAATTTCTCCACACTTGACAGTGACGGCATGAACTACGTACTCGTTGAAACATCGTGTTAAGATTTTATCGATTATTTTCATTGTAAGATCTCCAGTTTATTGCCGTAAAAACAACAAGAACGGAAGCACAAGCGTCAACGGTAACATTTAAATAAAACTTTGATTGAAACAGAGAACGCGAGGCTTTCCAAATAAGGTGAAACTATAACTAGCGGCCAAGTATAAGTAGTGCCTGGTATTTTTATGCCGTTAGAAAGTAGTTTTATCTTTTTAAGAAAGAAGCCAATCATCTTCGGCTTAAACACCACGTGATCAAGTCCTAGCCTATGCTAAATAGTTCTCAATAAAATACCTGTATGTCTGAGCAAAGGCTACTCCTACTAGCTCATGAGTAGTTTTTCATCATTCTGATCTCAAATAGGGTGTAAAAACGCGTATGGATTTTACAGAAACGGGTGTAGATTCTAGAAACCTGGCCAGATGAAGAAAAGGTTACCGGACAATTATATATTTTGGTGTGAAACAGGGCCGGTCAGGTTTGAAGAACCGAGCTGTACACTCCCACCAAAAATTCTAAGCCGGTATCCCTGCCCCCTCTCCCCCCCCCCCCCCCCCCCGTCCGAATTCACATTTGCGGTGAGACTTATCACCCAGCACACTAATAAAAAAAAATATAAATAATAATATTAATTAAAAAAAAAACAATGCAAATATAATTTCAAAGGCTCCAAGGTGCATTCTTGTTCAGAGGTAATCTGTTGTAAGTGTTTTGTTTTGCGTGTTTGTGTGTCTGTTTTGCAGTTTGGCAAACGCCATCTTAAGAGTCCTTCTGCGGATTCTTGGTTAACCGGTGATAACCTAAACTGTGGATTATCCATTTGCAAGGAACTCTGCTCACCACTTGTACCTTTTAGCCGTCTCCGTAAGATCATTTTTGGCGTTTCGTGTATCGTTCATTCCCGTGTTTGTGGAGTGGTACCGTAAAGAGTAGTTAAACTGTACGAGGACTGATCACAGCACTTTGTGTTTCTTTGCAGATACAACAGTCTTGACGCTTTAAAAGTATTATTGGAATATAATGCTGACCCATCCATCAAAAATGCTGACGGCGCAACACCGCTACACTTTGCTGCGCGGCGCAGTTGCGTAGACACCTCCAAGCTTCTACTAAACAGTGTATTATCATCTGACAGTGTTAACTCTCCTGACCATAGTGGTATGACGCCGTTCCACTTTGCGTGTGTCCGTGGTAACTTAGAGCTCTGTGAGCTGTTCATGGAACATAAAACCGACATAAAGGCACCAACGGTGGAAGAGAAAACCCCTTTGCATTTGGCGGCATTACGTGGAGATGAAGCGATTGTTGAGCTCTTGATAAAGAAAGGTTGGTTTTGTATGTGGATTGTCTAAAGAAAAGTTAGTAATACTAGTACTGCCTTAGGTTTGTTCTGGTTTCTGATTTGTCGGATTGACACGACATGATCCAAAGGTAATATGGCTAACTTTGGCTTTAGAATTCAGTTTACAGTTGTCAGTACCATGATGGGAAAAAGGAATTAAAATATTTGCCTCTGCTATTTTCTATTTTCAGTAGGAGTGAATTGCAGCTGAGTAGGTAAATTTAATAATAATAATAATAATAATAATAATAATAATAATAATAATAATAATAATAATAATAATAATAATAATAATATACCAAATTACCGTATTATCAATATCATTAATTACCCTGCCAGTAACCTATATTAACTCGCGGTCTGAGTCGGGTAGGCTGAATGAAATAGCTGTATCAGTTCCCCTCTGCGATTTCCTGACATCTCGTTTACGTTACGGCTTGTTTAGCAATTCGTGCTTTTCCAATCACAATCGCTGTTCAATAATTTTACAACAAACGCACACCATATGCATCAAGGCGAAACAATAACAATTTTTACTTTTAGTTGGTCGGAAAAACATCTAACAGACTGGATTTTAAAATGAAACTAGCAACGCTGTCCAAAGAAGCATAATTGCCAGTCTTGAAGAAAAATGCATGCTTAACGCGCAGCAACTTATCTCTCAAGGCTGTAAATTGAAAGTAGAAGTTTGCTCTCCTCCAAAATTGAAAGCCTAGCAAGTTGTCAGACCACTCCTTGTTAGTCGGGAAATTCAGATTTGACTACGAGTGCGAGATCGAGTTTGCGCGGTTTAGATAAATGCTTGTCACACCAATCTTGTTTCTAGGGTCTCCTTATCTGCTGGTAAACAATGGGAACGAGCGAGAGATTTGGGGATGTGACAGATTTGAAATTTGAAAGTCGTACTCGTACTGTGATCTGAAGGACCCATTTAGGTTATGACTGCAACATTAGAGTGGAGGTAAATCTCAAGCTGGGCAAATGATCAAAAATAGAAAGAATGAAATGTTCATCTTGTCATGTAGGAGCCAAGCATACACACTTGATTAATTCCACTGGTGGGTTGAGGCTCATGGGTTCGATTCCCGTCCTTTCTTTGTACGACACCTTGTTCGTGAAAATGATGACGGTGATTGGCCGCCCACGTAGTCGTTTTTAGGGGACTCGTATTTCTTCCTCCCAACGAGTCCCCTAAAAACAACTCCATGGGAGGCTAGATGATGATGAAATAAGCGTTATTGCATTTTATCTCGTGAGGTCGTTGCAGCGGTTGCCTCATGTGAATTTGTGCTACTGTTACTGGGGCTGTAAATTCAGATCTGATTACGTGGATTCAATGACTGCTCATCTTCCATGTCAATTATTGTCATTCTAGCGCTTCTTGAATCTGGCAATCCCATGTGCTACATCAATGCGCCTGATTTTGAGGGAAGCACGCCACTTCATTTAGCCTGCCAAAAAGGTCACGTGGAAACTGCAAGACTTCTGCTGGGCTACGGGGCTGATGTGGTGCAGGACGATAAACAATGGGACCTACACTCACCCCTACACCTCGCGGCCGCCAATGGTCACATGACAGTGGTAGAGTTACTGATATCCCACGATGCACCAGTGAATTGTAGAGACCAACTGCAGAGAACTCCTCTTCACCGGTGACTAAGCTTACTGTGATCATATTCTCAGCGTTGTACTATTGGTTTTGTGGTTCATATAATCGAGTTGCTGACTGTTCCTCACTGCTCCTGAAACACACATAATCCTCTCATTCTTTGTCAGCTTTTTCAAAGGCCTTTGCGTTAGAAACTTCACTAATGTTGAAATATCAAATTTTCTCAACACACCTGCACCCCCCTCGCCAGTTATAAAAACAGTTCTCTCCGAACATAATGCTTTAAAAACAAAAACCTCCAGCTAATACATTAGTAGACCCAGGGCATGTAATTTGCTACCTTACGGTATTTTTTCAAGTACATAAAAAGTCGGAGTTCTAAACATTCACCTTCCTTATTTGCTCGTTGCAGGGCTGCTGAGTTTGGCAGGGAAGATATCGTGAAATATTTACTTAACATTGGCGCAGAGATCGAAACTAAAGACACCGCTAATCGGACGGCGTTACTCTGTGCAGTCAAACGAGGGAGGACCAGAACTGCTGAGCTATTACTGGAGTCTGGGGCTAACTACGAGTCACGCGACGAGTCACTAAGGACCTGCATACACCTTGCCGTGCAGTACAAACGAGTGGATACTCTGCGCATGCTTCTTGATCGAGATCAAGGCATATTAATAAATGAAAGAGACAAGGACTTGCAGACGCCGCTTCATTATGCCGCACGGCTTGGAATTTTGCAGGTAAAGGAGCGAGCGGCCAGTTTATTGCATTGATAAGTAGACTGGATAGAAAAATCATCCACTGAGGGATAATGAATGATCAGAGTAATAGAGGGATTTAGATTTAAGACTACGACAAACGGCAGAATTGACCAGGTGACCATGTTATCCTTCATTTGCCGCTGGCTGTTTTCAATTTCTGAGTAAAATTGAATATAGTCAGTTTTCTTTACTAGATGAAAGACCCAAATTGTTTTGCACTAATATAGACGAAAATCTCACGTTTGTTATGAACGCAATTTTCGCTGCAACATATTTTTCCCCACGTAGAAATCAGTCGTGTTGAAGCAACATTGTGCGAATGAATGAACAGACGAACGAACAAACGAACGAATGAGTCAAATTAACAGTCAATCAATAGAATGATACCACAAAGATAATGACTGCTGATAAATAATTTAGCGATTCCACCGGGCATTTTCACAATGAAAAACGTGCCTCAATTATATAATGGTTGTTAACCAGCAGTAGCAAGCTTTCAGAAGAAAGGAAATTCTGAAAAATAGTCCCGTTTCCCCAGTTTACATGATTCGTTTTCCATTTTCATGTTTCGCATATTTCGTAGTAGTTCCAGGCTTTTGGTTTTCATAGTCAGCAAAAGAGATGGCAGTTTCTTGGGGGTAAATGTGACACGCTCCTTCCGATCGGAAGTTCCCCACCGAAATCTCCGAATATTTTTGGTAAATGGTAAAATGTCGACGTCGATTTCTTGAGTCCAAATTAACAGTAAAATGCATAGCATTCTCCCAAAGTCCACGATTCTTTGGCCTACTTCACAGAATTACTCATGTAAATAAAAAGCTTCCCTCGTGTTACGCAAATACGCACCTGTGAATCAGTGAGAAGTCTATAATTAGCAAACTTTATAATACACCTTATAAACTAACTTCACCTTTATATAGCATTGATGCAAATTGTTAATGCGCTTCCACTGCAATGGCGAAAGTCTTTAACATCGTGCGGGCAAACAAACAGGAGAGTCTTCGTTTTCAAAGACCAAGTTAAGCTGCGTTTCAAAAACAAGGAAACGTTGATTAGCAAAGCAGTATCGAAGGATATTTACAGCGGAATTCGATCAAAGTTTGAAACTGCTTCAACTGCACAAGGTAAGTATATGGAACAGTTTCTAAATGTAGATCTCAACTGGCAAGAAATTTATAACTTACCCTTTAAGGTACTTATTGATTCGAGAGAATTTCAGTATAGAATCCTACATAGATTTTTAACAACAAGTTCATTCTTATACAAAATTGGTTTGATTGCCTCACCATTGTGCACTTTTTGTGGTTTGGAGAGCGAGTGGCCTCGAGCATTTACTTAGAAGCTGTCCATTTACTGATATGTTTTGGCTAGACTTTATCAGTTGGTCTAGAAATGTTAATATAGAGTTGGAAGAACTTGGTGAAATTGATAAGCTTTTTGGAGTTTGGAATAGGAGAGAAGACTTTTTGTTATTAAATCATCTCTTATTGTTATCGAAAAAACACTTCTACGAATGCCGCAGAAATAACACCCGTCCATCCTTTCAAGTTTTTCTAAAAACGCTCGTATACATTTACGACTTGGAATTTCAAGTTATGAAATCAAAGAATAAATAGACAGCCATAATATGAAATGGAAAAAAGTATATCGACTGTTTAAATGTTAGTTAAAAGTTTAATTTCTCTCAGACTTTAAAGAAAGTATTCACATATCCACGATATTATAAGCTTTTTTATGATATTATGTTAATTTTACTAGTCATACTATATTCGACGTGTTGTCATGAATCGGTAATTTATTTTTGTTTTATGAAGCGAATCCCGAGTCCTAATGTATGAATTTAATAGAGATGCTGTTTAAGTGTTTTTTTTTTTGGTGTTGTTGTTTTTTTTTGTACTGTTAATAACGCAGTGTGAATAGCGTAAGAGGCTGTAGTGTGAGTTATTAGTTTTAAGTGTCTTAGTTTGTTACCGTATGATGTGTAGTGTATAGCGTGAATAGTAATATTGTAAGTAGTGTGGGGAAAAATAACAATTATATTTAAAAAATACATGTATAGGTTTGTTTAGATGAAATAAAGTGTTTAAAGTAAAAAAAAAATGTCTAAGAAAATTTCAGAAATTCAGCTACAAAATAACTCAATAATTTGAGTTAAGGGGTCAGACTAACCGATTTCATGTATAATGTCAATCAGAGCCTTCAGATTTTACTGGAAAAGAAGTGCATTGTGGCTCCTATGGATGTACTTGAAAGGTCTCCACTGCACGCAGCTGCCGAAAATGGACACGTAAGCTGTGTGGAGGAGCTTTGCTTGTCTGAACCTGGACACACCAACGACAAGGACGAGCGCGGTCTTACTCCTCTTCATCTGGCAGCGAGGGAAAACCAGAGGTATACAAGCGATAGACCTTTATAATTGCAGTTTAAGATTTTTATTTTGGCCAGGTAGCGAAAACTCGTGGACAGTGCTCTAAATAGCACCTTAAAAGTGAAAAGGCCAAATCTTAACTTTTAAATTAAAACGTCGCCTAAATTGTTAGACTTAATGAAACTTTATCGATCTTCACTTTTTGAAAAGAAAAAAAAAATAAAATAAAATAAAAAGAAAGACTCTCAAACTTAGCCGTTTTATTAAGTTCAATGATTGTTCGTTTCCTATATCATAATTTTATACAACCGTAATATTGAAATAGATGTGCAAATGTATTCTGAAGGGGGTGGGGGGGGGGGGGGGGGTCAAGAGCTCCAATTCTGTTTCCAGTGTCGTTTGAGTGGCTGTGTTCTTCAAACTTTACACGGCAAGCAGCCTTGTTGTACCAAAAGTTTGCTCGTAGGGCAAAACACATGTGGGAGAAAGTGATGGCACTATTCTTCTCGTGTTGCTTAGAGGGGGAAGAAGTGAAGGGAGAGGGGGGGGGGGGGGGTGGGGAGAAGAAGAATCCTTGAAAAATTTAATTTGGTTTCACATTTCTTTTAACAGTGAGACATGCTCTGTACTTCTACACATGGGTGCGCACACCATGACTCGAGACAGCAATCGCTGGACAGCACTGCACCACTGCGCTGCTGGAGGATGCGTGTGCACCGCAGAAGCATTGCTTATCTACCATTCCACATTACCCTTGGAAGCAACAGATCAAGATGGCAACACGCCATTGCACGTGGCTGCCAAGTCTGGTCACGTGAGCATTTTACAACTGATGCTGTCACGTGGCGCTGATATAACTGTGTGTAATAAGCAGAATATGACTTGCTTGGATGTAGCTATTGAATCTGGCAAGGAGAAGGTGGCTGAGGTTCTCATCAAGAGCAATAAGTAAGTTCGAGTGGTGTCCAGTTGCGCGTCGTAAAAACAAAACCAAAGAAATAGCTCTAGCCAATCACAGCAAACGAAACCAGTGCAATAAATAAATCGGTACCCGAAGCAAATACATATAGCCTGCGCTAAGCGCTGGAAAACGCGTACGAACAGGTCGCTATTGGTTTCGGCTTTAATAAATCTTATTGGTTAAGAAAGTAGCACGAGGAAATAAGGGATTCTAATTTGCTAATTTGTGCTTGGCCATTAGATGTTACTCACGCTTGTTGGTTAAGAGATGATTATAGCCAACTCAGCGCAACACATGACACGGGCTATCATATCCAACGTGTGCTCGTGGAATAATTGTTAATTGCAAATACAAGATAAATAGAGGCCATTAAAATCGTCTTTTGTCCGGCCTTTCTTTCAAAATGAAACCAGCAGGATCAAAAGATATTTCTTGGATGTTCTTATGATCGAACAGTTACTCTGAAGACCCTACCCCTGCCTCTCTAACCTTTTTCTCTTATAGTCTTAAAACATTGCTACAATATCTGATCATGATCAGGAAATCATCCAAATTTTCCGCCTTTCTCGTGATATTTTATATATACTCAAACCCGACGAATAAATGTTTCCCACTTCTCTGATATTCAGGTGGAAGGAGATTTTACGATGCAAAGCTGACCGTGGATTTAATCCGATGAAAAGCCTCATACAGACCATGCCTAAAGTAGCCGAAGAAGTGATGAATAAATGCATAACCTTCTCTGATCTTCCGCAATGCCACCCTGAATATTCCGTGACATTTGACGTCAGTCTCCTGGCCCCTTTTGACGATGGCAGCGAAGGCACAAGCAAATCCGGAGAAAATCGTTTCTTTGGTCCAGCTGTTATGGTTGAATCAGAATGTGAGGGTCTTCTTACACACCCGCTGTCCCAAGCTCTTCTTAAGTGGAAGTGGTTGACAGTTGGCCTACCAGTATTCTGGTGTAACTTTCTGACCTACTTAGCTTTCGTTTTCCTGTTCACCGCCTTCACGGTGACCGAAAGACAGAAGCAGCTTGTGCACTCTGAACAATCCGCCAATGCCTCCGACGAAGACGACAAGCTGTTTAGGAACAGAAGCACGTTCTCCACTGGGACCCCAGTACTGATCGTGATTTTCATCTGTATTCACATGCTAAAGGAAATTTACCAGATGACCATACAGCGATGGAGATATTTCACTCATTTCACGAACCTTATTGAGTGGTGCAGCTACATTACAGCATTGTTGTACCTCACGCCTTATTTCGTGGAGAAAAACATCTTCTCGGAGTCTAAGGCTTTGTGGCCACTGGCGAGCACAGTCGTCCTTCTTTCGTACCTCAGCCTGGTGTTGTTCCTGCGAAGATTTACCTTCTTCGGACTTTACGTCTCCATGTTTTTCGAAGTCACCAAAACCTTTGTCAGAGTGGTGTTCGTATTTACTCCAATGGTAGTTTCATTCTCGCTGGTTTTTTTCTTGCTTATGAAAGAACAGGTATGTATGATATGCCATAGACGGTAAAACTTGTTCAAAATGCGTCGTAGTTTAACGTGCCCGTGTCCGGCATAGGAATGCCACTCCGTGTTCAGGTAAGTTACGGTTAGAATTTAAATAGACTACTACCTTTAGCTTATTAGTTCCAACATTCTCGGAACACCGCAACAAAGAAAATTAACCTGCTAGTAATCTTAAATTAAAGTAACAACTCTGTTCTAGCTCTCTTTGGAAACGAAAATGAGAAAACATTGACACTTACCAAGTTGTCAATTCATTCTGGGCCACTCCATCTGTGATGAGATACACTCAGGAGCAGTTTTAGTACACTGGAGGGGGGCAAGAAGGGGGGGGGGGGGGGGAGGGAGTTAAAATTTATAACAAGCTAGGACATTAGGACATTTAATTGTTAGTTTTTGGTTGATGAAAAGAATAGTTTTGGGTGACAAATGACACCAAATCCCCATGATAATTCTTTTACTAAGCAGCCATTTCTAATAGTCTCCAAATTATCGTCAATAGTACTATAATATTTGTAAATTCAACCCCTATCAAAAAAAAGGCGAAATTCTAATTTATATTGGTTGTAAATCGAGTTCCAATCATTGTTTTTAAACATTGATTCTTGTTAGGTGGGAATGTTATCACAGTTTTTTTTTAGTGGAATTGTGCGATGATTTCAAAACAATCTGGAGAAAATGAATCTTGGCAACGGATTCCGAATCTTAAATTTTATACTTTGGCTTTTACCCTTGTTATATATCCACTAAATGTGACTTTTCGTAATCTCTTTACAACTGAAGACGATGAGAACCGTTTTATTGAAAAAAGTAGCTACTTCTTGCTATCCCGACAATTAATTGTACCTCATGCTAATTTCGTACGAGCCCTAGCTATTTGGCGGCTAATTTTGGCCAAAAACACGTAATTGTGGATGGAGCCTTATCGATAGGAGAACTCTACAAAAACGTGTGGACGGGAAGCTTTGGACACGTTTACGTGTGGATGGAACCTAATCAAGCCTTATTCAGCCTTATTCAAGCTCGTTAAGAGAAAATATTCGAAATATTATCATTATCGCGAGAATGAGATTAAGACGGGAATCGAACCCATGACCTTCAAATTTCTCACATCGGTCGGATGTTCTTCAACCGGGCCATTAACCATCTTTACACGAGACGGTTGCCCTGCATCAGATGCTTGAAGAGTACGAGTTTTTCCATTACACAAAGAGTGCGCACACGTGAACCTGTGTCATTTGATAGGAAAACGAGAGAGCAGTCTCTCGAGAGCAGATTCCTAGGATATATCGCTTCTCAGTGCTTCGCAATAAACTTGACGTGAACTCTAATGTTGAAGAGAGCGCACTGTATGGTGTTAAAGAATTGAGCGCCTAAAGATCATAGAGCAGATTATAAGTTCAGTAAATAAAATAACGATGAATAAATAAAATCTTCCCACAAGTATGGGAAAGACAAATTCCCCACAAGCTCTCATCTCCTGCGGATTAGAGCAACGGGCAAGTGTACGAAAGGTCACGTCTGATTCGACTCTAGTCGTCCGGATAGTAAGATTTTTCTGATTGCCCCGTGCTCGCGACGGGATGAATAGTTCATCTTACTTTCAAACCTTTTTCTTTTTTCCCTTAGGAATCTTTCAGCTCCATTTGGTGGTCTTTTTTAAAGACGTCTATAATGATGGTTGGCGAGATTGATTACGGCGACATTATTGTGGACGCCAGGGGCGAACTCAACGAAAATACCGGGGCTCCATTTTTGCCTATCCCAGAGTTTTCTGCGATCATCGTTTTCTTTTTCTGCATGATGGTGTCTGTTTTACTTATGAACCTGTTGGTAAGTTATCTTGATTTATTATATAGACAAGAGTGTTTTAATGAAAAATACACCACTCGTAAAACTCATACGAAACTACATCCGGCACCCAAGTGGCGTATTTTCAATATCCTTAATAGTGAGGATATTGATGTGCGTCGTCATTTCTTGTTTTTTTGCGGTTATTTATGCAAACAGTCGGTGAAAAATGGCGAGCAATAGATTTGTCTATATAATAAAAAGAAAATTACACGGTGGCTTAAAGATATGAATTTTATTTTTTCGTGTTACAAACAATGTTTTACTCACTCGCTGCGTTCGTTCGTAAAATATTGTTTTTCCACTCGAAAATAAAATTCACATCTTCGCAAAGCCGTGTAATATCCTCTATATTCCGCTGGATCTTATCTGTTCTAAATACCGCTGATTTCTATTTCTTTACTGGCCCTGAATCTGGCGTTCAGGTTATTGAGAACCTCAGCAGAAACGAAGGAAGAGGAGCTGCGAAAACATCACGGTTGTGCGAAGAATGCACCCAATTCATGTACATGAAAAGATCTTTCCTGTGAATTCGAGTGTTCAGTTACAATGGCCCATTTTACAGTTGTGTGCTAAGTGACCTGGTCTTGGATTCTAAGCGAGGCTGGGGGTGACCTTGTTTTGATACAAACCTCACTGTTTTTCATATGTAGATCATACTGTTCTTATGCTAACTATTCGCATTTACATATGAAAAGCAGTGAGGTCTGTATCAAAACAAGGTCACCCCCAGCCTCGCTTCCAATTCAAAGCCAGGTCACTAAGCACACAACTGTAAAATGGCCTATTGACAGATATAAGAACGGGATTTCCTAGCTTTATCTAAGTAACGCCTATGCACTTGCTGCTCTCCCAATAGCTCTCGTATTTCAGATCATACTCGGTACAATGGAACTTCTGTTTAACGCGCCCCCATAGAACGAAGACTCTGCTCTAAGACACCATATTCTTCAGCCCAGTTGTGGTGCAACTTATAGAGCAGAACTCTGATAAAATGAATATTTGGTTAAATAAAAAGAGTTACTAACTAAAGGTAGATTGGTCACCGTAAAGAGAATTGAGTGTTGTCCTTTAAACGTTAGTCCTTGTAATAGCGAATCTGTTCCGCTCCTGATTCGCTCTGACAAAGGGCAAACTCTCAATTGTCATGAAGTTTGCGTAAATAGTAGTAATAATCAAAGAATAGGGAGTGTGTTCGATGATCTCGATCCCAGGCTCTCTCTCCTTTGCCAAGTTGGTGATGATGTCACACGCCCCTGCAAAGTCTGCTGGGGATGCCAGATATGCGTCCCAAGATCCATTCATTCGTTGTATCATACAATCTCGACTCCAGTCTGTATTAGGAGTGCGTTCTTTCTATGTCGAACGCAATGATGAAATGTTATTCAGAACCAATTTCGCTGCGGGCAAAATGCCACCCTCCCCCTGTCTATAGATAGGGTTAAATGTAGAGTTCATATTATGTATTATAAAGTCTTGGCAACTTTGTAAAAATACTGACAACAAATGGCATCAGCTGAAGCATTTCTTCAAAAATATAGAGTGCTGCTGTTTTGTTTCTGAAATTCGCAAGAGAAATTTTCTGCGGCGGATTCCTTAGCCTCCTTCGGCCAAGCAGCTACGGTATTATAAACATAAGTATCAAGCAAAAAAACAAAAACAAAAACAAATCAAAACGTTATTAAAGACACTAAACAGCGGTCCAGAAGTTGTCTGCAATAAATATAGTTGACTGTAAGAATATAATGAAAATGAAAACAGAGCAAACATGATTCTGATCTGACGTTTTCGTAGGTGGGTTTGGCTGTCGGTGATATTGACAGTATCCAGCGTGATGCCAACATGAGACGCTTAGCAATGCAAGTTGAGTTTGCAACTGATATCGATCAACGATACCCTCGCCTGCTGAGGAAACACTTTCAAAAATCAATCCTGGTGTTACAGCCAAACAAGAAAAATAGGCTGGCAGTGTAAGTATATGTATTTCAGTCCCGACTACAGCAGCGGCCGTTTTAAATTAAAATTAATTACTAGCTCGAATAGAAATAGCTCGAGTTTCGTTATGCAAAATTAGTTGGTGTAATCGCTTAAGGCTGATTCTTACGTGGGGAGCAACACAAACGCAAGTGCAATATGTCCCGACACGTAGCGCAATTTAAATGCAAACGCAAGGGGGAAAAAACACGCATGCGCATGTGGAGTGGTTTGGAGGATAAGTCAAAATTCACTAGCTAACGTTTGCTTTTTGTGATGTTCACAAGAGAGACAAATTCAAGCGAAAGAGCAAGCCAAGCACAACACTGAAAAGAGAAACTTTGACAGTACCTTTTTTCGCTGTTTGTGGCTAGGCGGGAAAAGCAGACCTTAATAAGGACTATTTGAATCCAAAAAGGAACTTGGAGGTAACCACGTACATCTCAGGGACAATTAGGCAAGAAAATTTTAAATGTAGACTTCAAAATGCATAACAACGTATGGAATTTTAGCCCAAAATTGAAACCTAATTTTCTCTGAAAATCAGTGCGAAGCAACCTTCGCATGGTAATAGGCCACGAAAAAGATCCTTTCAGCTCTAAGAGACAGACGAAATTCACGGACCATCCCGAGATACGCAGATCGTATACACGCTGACAAAAGGAGGCACTGCCCTAAAAAGTGCTAATTACAACCTCAGCAGCTGCTAAGTGCGACTGTAGGTCCTAAAACGTCCATCTGTTTGTAATGATAAGCTAAATGAAAATTAGTAGAACGTTACCTGTTAAACAGATTTTGAGTATGTATGTTCGAAGACACAATTTATTATTATTGTTAAGACCGGCACTTTCTTTTTACAGTTTGTTCAAGTTGATCGATGTACCGGAAAACCGCGTCGATATCACAGATGCTGAGCCCACGGAAAGCAAAGTTGAAGCGGAGGTTGCTAAGCAGCGAGAACATATCAAGCGACTGCAGAGTGCGGTGGAAGATCAATCCAGACTCCTCCAGGAAATCTCCCATCAGCTTAAAGTGGGCGCGCGACAATGGGATACTACTGATTCCTCGGCCCAAGATGAAACATTTTTGTAAATGAAATGTAAAAGAAAAGAAAAAAAATTCGAAATTTTCTTTGAGTGTGTGAATAAGTCATAAAGAGTGTGATACACCGCCAAGTCGCTTTAAAAACATTTGTAAAATAGGTGTGATTTCTTTCGGTAACTGAGTAGGTGAACAAAGCCGTTCAGTGTTGCAAGCCATGTAGGGCTAAACGATAGAGGGTATTTTCGCATGAGCAAAAATCACCAGTCTTTTAAGTGCTATTACCAACAACATATTACTGAACTACTACGGAACTAAACAGGAAAGGAAATAGGCTTCATTTGTGTGAAAAACCATGTTGCTCAGTATATGTAACGAAAATCCATGTTTGTTTTAATCATGTTGTTTACATTAATTAAATTAAAGATCATATTTTTGTTATTTGATTTGATGTAATTCAGCACAAAACTTGCAGAGGGTGGACAAATAAAGTTAGTCTAGCAATTCTTCAGTTGTTTCATTTTTGACAGAATATTTTCAGCTCATATAAAAGTGCACTTTCAAAGGTTTTATTTCGAGGTCCTTTTCTATATAATTATCTACACTATTGTACCAAGTTGGATAAACCGTAGGTGAAGATTTCGATTTGTACCAACACTGGCTGCAATGAAAACTAGTGTTACGATATAAAACCAACTGGAGGAATCCACTCACTGAAAGGTGAGAGAAATTTTTTGAGGAGAAGACTAACGTATTGATTAGAATGGCAATTTAATCATTTAATTAATCTCCACAAGCACGGTAACTTTGTGCAGGGTTTAATCAATGAATTTCAGTTATAAGATATTAAACGTTTCCCTGTTTGGGTGTACTTAGCCTGCGAGCAAGCTCTTTTTCAGGGCAGCCACGAGAGGATTGGGGCGGGGGAGGGAGTTTTCAGCCAATGGTATTTCACTTCGCCTAGCTGCAAGCTCTCCTTTCCCCCGCCCCCTCCCCAGTCCTCTCGCGGCTGACCTAAAAGAGAGCTTGCTGGCAGGCTAGTTTATACTCAAAACATTTTTGTGTTATGGAAACTAATTTTTGTGTCGGAGAAAATATAATCTGGAACCCTCTATGACAGCACCACAGCGCCTTACTATTACACTGGGACCTAGGGGCAAAACTATTAGTGAAAGGCCACCCGGTTGGAAATTTTCAGCATAATGATAGATAATATATAAAATTTGTCAGCATCAACAAGAAATCCCAGAAGGAGCAGTAAAAGTGCATCTGATCGCTTTGACTTGGATAGGAGACCATAAAAGTTTAGAAATACTCCGAATGGAGTGACCCATACCATTTGATTTTGCAACCGGAATTGCCGGGTATAATAACAAGACGCCTATGGGCGTTTACGCGGGATGAGTTGGTGCATGTTTAGCACTAAGTGCAGGTGGAAACGTATCCACCCGTCCGGATTGAGCCAAAGGAATAGTTTTGAGTCACAAAGATAGCGTGATGTTCCGGTATCCTTGCGTGACGCTACTTACAGTCATACCGGAAATTGCACTGCGATAACGTAACGACCACACAAATACAGGCCTGACACATTTTTTTCTGATTATGTAATGTCAGTAAGTATAAGTTTACAAAGTGTCCCCGCTACATTTAAAAAAAAAGGCAAACAGACAAAAAAGCTTTCCTTAATGAAAACTTAAGTAAAAATTGATAATCAAACCTTTAATTTTTTGGTAGGTGGATTTCCAACAGTGTTTATGCATCAGTTCTACAAAGTGATGTGATGTGTGTTTAAGCTTATCAATGACCTTTCCTCCTCGCATTGTGGTTCTACAATCTGTCAAACAAAGTGTGATTTCTTCGCTAGGAACAGTCTCCAATTTCCACCGTTTAAGCTGTCGGAGTAAGTTTTAGAAGTTATTATTTCGATTTGCCACTTCAATAGGGTTAATTATCTTTCCGAAAATGGCATATTTGAGTCTAAAACGTGTAAACAATATGGTCGCTGAAAAAAGTCTTCTTACATGGTTATGTGACGAACTGGTAGAAAGACTCCGTCCCCTCCCTCCTGACATACGCGCAAATAATGAATTGTTGAAGAAAATGAGAACAATAGAAGACAAAAATATCCCCTCTCGGAGAAAACAGAATTTAATTCAGGTTCAATTAATTTATTCATGCACATTTGTGACTATGATAAAAAAATTCACGTAACCGAATTTTTAACGCGGTCGGCGCAGGCCTCCCGCGTAATTATATCTCGGTCTATCCTTACGTGACCTGAAGTTGCCTGTGTTCCCATAATCTGATCTTTAATTTCCCATGAATTTGCACCCTCTATCACTTGGTGATTACAGCGATGGATCCAAAAAATCTAGAAAGAGAGGGCAGAAGAATTGTGGAGCGCAAGCCCCGCCCTCCACTCCCACCCCACCCAAATAAAAAAAATTCACGTTCGTAGAGATTCTGCTTTACAACAGTTCTAGGAGCATTTGTGACCTAAGGTTAAGACTTCGGAGGACAAACTTTAAGGACATTTTTTTAAAAACGATACAAGAAAGAATGGGGGCCACGGCCCCTTGAAACAATTGATCCCAATGGAGCATGACCTAAGGATATATCTTTAGCTTACGCTGACTGACACCGGTTTCCTAGTTGCGTGGTTTCCGGTTTCTTTTTCACCCGCGTAATGTGGATAGAAACTGCAAGGTGATAGCCATCCCCAGGAACAACCAAGTTTCAACCAAACACTAAATCAACCAAAACTGGTTTAGGTTGAGACGGTTGATCCCAATAGAACACGAGCTAGACCTTAGGGTATATCTCAAGGTGGCTGAGTGACACCTGTTTTCAGTTAATTTATTTTTATTCCATTTTATTTAGCTTCGTCATGTTAACGGACAATCAAATAACAACAACACAGAGAAAATAATGGCAGAGGAGCTGCTACAGCAATGACTAATTACAGTGGTCCCCTGACACCTAAAGAAAACTAAGCAAACTAAATAAAATTTATTAGCAGCAAGATGGAAAGCGTGCTAACCTACGAGAGCTGCTTAGGCGTTAAGTACGGTAGTGTTCCTGGTCATGATATTATTCACAGTATTGCAGTATTCAAATAATTGAATAAACCCTCCTTGCATGCCCAACGTTTTTATTCCATAACTGCTCTGCCAGTGTGTTCTAGATACGGCGAGATTTGAACAATGCAAAAAAACCAAAACAAAAACAAACAAACAAAAAAGAGCGCTGGTATGTAGCCGTCTTAGTTGCCTCTTTCTGGTATAACACTGAGTGACTTCGTTGTTGTTGCGCTACAGGTTGCTTCACTCATGACTGGAAATTATTCTTTCCAGCACTTATACTTTGGACAGATTAATACTACCACTCTTTATCAGCAGATACAACAACAATAGCATCAAAACAAATGCTTAATCTTTGCCAAACAACTGATGGTCCTTTCTCGATATAATAGGTTACCTTAAAAATAGTATAATCTGTTGGAAACACCCCTAATTTTACCTTTCAGTGGCTATAACTAAAAAATGAACTCGCTGACCCACATTTTTATTATGGAGTTGTGTTCACTTTCTTTAGATACAATTTTTTGCAAAGTTTAAAAACATAAGGATTAAGGACATTCGTGGGAAGGGGTTAAGAGCCACCTTATATTTTCAAAAACTTCAAAGGTGGGGAAGAAAAAGTGATAAAGAATTGTTTTCGATTCTCATCCGAGAACAGCGTGCAGCTTTGATAAAGCAAATGAATAAAGTTCTGTCATATATACTGTCACTCAACACGACAGAACTATGGATTATTGTGTTCGACGTTAGTGAGAACGCATACTATTCGCGTCCGCCTCTATCTGGATGCTGTGCGATTTCAGGGTTTGAGCGCCATCATGGACCGATTGACCACTCGCCTAGATTTCATACGAGAGCTTTGAATCCCGCTGGTTAAGTGAAGTCCCGCGGGTTGACTCGCTTCGGTCTGGATGCCATGAGATCGAACGCACTTTACTAATCCATGATTATTACTAGTGTCTATACGTATATACATATAATCTGACCACAGAACCGTAATCCTCGGAACTTAAGAGGAGTTGCTGGAATTCCCGTTAAATTCAAGCTGGCTTTATTACGCTCAGCTCTGAACGACATTTTCACCCCTCCTTTCGTAAACATAAGAAAATTAATTAGAATTAATGGCATTACTCTATAGCTGATTTCGTTCTTCTTGTAGGAAAATAACCAGGAGTGCGTTAGTACCTCCCATCCTCACTTATCTCTCTAAATGACAAAATGCGATGCTACAGTCAAGGGCAAGTTATCCCATGAAATTACGATTTGTTAATCTCGAGTCCACCTTAAAACGTCCGCACTGTGATGGAAATTTTGATCAATTCTGATAAAAGTTGCTCAAATATTAGAAAAAGGACCTTTTTATGACAAAACCGAAAAAAAAAATAAAACTATTTTAGAAATGCTTTTGAAGCGGCTTGGCCGCGTTTGTCACTCCTTATCGCTTATTCACACACTCAAAAAAATTATTTTTTACAATTAATTTACAAAAAAGTTTTCATCTTGGGCCGAGGAATCGGTAGTATTCATCTATCGCGAGCCCACTTTTAGCTGATGGGAGATTTCCTGAAGGAGTCTAGATTTCATCCATATCACTCTGCAGTCGCTTAATATGTTCTCGCTGCTTAGCAACCTCCGCTGACACTTTGCTTTTCGTGGGCTCATCATCTGTGACATCGACGGGGTTGTCCAATACATCGATCATCTTGAACATACTGTAAAAAAAGTGCCAGTCTTAACAGAAATAACATTCTAAATAAATGCTTAAAGAAACGAAAAAGGAAAACCTTGATATGGAAGCTTGACACTCAAAAAACAGATGACATTTTCCTCGTTTTCATTTAGTTGATTGTGGATGTTTTGAGACCTACAGTCGTAAGTTGTAAGTGTGTTTACGATCCGCGTATCTCGGGATGATCCGTGAAACTCGGTTGCCTCCGTGGCTTATTACTATGCGAAGGTTACCTCGCTTTTTCAGAGAAAATTACGTTTCAATTTTAGGATAAAATGCCATACGTTGTTATGCATTTTAAAGTTTTTTTTTTTAGATCTTCTGTTGCTTAATTGTCCCTGAGAAATATGTGATTACCTCCAATTTCCTTTTTGAAACCAGCAAGTCCTTGTTAAGGTCTTCTTTTTCCGCCTTGCCATAAACAGCGGAAAAAAGTACTGTCAAAGTTTCTCTTTCCTGTGTTACACTTGGCTTGCTCTTACATTTGACTGATTTGTCTCATTTGTGAACACTGCTAAACGCAAACGCTAGCTTGTAAAGCGTGACTTATCCTCCATCTTGGAGAACCACTCCACTTGCGCATGCGTGTATTTGTTGTTTAATTGCGTTTGCATTGCAACATGCGCTACGTGTGAACATATTGCACTTGCCCATGCGTCAGTTGTGTTTGGTCCCCACGTCTGCACCAGCCTTGGGCGATTTGCACCATGCAAGTCCGCATATCGCAACTCGCAACTCTTCTATTCGAGCTGGTAATTAATTTTAATTTTAAAACGGCTGCTGCATGCTGCAGTCCGTAAATACTTACACTGCCAACCTATTTCGCTTGTTTGGCTTTAGCACCAGGATTGATTTGTGAAAGTGTTTCCTTAGCAGGCGAGGGTATCGTTGATCGATATCAGTTGCAAACTCAACTTGCATTGCTAAGCGTCTCATGTTGGCATCACGCTGGACACTGTCAATATCACCGACAGCCAAACCCACCTACGAAAACGTCACATTAGAATTATAATGACAATGATGTATTATTCAACTAGTGACACAGGCATACTCGAAAAAAAAAATCCGAGTGCTCCTATCGGGAGTCGAACCTAAGACCTTCCGATTACTAGTTCGGATGCTCTACCACTGAGCTAGAGGAAACTCGTGGGAGCTAAACCTTGTTTAATGGCCTTAGCTCCCACGAGTCTCCCTCAGCTCAGTGGTAGAGCATCCGAACTAGTAATCGGAAGCTTTTAGTTTCGACACCTGATAGGAGCACTCGGATATTTTTTACGAGTATGCCTGTGTCACTAATTGAATAATACATCATTCTCATTTATTCACCAGGCTTAGAATATCCCATCACATTTATTTCATAGAATCATAACGTCTGCCCTTGTTTTAATATTAAAAACATATTGAAGTTTGCTCTTGTTTTCATTTTCATTATGGTGTTATATATTGTGCATGCCTCTATAGCCAAGCCTGTCGCAAACAAGGACCGACTTCTTTTGGGGAAAGTTAGGAAATAGTTTCATCGCTTTCATTTCAAAACGCTTCTGCAATTACGCTTACGTACATTGCAACATTTTTTTACAGATCCAAGTTCAATTATACGTTAAAAGACAAAATATTATTGTTCCTTTTTCCAAAACACTTTGCTTTTAATGCCTTGACCGTACAGCGAAGACTTGAGATGGCGGGCAATATGGATTCTGAGCTTTTATTGAAATTTACTGGGTATTTCCCATACTACCTTTCGGCATTGTTGCGTACGCGTATACGCTTTTTTGAACAACTTTTGTCGAAACAGCTTTATACGTAATCTGGCGGTGCGTTAAAGCGAACTTCCTTTACAGGGAGTATAATCTGAAATACAAGAACAATATTATTGGGAGTGCAGCAAGTGCGTAAGTGTCACTTAGATAGAGCTGGGAAATTCCATTTTTGTAAATGCATGACCATATGATAATTTGATTAACCTGTCCTATGTAGCCGATCTTTAATTTCAGGAGTCGAATTCACAGGAAAGGCCTGCTCATGTTCATGAATTGGGTGCATTCTTCGCACAAATGTGTTATTTTTGTAGCTTCTTTTCCTTGGTTTCACTAAGGTTCTTCAATAATCTGGACGCCTAAATCAGGCTCAGCAATTGAAATCAGCCGGATTTAAAAGAGGTTAAGTTACGAATATCAAGATAACTTACCAAAAAATTCATAAGCAAAACAGACACCATCATGCAGAAAAAGAAAACGATGATCGAAGAGAACTCTGGGGTAGGCACACATGAAGCCTTCGGTTTCACAAAATGATCGTCGTAATCAATGTCCCCAACCATCATTATAGACGTCTTTAAAAAAGACCACCAAACGGAGCAGAAGGAATCCTAAGGGAAAGAAGTAAAAAAGTTTAGAACGTAAGATGAAATATCCATCATCTTGTCGCGAGCACAGGGCAGTGAAAAAAAAATGTCATTTCTTGGCCGACGCGAATCGAACATGTGACCTTTCGTGCACTGGCCGGTTGCTGTAATCACTGTGGCAGGATCTGAGAGCTTGCGGGAACTTTCTCTTTCCTATTCTTGTGGCAAGATGGCATTTTTTAATCTTAATTTCATTCCCTCAGCTTAAAATCTTGCCTATGATCTTTCGGCTTTCAACTCTATTTCACCACACAGCGCACCCTTCTCAACATTAGAAACGTTAGAGACCTCAAGATTCTAGTGCGAGTTCGACCAGGAATGCGACATTTGACATAAAGTTCTTGGCGAAGTACAAAGAAGAAATACATCCGGTCCAGGATAGCCTGCGATCAGGCGTTCTCTTTTCTTTTTCGCGGTCCCCGCAAAAAAAAAAGAACGCCTGATGGCAGATTAGCCCAGGAAGCTTTATTTGATTAAGTTGTTCAGATTGATGATACCTTAGATATTTTGTGATTCCGAAAAAGGCCAGATCGCCTAGGTTTCAAGGACATCTTCTTGGCACTACACCGTCTCACAAAAACGTGTAATAAAATGACGACTGCTATATCGTTTTCCGGGCCGCCCAATGACACTGGTTCACGCGTGCACTCTTGCTCTATTGGCAGAACTTGTACGGGTACTTGAATCTAAGGGTTTCAGAGGATTTAAAGATTATAATATCTACGCTGTTGAAAGAGTTTCAATCGACATTTCGGCAATGCTGCCTTCATCAGTGTACAAAAATATACCGTTAAAAAGTTGAAAAGTGGAACTATACCCTGAGGAAGGCAACATTATCGAAGCATCGGTTGAAACTCTTTTAACAGCGTCGATTTTATAATGTTTAAATCCTCATTAATTCACTACGCTGCGCAGTATTTCAATCTTTAATTTAAGGGTCTCTATTGATTCTCTCACTGATCTGACGAAGGACGAGTGTCACATATGAAGCTGGTAAATGACGCAGCTCACGAGGGGTCTCCCAATAGTGCGCTCAGTTTTCGAGCTTCCAATCGACGTTAGAAATATGAAGGTCGTGGGTTGCAGAAATCCTGAGGTAATAAAATTGCAGTTCGCCAGGGTCTCTCCTGGCGACCAACCAATTGCGAAAAAGCCTTAAGACTCTGGGTACGAGATTGAGTAGGTGGCCTGAATAAGGGATGAAGCTTACACTCCTTTGTTAGTCCGCGACCGGACAGGCGCATGTTTAACGACAACGCATTTTGAGCAAGTTTCACCGTCTCTGGCATATCATACATACCTGTTCTTTCAGAAGCAAGAAAAAAACCAGCGAGAATGAAACTACCATCGGAATAAATACGAACACCACTCTGAAAAAGGTTTTGGTAACTTCAAGAAACATGGAGACGTAAAGTCCGAAATAGGTAAATCTTCGCAGGAACAACACCAGGCTGAGGTACGAAAGAAGAATGGCGATGCACGCCAGTGGCCACAAAGCCTTACCCTCGGCGAAGATGTTTTTCTCCAGGAAATAAGGCGTGAGGTACAACAATGCTGTAATGTAGCAGCACCAATCGATGAGGTTCGTAAAATGAGTGAAATATCTCCACTGCTGTATGGTCATCTGGTAAATCTCCTTTAGCATGTGGATACAGATGAAAATCACAATCACTACTGGGGTTCCAGTTGAGATCGTAAACATCTTGTCGTCTTCGTTGAAAGCATTGGCGGATTGGTCAGAGGAAACAGGCTGCTTCTTTCGTTCGGTTACCGTGAAGTCGGTAAACATGCAAACGAAGGCCAAGTAGGTCAAAAAGTTACACCAGAAAAGTGGTTGACCAACTTTCATCCATTTCCACCTAAGAAGAGCTTGGGACAGCGGGTGTGTCAAAAGATCCTCGCGTTCTGATTCAACCATAACAGCTGGACCAAAGAAACGATTTTCTCTGGATTTGTTTGTGCCTTCGCTGTCACCGTCAAAAGGGGCCAGGAGACTGACGTCAAATGTCACGGAATATTCAGGGTCACATCGTGGAAGATCAGAGAAGGTTATGCATTTATTCATCACTTCTTCGGCTACTTTAGGCATGGTCTGTATGAGGCTTTTCATCGGATTAAATCCACGGTCAGCTTTGCACTGTAAAATCTCCTTCCATCTGAATATCAGAAAAATGGGACACATTCATTCGTCTGGTTTCAGTATGTATAAAACGGATAACGAGAAAGACGGAAAATTTGGATGATTTCCTAACGTGAATGATCAGAAATGATCAGAAATGCTTTAAGATTATAAGGGGAAAAGGTTAGAGAGGCAATGGTAAGGTCTTCAGTTACCTTTGCTACGCCAAGTTCCAGGAGTCATAAAAAGCAAGGGCTCGAAGTGTAACTGTTTGTGTTAACATTTACAGCTGAATAATTAGAACTGAAAAAGATGGTATTTGTGTAGGTTATATGGCATTTTTAATAAATTGAAATTCATTTTACTTTTCATGATCAAGTGCAAGGGTCTGTTGAACAATTATTCCACAAGCGTGCGCTGGATATGAGATAATAGATGGTAAAAATCTTTCCATATTCAAGTGCGAATAGAGTAACTGTTTTATTAACAACCAAGAAATATCACTAGATCTTGCTGATTTCTGCAGTGCGAGAAAGACCGGCCAAAAGACAATTTAATGGCGTCTATTTTTGGGCATGTAGTATTAACAATTATTCCACGAGCGCGCGTTGGATACGAGGTAATGGAGAAAGTTGGGTATAATCATCTCATATGCAACAAGCATGTGTATAATAACTGTTTCATTAAAAACAATCGAGAAATGTTGCTAGATCGTACTGGTTTCGTTTTTCAGGAACAACCAGAAGCAATTTAATGGTCGCTATTTCTCGGCCATTGTAATTTATGTATATTTAGCCCAGCCTAAAAGTGGAGCTCCACAACTCATTTTTAATAGCATTTATATACATGCAAGTCTGCTTATTGTATGGACGTAATAACACGTAATAACGTTACAAATTCCTCATCCCTTCTGGAGTTATATATATCTTAAGTACATATAAAGCAAACTGGTTACGCGAAATATTTCAGCGTATTAAAGTGTGTTTACAAAAATGCGCGAATGGTGAATGAATTACACAAGTCCAACACAAAATGCTCAAAACAATTCATAACTGTGAATATTTCTCCTTCAGAAATAATTATATGCTCTAAGTAAATGCTAACAAAAGGAGAATACAAGAAAAATAATGTGTGCTTGTGGTCCGAAATATTTATGGGTTTACTGCATGTTTACAAAATTGCGTTGCGAATGAATTTATAATACACATTAAGTCCAACACAAAATGTTCAAAACAATTCACAACTGTGAATAGCTCTGTGAATGTTCAAAATTAATTTATCCACGAATATTTGTCGTATGGCAACGACTGAAGTATTGGTGTGTAGTTTGAAATATGTTAAATATGGAAAATTACCCACAATTGTCTGCAAAATTGCATTCAATTTCCAAGCGACTTGCGAGTTGCTTGGTACATGCCTGTTTTCAACTGACATTCCGCCTGTTTGTTCGCCCTGTCATTTGCTCTCGAGTTTCAAATTTCCTTATTAGTCGCCCGCTTTCTCGACATATGTCGTTTTTCGAAATATTCAACGAATGCAACAATGTTTTTTTCACAATTCTCGTTTGTTTTTCTGAAAGAAGTTGACCATCCCATTTTCCGCCGAAAAATACTCAGGTTTCAGCACAGGTTTGAGTGTCTCATCTCACATTGGCTTACATGGAGGAGGTATGTACGTACGGTCGGTCGTTCGCAAGTGACGTCATAACCAAACCAAAATTTCTCGCACTGATGGGTTTACCAAAAACTCTTAGCTATGGCGCGTCGAAAAGGGGCGCGCGCGCGCGGAGCTCCGCTATAATGGTTAACATCATGTGGCCTTCAAGCCAATCAAACCTCTGGAATTGCATTGTCGAATGATTCCGTTTTCAATAACAGCTAATGGCGAACGATAATTCAGCTAATGTATTTGCTTCGGGTTCCGATATCGATTGACGGCCGTTGCACCTTTTCTGTTTGCTGTAATTGCATTGGTAAGAGCTATTACTTCAGTTTTGGTTTTACGACACGCGGGAAACCACTCGAACTTACTTATTGTTCTTGATGAGAACCTCAGCCACCTTCTCCTAGCCAGATTCAATAGCTACATCCAAGCAAGTCATATTCTGCTTATTACACACAGTGATATCGGCGCCACGTGACAGCATCAGTTGTAAAATGCTCACGTTACCATACTTGGCAGCCACGTGCAATGGCGTGTTGCCATCTTGATCTGTTGCTTCCAAGGGTAATGTGGAATGGTAGATGAGTAATGCTTCTGCGGTGCGCACGCATCCTCCAGCAGCACAGTGGTGCAGCGCTGTCCAGCGATTGCTGTCTCGAATCATGGTGTGCGCACCCATGTGCAGAAGTACAGAGCATGTCTCACTGTTAAAAGAAATGGGAAATCAAATTAAATTCTTTGAAAGATTCTTTTTCCAGGGAACAAATAACCATTGAACTTAGTACGTTTGGGAGTCTGGTCTTTTAAAAAAAGTAAAGATTGATGAAGTTTCGCAAGGTCTAACAATTTGTAGGTTTGTACGTTTGTACGGAAACGGTCAAGTTTTGCCCATCTCTATACAAAATTTGCAAAAATGGCTGAAGTTGCAAGAACTGCATCCTCGCTATCTTAACGTCAGGATTTGTCTTTTTTACTCACTTTAAGGTGCTACTTACAGTAGTGTCAACGATTTTTCGCTACCTGGCCTATAAAAAAAAAATTTAACTACAGTTATAATGGTCTATTGCTCGTATACCTGTGGCTTTTCTCCGCTGCCAGATGAAGAGGAGTAAGGCCGCGCTCGTCCTTGTCGTTGATGTGTCCAGGTTCAGAGAAGCAAAGCTCCTCCACACAGCTTACGTGTCCATTTTGGGCAGCTGCGTGCAGTGGAGACCTTTCAAGGACATCCATAGGAGCCACAATGCAATTCTTCCCCAGTAGGATCTGAAGGCTCTGATTGTCATCATATGAAATCCGTTACTAACCAAAGTCTGACCTCTTAACTCAAATTATAACTAATTATTATTTGAACATTTTTGAAGCCTGCGTAGCAGGCATAGTTGGGGAAGGACTAGAGGCGCGAGAAAAGTGCGAAAAGAAAGAAATGGCGGGCTCCTCCCTGCCAACGTTTCTGTGTTATCATTGTTAAAAAAAATTAAAGAAAACTCGCTGGCCGGCGCTCTGAATCCTTCAGGAATCCTTAGTCAGCCCAGATTGTAGCTACAGAATAAACTTAGTTATAAAAACGCGAAGTTGCTTTAAAGTGCATTATAAAGTTTTCTAACAGTAGACTTTGTACAGATACACAAATTCGCTGTTACGTAACGCGAGGGCAGCTCTGAGCTCATTCATTCGTTCGTTCGTTCCTTCCTTTCTTCCATCCATCCATCCATCCATCCATTCATCCATCCATCCATCCATCCATCCATCCATCCATCCATCCATCCATCCATCCATCCATCCATTCATCCATCCATCCATTCATTCATTCATTCATTCATTCATTCATTCATTCATTCATTCATTCATTCATTCATTCATTCATTCATTCATTCATTCATTCGCACAGTATTGCTTTTTTTTTTTTACTAGTGGGGTTGATTGCTGTAATAGCCTTCTCTAGGGCCTCCCTGCTAAGCTCCAGCGAGTGCAGAATACAGCAGATCGCATCAGTACCTAAGTTTTGCTATATATCTCAGACGCTCTTTAATCTTCACTGGCTGCCTGTTAATTAAGTTTTCTGTTTATTTACCTTTAAAGCATTGCGTGGTCTTGTGCCGAAATATCTCAATGTTTTACTTAGATTTAAGGCAAATTGCTAGAACTTTTAAGGTCATCAGTGGAAAATTTTAACTAGTTTAACTTTAGCGCCGATTCCAATTTCAATTTTAACTTTTCGTTATTTTACTCAGGAGTCCACGAGTTCCTGCTTTACTTTTTTTTACATTAAGGTTTAACCTCATCTATTATTTTTGTGTGTATATGTTACTATCCAATCTACTTATCAATGTAATAAACTGGCCGCTCGTTCACTTACCTGCAAAATTCCAAGCCGTGCGGCATAATGAAGCGGCGTCTGCAAATCCTTGTCCCTTTCATTTATTAATGTGTCTTGATCTCGATCAAGAAGCATGCGCAGAGTATCCAATCGTTTGTACCGCACGGCAAGGTGTATGCAGGTCCTTAGTGACTCGTCACGTGACTCGTAGTTAGCCCTAGACTCCAGTAATAGCTCAGCGGTTTTCGTCCTACCTCGTTTGACTGCACAGATGAACGCCGTCCGATTAGCGCTGTCTTTGGCTTCGACACCTGCGCCAGCTTTAAGTAAATATTTCACGATATCTACCCTGTCAAACTCAGCGGGCCTGCAACGAGTAAACAAGGAAGATGAAAATTGAGTCCTCCGACTTTTTAGATACGTGGAAAAATAACGTAAAGTAGCAAATATACATGTCCTGGGTCTACTACCGTACTAGCTGAAAGTTTTTTTAGAGCATTATTTTCAGCAAAAGACGTTTTTGTGTCTACGGCTTCTAGAGAAGCGTAGACACTATGTCATCGGGTTGAGTGAAAGAGTGAAAGAGTGAAAGAGTGTAAGAGTGTAAATGCCACAGGAATCCCAAATGGAATCCTATCGAAAGCCGACGCTAATCCTCGACTGACCGAGATCTAAGTGATTGTATTTCCGGATCAGGACAATGGCGACAATACGGTAAATGATGTTTTCCGATATTGATTTGCTTTTTACTAATAGTTTACAGTCAACCCAGGTCACGCGTGAACAGTATTTCCAAGAATGAAATGAACATTCGAAGTTCTCTTTGTAATGTCCGACGTGTGAATGGAATGTTGGGCATTTCGCTGGAAATCGTTCTGAAAAAGACGCATTAACTGAAAAAAAGATTCAAAATACTTAGGAAACAATTGTTATTCTTGAAACATTCAATTTTGCAATGTAAAAAAAAAATTCATAGCTTTATACCGTCAATAAGCTAGGGAAATTTATACGGGAACTCTGAAATCTCGTTTGCGATTTTCAAAACTGACATGTAAATTTCAAAACTCCGTTCAAATTTAAAAAATATCGTTCACGCGTGACCTGGGTTGACTGTAAGTGATGATTTGAACCAGAATTCTGTAACTTCTGTAATTTTCATCGCAAACGTACCCGAATTTACTGCGAGTGATCGCTTTGAACAAACACGGTGTGTCTTCAAATTTTACATGCGTGCTTGCACGCACGCAAAAAAAAAACTGAAAGTTTTTTGCCTCTAATAACAAATGCATCGTTTATTTCAATAAAATGTTTCGTTGGAAAAGCTTTTTGTTGATTTTTGTGTCTTTGTCAATTCATATATGCGTTTGAGAAGCGACAGATGCTAGATGCGCAATCAAGGACAATTTGCATAAGCGGGTTGAAATTTGATATGCCAAAGGTCTTCATCAACACGCCGTGAATTTTTAGCAATTTTTGCGTTCAAGTGTGTTTTTCGGCAAATGATTAATAGGTAACCATATTATTTCACGTCAGAAAACATTTGTTTTTAACCGCTCTAGGAAAAAGTTAATTTATGCGAAAACTATGGAAACACGACAGGAGTCAAGGAATGATACTTGCTATTCATAAGTTCAGTATAGATTAATTAATAGTTTCTGTTGCATTTTATGCCTACGTTTCAGATTAGAACTTTGTTTTCAGTACTTTATGTTTAGAACTCTGCTGCATTGCTTTCAGTACAAAGTTGTGGTTCACGTTGTAAGATTATATAATATATTGTTTATGTTAGAATAAAGTTACAGTTCTCTTCAAACAAAATGTTTGTGGTAAACAATACCAGCTTAATCTCTTCTCACCAGTATTCTGTGCAACATTTTTACAACCATTTTTTCTATCTCTATCCTATTTCCACTCCTCCCTCTTCGTTTTCTTTTCAGTCTTATTTCCCTTTTCTTCAATTCTTTTATATCACATTTCTACACCAGTGCTGCAGTAGACACATGCAGTCTGAGACTGCCTATTTTTTTTAATTGGCGAGGGGGTGTGTGTGTGTTTGGGGGGAGAGGTTTGGGGGGAGAGAGAGTGTTGAGGAACGTTTTACTGGAGCAAGTTTCAAAAGCAAAGGCCCTTGATAAAGCTGACAGAAAATGAGATTAGATTACGTGTAGCACAAATTAAAGCAATAGCGCAATGTTGAGAAAATGATGGCAGTAAACTAAGTCACCTGTGGAGAGGAGTTTTCTGTAGTTGGTCTCTACAATTCATCGGTGCATCGTGGGATATCAGCAACTCTACCACTGTCATGTGACCATTATCCGTTTTGCATCCAACTAATGATATTTATTATGGCAGATTTTAGGTGTGGGCTTACTCTTGGCATAACAAGGGATTCTTGTTTATTCCCTGCATATTCTTGGCAAATTCATGCACTCGAATACTGACTCCACTGCTATTTAAAACTTGTTAAAAAACCCAGTCTTTTCGTACTAAAAGTAAGACAAGTGTGGTAGCTTTAAAACCTTAATTTTTTTTGCCGAACATTGCGGCGTGTGTTTTTAAAAATAATTCATATCTCAGGCCCCAAAATTGTTTTGCGCTCTGCTTGTCGCCATGTTATGCTTTTGACAGTGTGGCTATGGCGTCCAACCTGACAGTCCACCCAAGGCCCTTTAGATTTGACTATGACAACAACTAGTAGTACGAATTTTCAATTCGAGTGCTCGTGCTTTGACCGGATCACTTGTTTTACCAATCTGGTCTCTTTGTCTACTGATAAACAGTAGGAAAGAGCGAACGTTCAGGGGAGTCGTGACAAGTTTGAAATTTAAAAGTCGCGCTCGTGCTCAATCTCGTGCTCGTACTTAAATCTTTAAAGATGTCTTTAAAGTTTGAGGGTCAAGACAGACTGCTTACGATTGGGGCTGGAATATTCCATGCCAGATTGCAACGACTGTTCTAGAATCTACATAGCGACTGTAAGTTTCAATGCAAGATTGCTGTGGCTGCTCTGAAGCCTACACAAGACCTTAAGTTTTAAATGCAAAATGATACTGCATGATAAATGACTGTCGAGTCAGTAATCAAACGGTAGGCCAAATTGCAATGACCGCTCTGAAGCCTACAAAGCAACACAATTCTTAAACGCATAGTTGCAACTACTTACCGAACGGCCACATGCAGAGGAGTCAGTAATTGGTGTCCCTGAAAGTCAACATTCGCCTGGCAATCCAACAACATAGAAACAACTTCAGCGCTGTTTTCACTAGCGGCGTGATGCAACGGTGTAAATCCAGCGGTGTCAACAACATTCAAATCGTATCCTGCTTCAGAATACTGCCACAGGTAGGCTACTTTCTTCTCGCGGATAGCTTGCCGTAGGCCCCGCGAAGTTGAACATTGGAGGAGAAAAAGAAGAACTCAACTCGATGGCCTCGGAGAAAAACTCTGGTTGAAAACTAATCTTTGGGCTACCCGCATCATTAGATGACAGAGGTTTTCGTCTCGAAAGTAAGACGTTATCATTGTGCTCTGTGCCTTTTCTGTTTTCCTTTCCAAGAGATTTTGCCATGGTGGAATAGTCTCGGAAAAGACTGACGAGGAAAACTAAACGCGAACTTTTTAGGTGGTGGTTTAGAAACCGCTGTGACTGGGCGGTCGCAAAGGACGTTTGTTCTGGCGCTTTAGATATATATTTTTTTAAATGACAGACCTTTGTATTGACGTAAACTTTTGCATAACAATGATGTTTTGTTTTACCCTCAACCTATCCCTGCTTCAGTCTATATCGTCTTATTAAAGCCGAGGAAGAGAGAGAAATGAAATAGAATGAAAGGGCGAAGTCAGAAAGAAAGGGAAGAAAACAAAAAGGATTCGAGTGAATATTCAGTAGCCCCATGAGTCAGTGAACTTTATCGTTGTCTTATAATAATCGTAACTGGAAATATATACTTGCAAATGCGACGAATAACGGCGGAAAATTTGAAACTACCATATTTATCAAAGAAGGACGGATTGTTTGTTTTCGTTCCTCGTGGTGTATCCCCCAGCATGCTCTCGAGCAGAGCCAAGGGCAGCTTTGCTGACGCCGGCCGGCAATGCCAACGAAAACATAACTTCAAAATACAAATTCATGTTAAGGTATTCCGCAATTATTCTAATTGTTTAGACTTGTTCAATGTGGCTGAACTCTCCTAAAAATAAATTCTTGGTAGTAACGGCGTTCGAGTCAACAAAGAGAGTGAAAATTCACTGTCATCTGCCAACTCTTCTAATTCATAAAACCTTGAATTTGGTCAGCGCGGGTGCTCTTGTTTACTGTTGCCATCGGCCGCAGGAGGGGGAGGGAAGGGGATGAAAGGGGAAGGGTGAAAGAGGAGTACACAGGTGGCGGGGTGGTGATAAATGATGCCAAACTTTTAGCTTGCAGCTAACTACGTTACACTGACCACCCCTCCCTCCTTGCCCACATTGCGAAATAAGTTGCAATCTCGTCCCCAGAGTCCTTAGGTTTTTTGGACAGTGGGTGGGCGCCGGGAGAGACGCGGGGGTACTCTGGTACTGAAATTTTATTACGGCAGGATTTCTGTGGTAAAACAATGCAAGCCGTTACGGAGCAGCCAAGAAAAATATGTATTTTTTCGATTTTCCACAGTCTCTTCTGGCGACCATCCACTGGCCAAATGGCCTGAGGACTCATACTTGAGACACGTAGACCTGCAACGTGACCAACATATATTTCACGGTGATGTGGAGAAGAAGATTGGTCGACTTTTATTGCGTCATGATTCGAGGTAATTTTGAAGGGACTCACGACTTGTTTTTCTGCCGGATTAAGGCGGCACTGATGTTGCCGGCATAGGAGAGTCGTCCATTTTCCGCCACTAAGAATCCGAGCGCCAATTTTTGCCGCTTGACTTAATCTTAGTTAAACGTCCGTAACCGGGCCTTAGTCTTTGCAAAATAAACAATTCCATTGACAGCAGCCGTGTACTTATTCGGCTCTCATAGGTGAGTAGTCTCCCGAATTCACGCCACCCTGCAAACAGCTCAGTGGGTAAACGAAGCTAAGACATTTCAATCCGGCTAAATAAATAATATAGTCAGCCGTCGACTTTCGTAGCTTTCCTTAGTTTCAAAAGTTTTTTCGGTCTGATGAAAAGACCATACATTCAATGTCTTCAATGCAGGCACCCTGAGAAAGCCACATTCAAAGTTAACCTCGTTACTGTACGTCCGACAGTTGCCACGTCAGACTAAGCATATATCATGAACTTCATTGAAACTGAAAATTACATACTATTGTCTATTGTGGCTGATATACAGGAATGTACTACATTTTTTTGACGCGAAGATCTTCTCAAACTGTTCGTGTGTTCTTCTCTCACCTTTCCTCGCTCTCTTTCCCTCTCTCCGATTTATTATACGCCTACTATATTCTGTTTCGGAATTGTTACTAGTTAACAGGTTCGGGCGGGACTGTTGCGTTTCCAGACAGTCGTACTTGTAAATGCTATTGTTTTCGGTTTTTATCTCAGTGTTTAGCGAGTTTTCTGCATTTCTCGCTATTTTAGCTCGCTGCACGTCGTATTCTGCGCGAGTTTTCAGAGAAAAAAGAGAAAGAAAAAACGTGCGAGGCTAGAAGACTACAGGCCGGGAAAAATGCGAAAAACTCGATGACGCTGAGGCTTGCTAATGCAAGCCGCCGGCACAAGGAGATCACGAGCTGTCACACAAAACAGAAAAATCCGTCGCGTGGTTTTAGTATCGCCTGGTGTCAGATCGAACAGAACATTGTGAGTCACAGCATCTGAGATATTCCGTTTGTAAAATACTCTTAAGACATGTCTGTTACTTCGATTGTCGTGTTGTGCTCTGTATTCATAATGCTGGCTGCTGTTGTAGCTGTTGAGGTTTCGAACCGCGAACAGTGTTCACCCGAAACCAACATGAATGTGGTAAGTCTGTGAATTTAGCTCAAGATGATAATGTTTGCCCTTTCGTCTCCTAGCTGCACTGGTATCATGAGAGTGCAAAATTAAAAATTTGAAAAGTTCGAGATTTAAAAAAAAAGTCAATATTACGCTGATAAACGACACCTCAGTAATGGGTTATTATAGTACTTGTTGAGAAAATACGTGAACCAAAGCTTGATTGTGTGACGGATGTTTGTTCAACTATGTTGAAACAGGCAAAATAAGTGCGATGACGAGGATCGAAACAAATTTTGTAGCTTGTGTCGTTTGGTATTTCGTTCTAATTCCTAACGTCGCAGAAAGTCTTGGTACATGAACATTTCAAGACTGATAAACCAACGGTTTTGCAGCCGGTTTAGTTAGTACTGAGCTGACCGGTGGGGATTTCTATTAATACTTTCGGTGAGACTTGAAGCACTTACTTGTAAAGCAATAATATTGCTTACGTATCAATAGTAAAAGTTTTCCATCGTTTTCTGAAATGTTTCCACGAAATTTTACTCCGATTGTCGCTCGATATTAAACTGACGCAGTAAAAATGATTGAAGTTTTCGTGTCAAGGGCACAGTACTGAATTATTAAAATACATTTTTAAACATTTCTAAGGCGTTCTTTTAATGAGGCAGATAACAGATTTTCACTGAGGTTACTTCAGAGTAGGGGTAGGAGTAATAAAGTCGTCATGTGAAGTTTTTGTTTTTAAATTATGAACATTTTTCACCATTGCCCCCCAGAAAAGCGAAAGTCATGGGCTAATAAAAATTTGTGACGTCACCCAAGTAACACCATCTGGAAATCCAGTGATCCACAGCCTTTCAAATTCTCCAGATAATTCCTTCGCTCCTATAATTGAAGAATGAATAAAGCGGCATTTTTTTCCAATCTTTCTTTAGTAATTTCTTTTATCGTTTTCGCAGTCGCGCTACAAGTCACGCAGATTTTCCGACCAAAAAAATGTAAATACAGTTTAAAATGGTCCGACAATTTTTCATTATGGCATAACGAAATCCCCGTTACTACGAACACAATCCATGAGCCCAAACTTGAAATGCAACCCGATACACGAATAAATGTCTTCCTGCAAGACAGACCAACAGAAGTGTCCGAACGGGACATTTCTGTCAACAGCTTGTTATTTGTTGACATATGTCATCATATTATCATTTAAGCCACTTTGTCCACTTTGCATTTGCATCTATTTGTTAACTTCTCAAAAATTATCAAAGCAATTATTTGCCAAACTCCGATATAACGAAGACAGATAGCCCGTAACAGAAGAGTCTACTGTTTTTGTTTTTCACCATTAAAACATGTTTAAAATGTTATTCTGAACGAAAATGAGAACTCCATTTGGTGGTTTGAATTTATACTTACCAATTCAACCATTAAACATGTTTTTCATGTTTAAAAACATGAAAAGAATAAGAAGACAAGACATAAATACGATAAAAGCAATCCGCTCTTTTTAATACACAAAAATTTACGCGTCTTGTACGGCTTTTAACGTAGTCGAGTTTTCTCGGAGACCCAGAGGCGGATAGTCGGACGAGGAAATTAACGGCAGGAAACGGCGGGAAAAATTCGACGAAAAAAAATTAGGGAGGAAGAGTAAGAGCTCTAACATGCATCAATCCGGGTATTTTCATCTGGTGGGCTCTTAAAATATACGGTCAATCTTTTTCCATTGCAGGAATATTCCTATTTCGGAAAAACGTGCCTGTCAAAGTTTGGTTGCCACAGTTACATCAAATTCAGTAAACCACAACACCAAAAAAGTTGCAAACGTTTTAAACTGTTAGTCTTCACTGGCTTGCAGAATTCCCCCAGTCTAGATAGTGTTGAAAGTTTGGCAAAACCGAGGAAAGTGTTGTCAGCTGTCCGACTTTTATCATTCTATAATCTTGCTGAAAGCAAGAACTAGCCAAATAACACGCTAAAACTTAGACAGTTACCAATAATAATGTTTTTCCAGACCCAGATAATTCGTTACAACGGGTACCCGGCGGAGGAGTACAGCGTTGTTACAGAGGACGGCTACATCATTTACATACAGAGAATACCTGCAGGAAGAAAACAGGTCCAACAGAATTCCACTGATGGCCCAAAGCCTGTTATATTCCTTCAACACGGTCTCCTATGCTCCTCGTCAAACTGGGTGACAAACTTGCCGAACGAAAGTTTTGGCTTCATTCTGGCTGACGCAGGATTTGATGTCTGGCTGGGCAATGTTCGAGGAAATACGTATGGTCTTCGTCATGTCAAGTTTTCAGTCCACTCTGATGCATTTTGGAATTTTAGGTAAAGTTTTTGTTCTTTATATAAATAAGAGATCGAGCTTAAGCAATCACGACGGCAACGAAAACGTTACCTGAAAATAGAACTTTATTTCATTTGTGCTACTTCCCGATTATTTCAAGTCAACTCTCTCAACTTTTACAAAAATAGCGAATTATCCAGGAACCAAATTGGTAGGACTTGGCGTACAAGTTAAGAAAGAAAATGAAAAAATTCACCGTAGTCTGTTGACGTTCTCCACAAAACCTTAAATGTAGTCATTTCAAGTTGTTGTTTTGCAGAAGACGGCAAAGTAATGTACCAAAATGCAAAACGCACGTGCAGAGCGATTGTTTTGTGGCGTTGTCCTTACCGTTGCCGTCGTCGTTGCTTTAACTCCCCATAGATAGATATAGTCTCCGATCAAGCTGTCCGGGCACAAGAATTCAACTTTGTTCAAATCTTTTTTGGCTACATACGAGACTATTTTGAATTCCGAGAACTTGAAGCGCTCCCCTTCAAATGGGGTTCTTTTTTAGAGAGTATCGATCCACCCAACTTCACCGTTGTAGCGGGGAAGATTCAAATTGAATCGCAAAAGAAGTTTTAATCAATATTTTCATTTTGAAAAGAAAACGGAGAACCCTGGTGAAAATCTTTTGAGGATCTTTAAAGATCCTCAAAGATCTTCATGAAGATCTGCAAGGATCCTTATGAAGATCTTTAAGGATCCTTAAACAATCTTGCAAAGATCTTTAAGGATCCTCAAAAATCCTTGCCAAGATCCTTAAGGATCCTCAACTTTCTTGCCAAGATCTTTGAAGATCTTGGCCAAGATCTTTGAGGATCCTCAAAGATCCTTAAGGATCCTTGCAGATCTTGTCAAGATCTTTAAGGATCCTTTGCAGATCTTTCCAGGATCTTTGAGGATCTGCAAAGATCCTTTGCAGAACTTGCCAAGATCTTTGAGGATCTTCAATTATGTTGCCAAAGATCTTAAAAGGATTTTCAAGGATCCTTTGCAGACCTTTTCAAGATCTTTGAGGATCTTCAATAACCTTGCCAAAGATCTTCAAGGATCCTACAGGATCCTTTGCAGCTCTTGCCAAGATCTTTGAAGATCTTCAATAATCTTTCAAAAGATCTTCAAGGATCTTGAATGAACCTTTGCAAGACCTTGTACTACTTTGAACTTTCCAAAATCACAAGAACATTTCTGACTGAAATTTCCGGTGAGTCTCAGAATAAGCTGTTGAGAATGTACATGTAGTATGTAGATAAAAAAGAACATCAGCATGTCATAAATGGGATAATTTTATTGAACAATCCCTAACTTATTTTAGTTAAGATTCAGGAATTTGTTTGTATATAAATGTAGGTCTACAGTGCTAAATCAATACAAAATAACTTGTGTAAATAAAATCAGAAATGGAAACATAACTTTTAATATGTATTGTGAAAGAATAATATTCAGCAGATGGATATTTTACCTCAACCATGATGGACAAAATTTTGACTACAACTTGAAGCCTGGGTGATCACGATCCTAATGTTAATGTACAAGAAACTGTAATAATTTTTATTCTAAAAATTGGTTTGACAATTTCCAGTGAAAACGGTTAGTACAAGAAAATATAATAACAGAAAAACAATAACTTATAGCAAGCTCTGATTATGTACAAAAGTTCTAATGACAAGGCTACACAGTGCAACAAATTTCAACAGATGTTGTTCACAACATTAGTGCAAGTCAATATCCCTGTCTAAATTATCAGCCTTTAACAAAACTGAAAAGTTACTGCCTTGTCTGCACAACTTTAACACATTTATATTGGCTCAGAAAAATTGTAGTTTTTCCCTCGTGATGACCCACAAAATGTGGAATAACTATATTCTAGACAATAAATAATGTAACAAAACAGTGCAATCACAACATCAGCAAATGTTGTGCTACTATAAAAATTTGGTAGGCATAATAATTGTGCAAACACAGTGCTAAAAGACAAAAAATTACCAATTTGCTTGTAACTTACATGATCAAAACAATTTGACCCTCTAATTTTCTATTAAACTATCAGACATCAAGTAATGATCAAGACTCAAAGTTACAAAATTTTATTTTTTCATTGTTCCTGAGTAGTATATATAGTAGTAGAAGTCACAATTCATAACCTTATTAAATCAGTTGAAAATAGGCTCCCCTGCTTACAAGTGACTTAGCTTATTGAGCAGGATTTGGTGACTTCACACACTCTGAAGCTGCAGTCTTGAGTCTCGGCCTTGACAACAACATTGAGTTGAAATTCTACCGCAAAAAGAGAGAAAATCATGCACTTTAGTCAGTTCTTCTGTGTGATTACAGTGCTCACATTCGTTTTTAACGCATGGGGCCCTTTTATTGTACATGTGGGTATTATAATACTCCACAAACTGACCTTCAACTTCAATCAAATCACAGGCAAATTAAAGTAATGTTATACTCGACCGGATAAGTCACCACACAAATAAAGCTTGCAATTGATTCCCAGTACAACTACAATCATTCGATTGTTCATTTCAACTTGCGCTAAAACTACAAACTTACCCCATAAAAACGTTTGTAAATGTTCTATTTTAAAAATAAATAGGAAATGGGTACCTCGACAACCGAGATCAGATGACAGTTGTAGCTAAATTCACAGAAGCACATGCATTCGTTTGGTTGAATTGTGCATAATACATTTTCAAGCCAGTCTTTTATCAAAATCATTGATATTAAAGCCTACCTGTTTCTAAAAAGTAGTTGTCCACATTGTGTTGCTTGAAGCCATCATTTTAAAGCTTAAAAGAAGAAAAAACCGAGGAAATGTGCCTTGGTTTCTTGAGTCCTACTAAAATCCAAAAGAAACGGCCTTTCTGCGAGCCTGCAGTGTATAGCTGCTGACCAAATTTGGCTTTGTTCGTGCCCAGTCTTCCAAGTCTGATGGAAATCCAAGATGGCTGCCGCTCTTGGCCCAGTGGTTTCCTTTTTTCCTTTATAAAAGAAGTATTGTGCAAGAAAGCGACAGGGTAATCATTTGATGAAGACTGTGAGCAAACTTTTAGCTATTGGAAATCACTTTTTATTTATAAGAATGAATTACTGAGTCTGAGTATCACTAAGACACTTTCATGCTGCATGACAAGCACTGATCAGACAATCAGCTGAGTAAACTTATTTATTTGTCTATTGAATTATATCCTTTGGTGGGAAGCCATATCAAGCAGGAATCTTGGTGCAACATATCACAAATTCAAATTGCCAAAACAAAATTCCATATTCCATGTACCCGTTTCTCTGAGACATCCAAGCAATAGTTCCAAGCAAAAACACAGCAGTATTGATGACATTGCATTATTGCAACTTTCAGAGTTTTAGTGAACAGTCTGTCCTTTTCAACACCTTTAAGGTATAATTATTTACCCTGGAAGCTCAAACTCAGTAGAAACAAAATTTTGATAATTTCTTATTTTGAAATGTGACAAATGTATTTGTTACTAAAGCGGGCAGATCTACCAACATTGTATGCCCGATGTGACTTTCTTTCGAACAAACTTTTTTAACTCTATATCTTCATCAAGAAACCACAAACTCTCAAATTTGCTGCCTCCACCTGCCCTTTCATCCCACAAGCTTAGGAGCAATAATCGTTTTATAATTCCGGTGTGCAAGACCAATCGTTAAAAGAACTCTTTTATTATTAGTCATTAGTAGTAGTACATACCGGTAGTTGTTTAATGTCCTTTTTCCTCTCGCATAGTTCTATGCATTCTTCTTTATTATATGTTACCTGTAATTAAGAACTTTTTTCTATATTTTGTATATATTACGTTTTTCAGTTTCATACAATTTAATTATTTGTACACGCAATTCAGTCTTCGGACTGCGAAGTGTATTGGAATAAACGGTCTTATTGATTAATAAAATAAATTACCAAATGCCTACACTGTAATTGCAAGTGAAATGGCCTTTTATTTTCCATCACCGTTTTTTTCTATTTATCATAGGGGTCTTGCAAACATCCTCATTAAATCCTTGAAGCTCATGAAGGATCCTGACAAAGGTCTTTGCAAGATCCTTACTATCAAGGATCCTTTTAAGATCCGTCAAAGATATTCAGCTTAATTTAAAAATCCTTTAGGATTCCTAAGGATCCTGACAAAGATCTTTGCAAGATCTTCGAGGGATCCTTATTAAATCGTTGAAGATTTTGGCAAAGATCTCTTGCAAGATCTTTGAAAGGATCTTTTTAAGATTCTTCAAAGATCCTCATTAAATCCTTGAGGATCCTGAAGGATCCTGGCAAAGATCTTTGCAGGATCTTTAAAAGGATCTTTCTAAGATTCTTTAAAGATCCTCATTAAATCCTTGAGGATCCTGGCAAAGATCTTTGCAAGATCTTTAAAAGGATCTTTGTAAGATTCTTCAAAGATCCTCATTAAATCCTTAATGATCCTGAAGGATCCTTGCAAAGATCTTTGCAAGATCTTTATAAGGGTCTTTGTAAGATTCTTCAAAGATCCTCATTAAATCCTTGAGGATCCTGAAGGATCCTTGCAAAGATCTATGCAAGATCTTTAAAAGGATCTTTGTAAGATTCTTCAAAGATCCTCATTAAATCCTTGAGGATCCTGGAGGATCCTTGCAAAGATCTTTGCAAGATCTTTAAAAGGATCTTTGTAAGATTCTTCAAAGATCCTCATTAAATCCTTGAGGATCCTGAAGGATCCTTGCAAAGATCTATGCAAGATCTTTAAAAGGATCTTTGTAAGATTCTTCAAAGATCCTCATCAAATCTTTGAGGATCTTGAAGGATCCTTGCAAAGATCTTCGCAGGAAACTTTGCAAGGATCTTACAAAGATCCTTGCAAGATCCTTACCAATTCCTTGAGGATCTTTGCAGATAGTATAACAAGATCTTGCAAATGCAGGATCTTTGAAGATCTTTGGAGGATCTTCAAAGATCCTATAAGGATCCTTTGAGGATCTTTATCTTTAAAGATCTTTGGCAGGTCTTTGAAGATCTTTAAAGATCTTGTGAGGTTTTTCACCAGGGAACGAGCACGGTCATGGTATCCAAGGCGCTAGGCCGACTGACCTTCTTGGACCTCTTCACGAGCCTGGCCGTTTACTGAGTTCACAGGTGACAAGTGTCCGGTATACTACCAGGATAACCAATGCCAAAACTTGCTGTGTATTTTTAAAGAAAGAAAGAAAGTAAGATACCAAAATTTTAAGCTCGAGAAATGATATAGAAAAGATAAATTATTTGACGATTGTTCCGAGCATGGGGTAGAGACAAATCTGACTCTCTGACGGTAATCGAAACCATGACCTTTCGATTATCAGCTAGTTCGGATGCTCTACCACTGAGCTACAGGAAACACATAGGAGCTTGGACATTAAACTAGGTACATGGGACAAACATCCCGCATTCTGCAGCCAGGATTTCAATCTCGAAATAGTAGGTAGGAGGTCATAGATCCTGTGCACGAAATGGCCGACATTTTAATATTGTTTTGTCTGCATTCAAATTAGCCTCACTAGCCTCCTTCAAGGTGAAATATCTTGTCACTTTAGAACCCAATAACGAGGTTAGTAAGGCTAATTAGAATGCAAACAAAAGAATATTGAAATTTCAGCTATTAAATAATAATAATAATAATAATAATAATGATGATGATGATGATGATGATGATGATGATGATGATGATGATGATGATGATAATAATAATAATAATAATAATAATAATAATAATAATGGTTCATCAACAGATCCACTGGGTGGCTCTTCCCTGTTAAATTACATAACTGCAATTACAAACTAAATCAAATTAAGTTATTTACAGATTTTACAGTAGAAACAGGATCAACGTAAACCAATTACAGTAGAACTAACTAATTGCTTTCTACTCTGTTTCTTAAAAAAATTTCTGAGAGTCTTAGAAGAGTTCTGTAATCTTTACAGTTCTTAATAGTTTTTGGTAGATTGTTCAATAGTTTCGACGCATTATCTTGGAGAGTGCCATTTTCGGTCGGGACCACTAATCTAATTGAATTGCTTGAGCGCAGTTCCTTGGGGCATTCCTGTTTTATTATTTTTGCACAGGGTCTATAAGTTCAGCAATGGTTGGGAAAACTCAGATTTTCTTTTCCCGAGTATACCTGTCACTGACTAAAAAGATACAACTATCTTTCATTCAGGCCCGCATCAACCAAGATACCTATTGTCTCCGAATCTAGTCCGACCTCTCTGTTGCGCTTTTGGTTAATTCGTGTTATTTCTTCTGCAGCTGGGATGAGATGGCTAGTCACGACCTTCCCGCCATGTTGAAATTCGTCGCAACAAAGACTTCACAATCCTCGATATACTACGTCGGTCATTCGCAAGGAACCCTGATAGCTTTTGCAGAGTTCTCTAGGAACAAAGAGTTGGCCAAAATGGTGAAGAAGTTCTTTGCTCTCGGACCAGTGGCAACTGTGGGGCACATAAAGAGCCCTATAAAACTCCTGGCCTATTTTTCACATGAAATAGAGGTATTGAATATTACGATGTTTAATCTTTTACTTCTTATATATCGCGACTAAATAAATTTTGGAACTAAACACTGGGGGACATGTGACAGGGACATGGAGCGGGAACATGCCTCTTCCCTTCGCACTGCATAGGAGAAATGTTACAGGGAACAAATAAATAACGCGTTTTCTGATTGGCTTTAATAAGTTTGTTTCCAATTTCTACCGGGGACAGTCATCGTGTGCAATGCTCTTGCGTCACGTTTCGTCACTTTGTCCCCCTTCATGACGCACAAATTCCAATTCATTCTGGAATAAAATATCGTGATATGACTTCATTAGGGTAACAAAAAAAAAAAAAAAGAAAAAACCAAACAGAAGCAAGAGATACATTAAACTCCATATGTAAATAGCCTCTGCACGTACAACTTGCTAGCTTTTATTAGAGTGGCCACTCTTTATAATTTGATACAGACACTTAAACGTTTGAGCTCCCTGGGAAATGCTGTCACTTACTGAGATAGCTTTTATTTGAATAGCCACCAACAGACTCGGGAGTCAGGAGTTAGACAGCCAAGATTTAAAAGCAAATCCAATCTGAATGGTGTTTTTCTTGTCTCCTTTATTCACAGGGTTTGTTCAAGATATTTGGTATTCGTGATTTCCTCCCATCCGATTTCATCATTCGTTGGTTGGCCAAGCATGTTTGCTCCATCGAAGATTTGGAAACATTCTGTTCCGACATTCTTTTTGTCATCACTGGTTTTGATAAGAAGCAACTTAATGAGGTAAGAACTGAAAAAGACAGCAAAAGCAATGTTATGATTGGATGGCTCCGACAGTAAGAGAGTGTGAAACCAGTGAGCCAAGGCAGAGAAAACGACCAAGCCATCGCAAACGTTACCTGAAAAACATTTTTAATTAACAATTTTTCCACGAGCAGGTGTTGGATATGAAATGGCAGGTAGCAACAAGCGTGAGTGGAATAATTGTTTTATTAAGAACAATCACGAAATATTGCTAGATCTTGCTGTTTTCGCTTTTCAAGAACAACCAAAAGACAATTTAATGGCCGCTATTTCTCCAGCATGTTATAATGGCTATCAAATCTCTGGAAGTGCATTACATAATGCCAGTTCCAGTTTTTAATAATCCAAGTCATTTGAGCTACCTCTCGATTGTTCCAAGACATTCAATTCGTATACTATGTTGAACTGTACAGAACTTAATTTGTACGAACGGTGTATAAGTCGAGAAACAGTGAAAGATCCATCGACAAGGCTCACGTTCTCCACGAAACCTTGCAATTGGTGATTTGAAGTAGTTGTTATGGGGAGGACGGCAAAGAAATGAACCAAAATGTAGAAACACGTGCATATTGAATGGGTTTGAACATAAGACCTATTGTTTTGTGATGTTCTCTCTGCCGCTGCCGTCGCCGACGTCGTTGGCTAAGTTTCCTAGTGCCTAGGAACTAGGAATGGCCACCTCGATCGAAGAGCCTGATACGCAAGACAGAACACGTAAATCAACAGGCTACAAATTACATTCTTAATCTGCCTTTATCCTGTCAAGAAAGTTATAAGGATAGGCTTATCAAACTGGACCTTCTCCTCATTTCCAACTGGTATGAACAACTGGACATAGTGTTTTACTTCAATTTAAAGCTGTGACTGGTTTGATTCAAGGCAATCCTCCTGATTCCCACCTTACGCACTCTGGCTAGGCAAATTAGATCCAGTACTAACCAGAACACAACCCTCTAAAAGGCAGTGTAAGTTTTTATCCTTTCAAACGTCTTTCTGGAACAAAACAACTTGGATATGGAGTATCTTAGCGCAAGATCTTTGACATCTCTATTAACTGTTCTCTCAATTCACTCAAAGGCATTCTGAACCTTTGTTACGCACAAGGGCCCTCGATCGTTCAAATACATATGTACCTCGTACAACCTAGCTCATAACCTGTCGAGGAACATGAACTGTTGTTTTCAGTTTCCTAGTGTATGATTTTTCACCCGGCCTATTTTATGTGCTGTGGGCGGCAGTAACTGGCTCGTGCTGTTGTGGCGTCTCTGCCCGGCTGTACCTTTTTGTTCCCTTTGTCTCTGCGTTGTCCTGTCGAAGTTTATAAAACAAGATGATAAAGAAAACACTGACAACGATTATAATGCAATGATGAATGATATAGATGATGTTGATGATGACGATGGTATGATAACGGAGAGATAAATACAAACGTAGGGTAGACCCAATAGAGGAATCGGTATCGATGCAAGCCGCTAATTTCAAGGGTCCTTTCCAGCCTCATTCTCTGATTTGTCATCATGCTTTTGCTGTAACTCTTATCTGTTACCATTGATGGGTTTATTTGTTGTTGTTGGTATAGCCTTCTGTCCTTTCTCTTGCATCCTTCATGAAAACCAAGCGTCGATCGAGGCGCACAAGGATGAATAGTGCTCAAGTTTTTCACCCCTCGATCATTATATTTGAGCGACAAAAAAACGCATTTCTTTGCCTCTTTTCCTTATAACAGACAAGACTTCCAGTGTATTACTCGCACACTCCTGCAGGGACATCAGTCAAGAACATGGTCCACTTTGCTCAGGTATGTACGACAATTGGGTAAACCTCAATACCGCATTCAAAATAAATGCTAAGCAAGTATGAAATGAAAAGCCATCTTTGTCTACAACTCCACGAGAAAATCTCTGAAAGAAATGCAGGTGTGTAGTATTTTTACGATCACTAATGATATGTTTAACGGGTATTAGACACGTCTGAACTACTGGGATAACACTCCACATGTATTTAAAGCAGTATAACTGTTGTAGGTCTCGCCACATTGGTGCCAATCTCGTACCCAGAGTCTTCAGGCTTTTTGGTCAGCGGGGCAACGCCGGGAAGACTCTGGGGACATCAAATTTTACGATGTCCCCAGAGTCTTCCCGGCGTTGCCCCGCTGACCAAAAAGCCTGAAGACTCTGGGTACGAGATTGCATTGGTGCTGGCAAGGAAAACGTCCAAAGAAGTGTGGGGCTCTGCCTTTCAAGGGAAATACTTTAGATCGGTTTGACTCCTTTATTAGGTGTGCCTATCGTTTTTCCTGTACAAATAAGATTTTTTTAATGTTTGATGCCATAAAGAATAGGGACCGTGATCTGTTCAGCAGAGCCACCAATGAAGGTGGCCATGTATTGTTTAACTTGCTTCCACCTTAACGTTATAGGGATCTTAGAGATAGGGGCCACGCTGTCATACTCCCTAGCGTGAAAACTGAACTCTTCAAACGGGCTTTTGTGAATATATGCCATTTTGGATTTATTCCTTGATGTTTTTAAACCTAATTTGTAATCTGTAATTTGCTTGGTTCCTCATTGATTGTAAAGCCACACTTGTGTTGTGTCTGATTTTTAAATAAAGATCAAAGATTAATAAAGATAAAGATAAAGATAAAGCCGGATGTTCATTCACTATAAAATGAATCATATTAACCATTATTAACTTCCAACAGATGGTCCGATCAAATAAATTCCAAATGTACGATTATGGATGCCGGAGGAAAAACATGGAGCACTACGGACAGGTAGGCTTAGCATGTCACCTTCCCCACCACCCTTTCTTCTCTGCTTCCCTCTCCTCAGGGGCGGCACTGAATTTAAAAAATCCAAAATTTCATTTTTTAAAACATGAAAAATAAAAGGGTAGGAAACTGTAGCGTATACTTTCATAGTTACCCTTTACGGTTTCGTCCACAAATTCAAGTTAGAATTATTTCAAACAACACAACACCATATTAAAACAGTGAACACCCCTGCGTTGATTCATTGAATGTTAGGGAGATTTAGAATTGCGCTTATGGCGGACGGCAAACGGCAGAAATTACCACGTAACCATGTTTATCCTACATTGCCAATTGCTGTTTTCAGTTTCTTGCTAAAGTTGAGTAGTTTTGAATTAGCGTGAAAGGCCATAATTGTTTTGCACTATTCTTATCTATGTATTCATCTTTTTTTCGAGAAAACATAAACGCGAATCTCACGGTTTGCCGTTTGCCGTCAACGCGATTCTAAATCTCCCTATTTCTTGCATTTAGCCCACCGCTCCCCTGTACAATGCGACAGCCATGACGGTACCAGTGGCCTTGTACTGGGCACAAAACGACTGGTTAGCGGACCCCACTGACATGCGAGCTCTGCTGCCTTTACTGCCTAACAAGCTGTACGACAAGTACATCGAGAAATGGGACCATCTGGACTTCATCTGGGGAATGAACGCTGCTACGATAGTTTACAATGACATCATCAAAAATATGAAATCGCCCTGATTCCACCAGAAAACGCCCGGATACATGAAGCGAAATAGGCCATTTTACAGTTGTGTGCTTAGTGAACTGGCCTTGCAGTGTTAAGTCTAAAGAACACGGATACTCTGAACTGGATACTGGCCATGGAAACAAATTTGGAGCTCTTGCCCTCCCCCTTAAGAATTCATTTGCACATCTTTTCTCTAGTATTACGGTCATATAAAATTTGATGCAGGGAAGGAATAACCATTGAACTTAGTTTGGGAGTTTTGTCTTTTAAAAAATATAGATAAAGTTTCGTTAGGTCTTAAATTTTAACAGGCGTTTGGTCAAGTTTTGCCCATCTCCATACAAAATTTGCAAAAAATGGCCGAATTTGCAAGAACTGCATCCTTGGTATCTTAAAAGTCAGGATTGGTTCTTTTTTACTCACTTTAAGGTGCTACTTGCAGTAGTGTCAACCATTTTTTGTTTCCTGGCCTACGTAACAATTTTAACTCCAGTTATAAAGGTCTATTGCCCGTATACCTGTGGCTTTTCCCTGCTGCCAGATAAAGAGGAATAAGGGCGCGCTCGTCCTTGTCGTTGATGTGTCCAAGTTCAGACAAGCAAAGCTCCTCCACACAGCTTACGTGTCCATTTTGGGCAGCTGCGTGCAATGGAGACCTTTCAAGTACATCCATAGGAGCCACAATGCAATTCTTCCCCAGTAGGATCTGAAGGCTCTGATTGTCATTATATGAAATCGATTACTAACCGAAGTCTAACTTCTTAACTCAAATTATAACTCATTAGTATAATTACTCAGGTGATTATAGAGATTCTGTTGATCTCATTGGTCGAGGATTGCGTCATATCCTGCTATAATCACCTCGCACGGGAGCACTAATTTTCAAAATGGCCGCTTAGCGATTTGTTGATGTTTCTGAGGAAGAAGTAAATATGATAAAAGAAAGTGCAATTATGAAGGGCACTAAAGATGTAGCTAATTCCGAGGTGACACTTTCGAAGGCAAGATATGAAAGTCTTACTTATTGTAATAACAAAACCCCTGGTAAATTGCATGTTGTCCGATGTCGATGGCCTAGACTGAAATGAAGACAACAAATTAAGTTAAAATCGCACAAGATTTTCTTTATTTAACAGAATGATTTCACAAACAAAACGAATTTAAGACAGAATTTCAAAGCATGGAAGTAAACAGGATGAATAAATGTCTCTCCAAGTTTGACGTTTTAGTGAGGAGAAAAGACGACAGTTTTTATAATCTGAAAACTAGTTTGTTGTTGGTTCGAGCGGCTCTCGACCCGGCCATCTAAGTCACCGCCTGACAACAAAAATTTTTATCTGCGACAACCATGTACTTGTTTAGTGAAACCAGTAAAGGACTTTTAAAATTCCTACCTGAAGCAGCTTATCCCCGAGGGCAATTTAACGTCCGTTTACCGGCGAGGCCATCACGTCAACAAGAAATTGTGCGATAAAGTGCTATCGCTAACATTTGTGATCCCGGCTCGAGTGCTACAATGTTGTACAATGTGGCTGAACTATCCTGGAAATAAAATCTTGGTAGTAACGGCCTTCAAGTCAACAAAGAGAGTGAAAATTCGTGCTCAGTATTTCATAGACTGTTCACAGTCCCCCTATTTTTTCGTGGGATTCTCGAGACCGGTACGCTTCGATGGAGCTGTTGCCATCTTGGTTTGTAAAAGCGAGCGCGATCTGGGACCCACTCCCGCTCCCCTCGGTAGTTTAGACACTCTCCCCAGATCGCGTTCGCTTTTACAAACCAAGTTGGCGGGGGTTCCATTGAAGCGTACCGGTCTCGAGAATCCCACGGAAAAATAGGGGGACTGTGAACAGTATTCCAATTCACCAAACCTTGAATTTGGTTATTTCACGTTCTTTCTCATGAGACGACAAGAAAATGTTCTAAATTGTATGAGGCACGGGCCAAAGATTGTTTCTAGTCATTAGACAGTTTCAATGCGGATGTTCTTCAGTACCGTTGTCATTGGCCGCGGCAAGGGGGGGGGGGGGGGGGGAGGTGATGAAAGGGAGAGGGTGAAGGAGGGGTGCACAAGTATATTGGTGACGGGGTGGTGATGAATGACGCCAAACTGTTAGACCCCCAAAAAGACTCCATCCTTAAACATTGCTTGGTTCCCTAACCGTTTGCAACCAACTACATTGACCACCACACCCCACCCCTCCCTCGACACCCTTTCCCACATTGCGAAATAAGTTAAAATCTCCTACCTAGAGTCCTCAGGGTTTTTGGTCAGCGGGTTGGCGTCGGGAGAGACTCTGGGATTCTGGAATATTATAACCGCAGGATTTCTGAGGGTAAAACAATGCAAGCAGTTACGGAGAAGCCAAGCGAAATATACGTTTTTTTCCGGATTTTCAGTCTCTCCTGGCGACCAACCGCTGGTCAAAGAGTCTGAGGACTCTGGGTACGAGATCGAATCAATTACAGAACATTACCCGGACATACTTGACCAACATATATCTCACGATGTTGCGAAGTAGAAGATTGGTCTACCTTCATGATATAACTCAAAGCTCAAAATGCAATTTTGCGTCGTGATTCGGGGTAATTTTGAAGGGACTCACGACTTGTCAGTTGCAACCGGATTGAGGCGGCATATTGCCACTAACAATGTGTCTTGTCCGATGTCCAGTTTTGGCTGCTTGACTTAATCTTAACGTCCGGAACAGGCTTTAGTCTTTGCCAAATAAATAATTCCATTTGCAGCAGCCGTGTGCTTATTTACCCGGGGTAGTAAATCGAACGTTCGAAAATCGAACTCAATCGAACTCAATCCGTGGATTGAGAGCACTCTCATATTAAGAGAACAGAACAGAACAGAACAAAGCTATCATTATTCCCGCGGGCGTATTCCGAAATTGTAGTACACTTTCCTTTTTTAGCTAACTTACAATTGCGAAATGACAAAAATGCAAAAAATACAAGCAAATTACTAAAAAACTTCGCCATCCCTGACAAGCGGCATTCCTGGTAGCCTTTTTACTACGCATTTGAAGCTTACAATCTACAGGGCATCTGAGGCCATTTCTGCGTAAAACTGCGATAAACACGTGCGATGATCCGCCTGTTTTACACAAATCACGAGTTCGAAAATCGAACGTTCGATTGGGTTCGATTGATTTTTTTTTTCTTTTCGGTGAGTTCGATTTCGTTCGATTGCCGAACTCAATCGAACTCAATCCACGGATTGGGTTCGATTGAGTTCGATCGAGTTCGATTGGGTTCGATTTACTATGCCGGGTTATTTAGCTCTCATATCCCAATTCACGCCACCCTCTCTCTCTCTCTTCGAGTCAGCGTCCAATACCAGCAAATAGCTCAGTGGGTACTGACACGAAGCTGAGTAATTTCATTCTGGACCAGATAAATAACATAGTCGTCCGTCGCCTTTCGTAGCTTCCCTTAGTTTCGACAGTTTTTTCGGTTTGATGGAAAGGCCATACATTCAAAGGGGCACCCTGAGAGAGACACATTCAAAGTTAAGTTAACCTCGTCACTTCCGACGATTGTCAAGATAAACAAAAAAAACTTGTGAAATATGCCACGTCAGACAGCTACGCATGTATCATGACCTTCATTGACACTAAAAATTACATACTTTTGTCTATTGTGGCTGATATATAGGAATGAACCGTATTCTTAATTCGAAACGGTATGTCACGTAATTCGCGCGAAAAAGATAAATATGGAGACCCAGTGGTCCTCTCGTTTTAACATTGTTCTTCTCTCACCTTTTCTCGCTCTCCTTGCCCCTCCCCTATTTATTGTACGCCTACTATATTCTGTTTCGGAACTGTTGCTAGTTAACAGGTTCATGACCCCTCATATCCATGGACTGTTGTGTTTTCAGACATGCACAAATGCTGTTGATTTCGGTTTTTACCGGGTCCCTCACAGCAAAATAAAGGGCAGCCTGTTTATGTTTAGCTGGTTTTCTGAATTTCTCGTTATTTGACCGCACTGAACGTCGTATTCTGTGCGAGTTTTCAAAAATAAACGTGGGATGGTAGAAGTATACACGCCAGGAAAAATACGAAAAACTCGCTGACTCTTGCTTAATGCATCCTGCTCACAAGGAGATCACGAGCTGTCACACTATACAGGAAAATCCGTCACGTGGTTTCAGTATCGCCTTGTGTCAGCCGGAGCAGGACATTGTGAGTCACAACATCTGAGATATTCCGCTTGTAAAATACTCTAAGACATGTCTGTTACTTCGATTGTCGTGTTGTGCTCTGTATTCATAATGCTGACTGCTGTTCTAGCTGCCGCGGTTTCGAACCGCGAACAGAGTTTACCCGAAACCAACATGAATGTGGTAAGTCTGTGAATTTAGCTCAAGATGATAATATTTGCCCTTTCGTCTCCTAGCTGCACTGGTATCATGACAGTGCAAAATTAAAAATTTGAAAAGTTCGAGATTTAAAAAAAAGAAGTCAATATTACGCTGATGAACGGCACTTAAGTAATGGGTTATAGAACTTACATGAACCAAAGCTTGATTGTGTGACAGACTCGGTCGGTCAACTATGTTGAAATAGGGAAAATCAGGATCGAAACAAATTTTGTAGCTTGTGTTGTTTTGTATTTCGTTCTCAGCCCTAATACTGCGGGTAGCCCTGATACCTAAACATCTTTAGACTGATAAACCAACAGTTTTGCCCGGCTGGTTTAGTTAGTACGTACAAAGCAGACCAGTGGGGATTTCTAATAATACTTCCGATGAGACTTGAAGCGCTTCTAAAGCAATAATATTGCTTCCGTATAAATAGCGAAAGTTGTTTATCGTTTTCTGGATTGTTACCAAGAAATTTTAGTCCGATTATCGCTCGCAGCAAAAATGACTGAAATTTTCGTGTCAAGGGCACAGTAAATTATTTAAATACATTTTTATACATTTCAAAGGTGTTGTTTTAATGAGGCAGATAACAGATTTTCACTGAGGATACTTCAAAGTAGGTCTAGGAGAAGTAAATTCGTCAAGTGAATTTTTTGGTTTTGAATTGTGAAAATGTTTCACCTTTGCCCCCGGAAAAGCGAAAGTCATGGGCAAAAAAAATCTGTGACGTCACCGAAGTAACACCATCTGGAAATCCAGTGATTCACAGCCTTTTAAATTGTCCGGGAAATTCCTTCGTTCCTATACTTGAAGAATGAATAAGCGTTTTTTTTTTTCAATCTTTCTCTAGTGATTTCTTTTATCGTTTTCGTAGTCGCACTATAAGTCACGCAGATTTTCTAAAAAAAAAAAAAAACTTTCAGACAGAACATACCCCAAAATGTTTCGCCCATACAAAAATTAAAACACAGTTTGAAATGGTCCGACCATTTTCCATTAAGGCATAACGAAATCCCTGTTACTACGAACACGATCCATGAGCCCAAACTTGAAATGCTCCCCGAAATACGAATAAATGTCCACTGCAAGTCAGATCAACAGGTCAGGAACGGTACATTTCTGTCAACAGCTGGTTATTTGCTGACAGATGTCATTATAGTTATAGTTATAGCTAATTGGATTAAGTTTTGTTTCCAGGATGAGTCACGTCCTGCATGCTATGGTCTCAATATATGATCAAATGTCTTTGAACGCGACAGTTTTGTCAACTTCTCAAAAATTATCAAGGCAATTATAAGCCAAACCCTAAAATAGGGAAGATAGCCCGTGGCAGAAGAGTCTACTGTTTTTGTAGGCTCGATTTCCGCCGCTCCCTCGGGTCCGGCGGCTGGTAATCGAGCCCACTGTTTTGTTGTTCACCATTGAAACATGTTTAAAATGCTTTTCTGAACGAAAATGAGAACTGAATTTGGCATTTTGAATTTTATACTTACCAATTCCACCATTTAGAGTAAACATGACATGAAAAGAAGATTTAAAATACAAGACACAAAAAAAGATGAAAGCAATACATAAAAGTATACGCGCCTTGTACGGCTTTTATCGTGGTCGAGTTCCATCAATCCCATCCTCGGAGACCCAGAGGCAGATAGGGGGACGAGGAATAAGTCGAAACGGGGTGAAAAAAAAAAATTGACGAAGAAAACTACGGAGGAAAAGTAAGAGCTCTTACATGCATCATGATCATTCTGGGTGGGCTCTACTTTTTCAGTTCCTGACATGCCTCTGTAAATGACCGAATTATATGCATCATTCTCATTCATTTTCCAGGTCTAAAATATACGGTCAGTATTAACCCATTGCAGGAAAATTCTCCTATTTCAGAAAACGTGCCTGTCAAAATTTGGTTGCCACAGTAACATTAAACTCAGTGAACATTCAGCGCGGAAAAATGCAAAAGCATGCGCGAACTCTGCGCGAGCGCGGGGCACCAAAATTTTCTAAAATGGCGGCAATTTAATTTTTCTATTTTCAAAACTTTACTTGCTATCGCAGATATCCGGTACGTAGCGATAATTTTCAACACGAAAAGATAGCTGTAGATGAAACCTTGCTGTGGTTCGATTTTCTTATGGCTTCTTAGACTTTAAATAAGGTTTTGAAGCCCTCATTGTTCCCGCGGCGTGTAGTCGCCTATACAGGTCTGTTATTGTCACGGACCTTTTTACAATAACGGTGACTATATAAGCAAACCCCTGAATATTTAAGTTCGAGAGCTCAACTGAGGGTAGGTACTGAGTTTCCCAAAGTATATATTTTTAATTGTTTTCGCAAGGATCTTATTATCAGTGTCGAAGGAGCAATTTCATGCGGATGCGTTCTCAGCATTGAACTGAACTGTTCGTCCTATTCTATAAATAGTTTTCGCATAGGAATTTCTTTATTAAATACTACAGCCCCCAGTGATACTACAGTACTTATCCAATTGTACAATCTACGTGTGAAAAAGTTTTTTTTTTCTTGACACGGTGTGTGTATCTAGGCTCAGGGCAATAACACAACTGATGTGTTACAATATTTATCTGCCGATCGAGGTCAACTGAAGGCAGGAAAAATATATCTTTAGTTACCGAAACTTCCCAAATAACCCCTTTTATTTGGCGTGGATTTTGAATTTGTTTCTCAAAGCCCTCCGTGGTCGCACTCTTGCAATCATGATCATTCACTCGTCGCGCAATTTTGTTTTAGAAACGAAAAACAGTGCATCCCGGCAGTGAGCAGAGGTTGACCAGCTGCAATTTTTAAAATAGAATGTTACTTCAATTACAGTTGTGTTGGGGCCAAATATGAATTGTCTTGTAATGAGAAACACTGAGAGAATTAAATAGAGATGAAGCTTGGGTAGCATAGTTACCAGGCCCCGGTTGTTCAAAGAGCGGATAAATTTATCCACTGGATAGGTCGCTATGCGGCAAGAATTTCCCTATAGCCAAATAATTTGTGTATAGAGTGGAAGCGTCTGTCTAATTTAAGTATGGGATTGTGTGGAAACCTTGCCAGAAGCTTTATTTGGAGTACATTTGGACCGCTGGATAGTAACTTATCCACCGGATAAAGTTATCTGCCCTTTGAACAACTGGGGCCAGAAGTGTCCCTATGCTGTGTTTATAGTCACGTACCGGAAACTGTACAGCAAGGCCAATTTTCGTTCTTGTCCTTACACGGTGTTGGTAAAATGTTCGGTCTGATTTTATAGCATATTCGATAAAATTGGAAAAAACATAGATGGTAAAATGTATTTTTACCACAAAAGCCACTGCTCAACAACGATGGCAGACTCGAACGGCATTGTTTACAGAACAATCACGGATCACTTTCGCCCGCGAACGGATATGGGCAGAAAAATTCGCGCAGAGCGTTTTTCCGCTCTGAACCCACAACACCGTCTGTTACAATTTTTGAAAAATGAAAAGTCTCAAAGTTTGACAGCGCTTGCTAAAATAGAAAAAGAGTTATAAACTGCTGCGCTGGTCAGTCTACGCTGGCAGAATTCCCCCAGTCTATATAGCGTTAAAAGTGTGTCAAAACCGAGGAAAGTGTTGTCAGCTTTCCGACTTTTATCATTCTAAAATCTTGCTGAAAGCAAGAACTAGCCAAATAACACGCTAAAAGTTAGACAGTTATTGACCAGTTATTGTAAATAATTTTTTCCAGACCCAGATAATTCGTTACAACGGGTACCCAGCGGAGGAGTACAGCGTTGTTACAGATGACGGCTACATCATTTACATACAGAGAATACCTGCAGGAAGAAAACAGGTCCAACAGAATTTCACTGATGGTCCAAAGCCTGTTATATTCCTTCAACACGGTCTCCTATGCTCCTCGTCAAACTGGGTGACGAACTTGCCGAACGAAAGTTTTGGCTTCATTCTGGCTGACGCAGGCTTTGATGTCTGGCTGGGCAATGTTCGAGGAAATACGTATGGTCTTCGTCATGTCAAGTATTCAATCCACTCTGATGCATTTTGGAATTTTAGGTAAAGTTTCTGTTCTTTGGATAAATAGTCAGATCTAGCCTCTGATCAGGCTGTCCGGGCACAAGAGTTTAACTTTCTTCGTATCTTTTTTTGCTATATACGAGACTATTCTGAATTCCGAGAACTTAAAGCGCTCCCCTTCAAATGGGACTCCTTTTATTGGGAGCATCCACCGAAATTCATAGGTGTAGACGAAGATTCAAATTGAATCGCGAAAGAAGTTTTAATCAACATTTTTTATTTTGGATGAAAGACGGTTAATGAGCATGGTCATGGTATCGAACGCTCTAAGTACTGAACTAGTCGGACCTCTTGGCGAGCCAGCCATTTACTGGGTTCACAGGTCACAAGTGTCCGGCAAACTACTAGGATACCCAATGTCAAAACTTGCCGTGTGTTTGTAAAGAAAGAAAGTTTAACCTCGGTAAATGATAAAGAAAAGGTGATTTTTTTTCCCCCGAGCATGGGACAGAGAAGAAATGAATCGCTGAAGGGAATCGAAACCATCAGCTACCGATTACTAACTAGCTAGTTAGGATACTCTTCCACTGAGCCACAGAAAGCTCGGTGGAGCTTGGATATTAAACTAGGTTCATGGGACAAACTTCCTGCATACTGCTAGGATTGTAATTTTGCACAAATGACCGACATTTTATTAATATTCTTTTGTCTACATTCAAATTAGCCTCACTAGCCTCGTTCAAGGTGAAATATTCTTTTCATTTTGAACTCAATAACGAGATTTGTAAGACTGATAAGAATGCAAACAGAAGAATATTGAAATGTCGGCTATTTTTGCATAGGTTCTATAAGTTCGGCAACGGTTGGAAGAACTCATATTTTCTTTTCCCAAGTATGCCTGTGTCACTGACTGAAAAAATACATCTATCGTTTATTCACAAGGTTCAAAATATAACATCGGATTTATTTTAATTTCATACTTGTATTGAGAAAAAAAGATCTTTTATATGCCCGTTTCAAACAAGACACCTATTGTCTCCAAATCTAGTCCGACCACTCTGTTGCGCTTTTGGTTTATTCGTGTTATTTCTTCTGCAGCTGGGATGAGATGGCTAGTCACGACCTTCCCGCCATGTTGAAATTCGTCACAACAAAGACTTCACAATCCTCGATATACTACGTCGGTCATTCGCAAGGAACCCTGATAGCTTTTGCGGAGTTCTCTAGGAACAAAGAGTTGGCCAAGATGGTGAAGAAGTACTTTGCTCTCGGACCAGTGGCAACTGTGGGGCATCTAGAGGGCCTTTTAAAATACATGGCGGATTTTTCACCTGAAATAGAGGTATTGAATATGACAATGTTTAGCCTTTTAGCTCCTATCGTGACTAATTCGGAACTAAACACTGGGGGACATGTGATAGGGTCGACATGGAGCGGGAACATGCCCCTTCGGTCGTACTACATAGGGGACATGTTGCAGGGAAAAAAATAAATAACCCGTTTTTATTGGTTCCAATAAGTCTGTTTCCAATTTCTAGCGGGGACGGTCATCGTGTGAAATGCTCTTGCGTCACTTTGTCCCCCTTCATGACGCACAAATTCATACCAGCTAAATTTCACGCAAAAAGGTAGCAGGGAACTTTTTCATAAAAACGAGAATGTCGCACGAGGACAACTGTCTCTGCAACACATCTGCGCCTCATGTTCCTACAACATGTCTCCTTATGCGTATTGACCTTAATAATATTAATAGTTTTTTCGTGGTACTGAAAACAAACAACTCAGTTGCTCTCATTTGAGTGGTCTTACTGTCAGTTTTCCCCACAGATTTAAAAGCATAGAAAGACCTCTTTTATCATAGTACACGACCCTACCCTCTAACCAGCAATTAGATCGCAAACTCGAGGTTTCTTTCGGCTGCTGGTTTCCAGTAGGCAACTATCAAAGTTGATAAATCGAGAGCGACTTGTTTAATCATTGTAGGCCAAGGCAGTGACTGAAATTAAGCTGGCTAGTTTGTTAGCGATGTCGGAAATTTTCCTTGGAGGCCCTCCCAGTGACGTCTCTCGAGAATAAGAAGGCTCTTGCGTAGCCAATCAGATTGCGTGTTTGCCCAATAGTCTGTCACCGGGTTTTGTTAATGGAGTGCCAGGAGGACCCTCGCCGAATGTCCAGTCCTCCCTTTGCCTCCTCTGGAGTGGAATACCGTGCTATGATTTTTATTAGAGTACAGTAATAAAAAACAAACAAACCCAACAAAAGGAGCAAAAGATAGATTATGCTCCATAAGTAAATAGCCTCTCCACAAAGTCCGACTTGCTATTTTTCATTTGAGTGGCCACTCTTTATAATTTGATCCACACACTTCAACGTTTGAGCTTCCTTGGAAATGCTCTCACTTACTGAGATGGATTTCATTTGGATAACCACCTTCAGATTCAGGAGTAAAGCCGAGATTTAAAGGCAACTGCACTCTGAATGGTGTGTTTCTGGTGTTCTTTATTCACAGGGTTTGTTCAAGATATTTGGCATTCGCGAATTCCTCCCATCCGATTTCATCATTCGTTGGTTGGCTAAATATGTTTGCTCCATCGAAGATTTGGAAACATTCTGTTCCGACATTATCTTTGTCATCGCTGGTTTTGATAAGAAGCAACTTAATGAGGTAAGAACTGAAAAAAGGCAGCAAAATCAATGAATTTAATAGTCGCTATTTCTCAAGCATGGTATTATGGCTCGTCAGTACACTATGGCCGCTATGCCAATCAAATCCCTGGAATTGCATTAAAATTAAAATAATTGATGTCATTTAAACTACTTTTCGATTGTTCCAAGTCATTCAATTCGTACACTGTGAGGAACTGTCCAGAACTAAGTTTGTACGAACGGTTCACGTTCTCCACGAAACCTTGCAATTGGTGATTTGAAGTAATTGTTATGGGGAGGACGGGAAAGAAATGTACCAAAGTGTAGAAACACGTGCATATTGAATGGTTTTGGACATAAGACCTATTGTTTTGTGATGTTCACGCTGCCGTCGCCGTCGTCGTTGCCTAAGTTTCCTAGTGCCCAGGAATGACCACCTCAATCGAAGGGCCTGATACGTAAGACAAAACAAGTACAGCAACAGGCTACGAATTACATTCTTAATCTGTTTTTTTCTTGTCGAGAAAGTTAAAAGGATAGGCTAATCAAACTGAACCTTCTCCCCATTTTCAACTGGCAGGAACAACTGGACACAGTGTTCACACTCCGGCTAGGCGAACCAGATCCGTTACTTACCTCAACACAACCCTCTATAAGGCAGTGTAAAACTACGTCCTTTCAAAGGTCTTTCTAGAACAGAACAACTAGGATGTGGAGTACCTTAGCGCAAGATCTTGGAGTCTATATTAACTGTTCACTCAAATCAGGCATTCTGACCCGTTACTACGAACAAGCTGTCGAAGTCTCCTACCACCCTGAGGACCCTCGATCTTTCAAATCTATATGAAACTCGCGCAACCTAGCTCGTAACCTGACGAGGAACATGAATTGTTGTTTTCAGTTTCCAAGTATAAGTTTTTACCCGACCTATCTTATGTGTTGTGGGCGGTAGTAGCTGGCTCGCGCTGTCGCGGCGTCCCTGCCTTTACCAATTTGTTCCCTTTGTCTCTGCATTGTCCCTGCCGAAGTTAATAAAATAATACGACGAAGACAGCATTTCGATTTTATGATGATGATAACGATTGTGATGTAATGATGATATAGATGATGTTGATGATGACGATGGTATGATCACGGCGAGATTAACACAAGCGTAGGATAGACCCAATAGAAGAGTCGGTATTGATGCAAGCCGCTAATTTCAAGGGTCCATTCTAGCCTCATATTCTCATTTGCCATCATGCTTTTGCTGATACTCTTATCTGTTACCACTGAAGGTTTTATTTAGTGTTGTTGGCATGGCCTTCTGTCCTTTGTCTTGCATCCTTCACGAAAACCGAGCGTCATCGTCCGAGGCGCATAAGGATGAATATATAGTACTCAAGTTTTTCACCCCTCGATCATTATATTTGAGCTATAGATAAACGCATTTCTTTGCCTCTTTTCTTTATGACAGACTCGGCTTCCAGTGTATTACTCTCACACGCCTGCAGGGACGTCAGTCAAGAACATTGTCCACTTTGCTCAGGTATGTACATGGTTAAGATCATGCATTAGCTACGACAATTGCATAAACCTGAATACCATTTAAGGTAAATAAATGCTAAGCAACTATGAAATGAAAAGCCTTCTTTGTCTACAACTTCACGAGAAAATATCTGAAAGAAATGCAGGTATGAAGTATTTTTCTGATCAACTGGTATCAAACTCGTCATTCTACTGGGATAACACTCCAGATGTATTTGAAGCAGTATAACTGTTGTGTAGGTTTCGCCACATTGGTCCTGGCAAGGAAAACGTTCCAAGCCGGATGTTCGTTCACTGTAAAATGAATCATATTAATTATTATTATTTACTTTCAACAGATGGTGCGATCAAATAAATTCCAAATGTACGATTATGGAAGCCCGGAGAAAAACATGGAGCAATATGGACAGGTAGGCTTAGCAGGTCACCTTCCCCTCCACTCTCTCTTCTCAGTCTGCTTCCCTCTCCTCAGGGGCGTCCTTGAATTTAAGAAATCCAGAATTTCAATTTTCAAAATATGAAAAATAAAAGCGAAGGAAACTGTAACGTTCACTTTCATGGTTACCCTTTACGGTTTCATCCACAAATTTAAGATAGAATGATTTCAAACAACACGACACTATATTAAAACAGTGAACACCCCTGCGTTGATTCATTGAATGTTAGGGAGATTTAGAAGTGCGTTTACAGGGAACGGCAAACGGCGAAAATGACCACATGACAGTGTGTTATCCTACATTGCCAATCGCTGTTCTCAGTTTCTTAGTTCTTAGTTTTGAATTAGCGTGAAAGGCTAGAATTGTTTGCACTATTCTTATCTATGTATTCATCTTTTTTTCGAGAAAACATAAACGCGAATCTCACTGTTTGCCGTTTGCCGTCAACGCAATTCTAAATCTCCCTATCTCTTGCACTTAGCCCACCGCTCCCCTGTACAATGCGACAGCCATGACGGTACCAGTGGCCTTGTACTGGGCACAAAACGACTGGTTAGCGGACCCCACTGACATGCGAGCTCTGCTGCCTTTACTGCCTAACAAGCTGTACGACAAGTACATCGAGAAATGGGACCATATGGACTTCATCTGGGGAATGGACGCTGCTACGGTGGTTTACAATGACATCATCAAAAATATGAAATCGCCCTGATTCCACCAGAAGAGGCCCAGACACGCAGAGCGAAATTGCTCGGTATAATCAACCCTGAAAGTGCAAGGGTATCATCTGGGTTAGACCATCGGCTGAAATTTTAACATGGCGTGGTTTAGATTTTAAACATCAAACGATAAATGACAAGATTTTTACAGTCAACCTTAATGGGTATTTATAATATAAAGAGGTGTTAATTTGAGGAATAACCTGTGTGGCAAACGGGATTGTGAACGTCAAGCCTTATTAAATGGGTTAAACCTTTTAAGGAATAACACGGTATCAATTTTGTTCTCTTGTGTTGTAAATGAACTGAATTGAATCCAGTGGCGAGAATTATTTTGATTTTACTTTGTTACTGTAACATCAAGTTTTTTTTCTAAAGAGAGCTATTTAGCTGTTAAACCCTTATCCCCATTAAAGCCTGGGCCCAGTTGTTCAAAGCCGGATGAAGTTTATCCTGAGTTAACGGGAAGTTTGATTCGAGCTTAATTGCAAATCAATATTCATTTTTCCAAAAGACTTTTGCTCTTCAGTTTTGACTAAGACTTTTCTTTGCCTTAAGCTTAAAATCAGCTTTTAAAAATATTTTTGACGAGAGAGATGAAAACCTCGGTTAACTTTTAATCGGGGATAAGCATTAATCGGCTTTCAAACAACGGCACCCCGTCGCAAACGATGGCAAACATCAGAAAACCAGTCCCCAACTGGAAATTCTCTGATCTTCTATTAACAAACATCAGCGGCCGTTTTCGAACTTCCGTGATCCGCGATCAGGATCACAGACATAAGACTCCAGTTGTGCTGACAGTAAGTGGCGATGAGTAAAGTGGTCGATCTGTTTTAAAAACTGGAACAGTAGAGTTGTTCCCATTATATGTGCGTGCAAACATTAGTACAATCGACACGAAAAGTTGCGGTTTCGCGAGAGGGGTGTGACGGAAGAAATACCTACGGAACGTGGTTGGTGGAAGGAAAAAGGGATTATTTTGGATGGTTCTATTTAACTGATACTTGAGAAATTCACCGTTTAGGTTTTACGACGATCAACTGAAAACAGCGTCAGCCTGCAAACAGCAGCAGTGCCAGTGTGAAATGATTCTTCTTTTTATCTGTTTGTCGGTTTTCTTCAATAGAAGAAAGATCCTCACAGTTAGTACCGTTAAACCCCGTTATTACGGACACCGTTGGGACCAGAAAAAGTGTCCGTATTACAGTGTGTCCTTATTAAGCGGGTTAATTTTAAGGGAAATGGATGGACCGGGACCAAGAAAGCAATCCGTAATACGACGTTTCCGTAAAGCGGGGTTTCACTATACGCAACTCAACTCAAGCAGTTGCTTGAGTTGTGTACCGAGTGCGAGGATCTTTCTTCTATTTAATCTTTCACCCGCAGTTCATATTCATTTGTTGGTTTTTCTTTTCGCAATCTCGGGCAAGACGCGAGTGAACACGTTGTGTACGAAGTCCCCACGGCATGTCAATATAAATTGTTATACAGGAAGCAGGCCGAAGCTTAAATCAGTTTCATGACTGTAGACACGAAGTGACTACTTCCTTCTGGATAGTCCATCCCGCTCCCCCGCCTCTCCCCCGCCTCTCCACTCACCGGCATTTTGTTAGGTTTCAATGTTATTATTATTATTATTATTATTATTATTATTATTATTATTATTATTATTATTATTATTATTATTATTATTATTAATAACGCCTGGGTTTGGGCCTGAGGGGAGGGGGTGGTAACCCTGCGTTGAGGAGAGGATGGTCCTAGTGGTCAAATGCCCCCAGTGGATACTGAACTTAGGTGCGGGCACTGCTAATGCACCAAGCTGTTACAGTCAATCCAGGTCACGCGTGAACAGTAATTCCAAGAATGAAATGAACATTCGAATTTCTCTTTGTAATGTCCGACGTGTGAATGAAATGTTGGACATCTCTCTGGAAGTCGTTCCGAAAAAGACGCATTAACTGAAAAAAAGATTCAGAATACTTGGGAAACAATTGTTATTCTTGAAATATTCAATTTTGCAATGTAAAGAAAAATTCATAGCTTTATACTGTCAATAAGCTAGGGAAATTTATACGGGAACTCTGAAATCTCGGTGGCGATTTTGAAAACTGACAAGTAAATTTCAAAACTCCGTTCAAATTTCAAAAATGTCGTTCACGCGTGACCTGGGTTGACTGTAAGGACAGTGCCTACTTTTGTTTATACTGCGTATGCGTCTTGCGCATCTTGAGATACTCGGCTTTCCTAGCTATGGGTTGTGGCTACTAATACAGGGATATTTTTGCGCGATTTAAAACTATATGGAGAAAGCAGAACTTAGCAAGTTCTACTTGTATCCAAAATGAAAATTGGGTGTAACTATGCATTTTTCAGAGATAATAAATCTTTATAGATAAACACCTTATTATTCATAGATAATCATTTGTAAAAAGTTTTTAGGCTAGTGCGTGTTTTTTTTTTTTTTTTTCCTAGATTTTAATATTTTTACTTTAATGGAGGACCTCCCTGAAAACCACGTTTTTACGTGACGGGCGCTTCCTCCTTAAAAATTATATATTTTTATTTTTATTATTATTATTATTATTATTATTATTATTATTATTATTATTATTATTATTATTATTATTATGATCATCATCATCATCATCATCATCATCATTATTATTATTATTATTATTATTATTATTATTATTATTATTATTACTAGTCTTTCACAGTTACGTTTTAATCATAAAACTCAATTTACGTCTTTCCTTTAATTGCTTTACCGAATATTTCATACAAAGAGACAATTTCTGACAGCAACACTGACGGTGCTTTATTCTCAAAAACTAAGAGCAAACTGTGCAACAAGTATTCCGTTTGAAAGGGACTTCTGTGTGCTTCGTATAACCCTTCTTAATGTTACTTAATTAATGTACAACGCAGAATATAACTTAACAGTCACCATGCCCAAGCCGACCAAGAGAAAAAAAATATTGAACGGCACGTTTATTTCATCTTCTCAAAAAGTATTGTTTTAAGGTTTATTTTAAAGTTTAGAATTGTCGCGAGTTAGGCTTGCTTGGATTAAAGCTTCGTCTTTCCTCTTGAAATTCGTTGTCTGTACAGTGGGAACTGGTGAAAAGTGCTCTTGGAATAACTGCACGAGTACTTGTGGAGCCAATTTGTTGATCATCTCCGTTCGCAACGAATGCGAGGTGTCTGGTTCCATTTAAGCAGTTATTGTCACTTTCAAGAGATCTTCCAGTGGAGTCCCTTTTCAAAGGCCTTTGTTCGCCAGAAGCCTCAAAGTACCTTTTGCTTTTGTTGAAGTCAGTAAATGTGTTTTTCAAAGACTTGCAATCAAATCTTTCAGTTGAGCATTTTCTCTTAGTTCCCTTGGCTTCTGTATGTGCTCCTTTTAGGAAAGATAAATTCATCCGATTATCACTGCGAGGAGGTTTGTCAGTCGCCGAAGCCGCAATGAGTGCGTCTATGAAAGTTCTTTGTTGGCTAATCATGGAAAAGCTGTTCCCTTTCACAGGTGTTCCACGATAATCAATGTCCTTAGTACTTGTTCCTTCGAACTCAGTGTTGATGGAGCTATTAAACTGACAGTATTGTTTCGAAGTTGACGGTTTGTTTAGCATCTTGAATGTACGATCAACAGTGAAGCCTTGCTTACGTTTTGCTTTGCCATTGGCACAATCAATATCTCCAACTAACAATCTCTTCAGAATTGGCATACGTCGGTTACTTTCTGTTTGCCCTTTCACCGTCTTTGCCTTCACGTTCGTTATTCTGCAGTCGTCATTAGAGCTACCTTGCTCACCTGCTTTCTCGTAGAAAACAGTTGCTAAGTCAAACGTTCCCTTCGTCAGTTTAACATCCTGGGATCTTTTGGAGCTTTGTTCATATTTTGATCCTTCTCCATGGCATAAAACAGAAATGTTGTCCGACTGATAGGGAGAGCTCTGTATCTTTGCAGTTGGTGGTTTCTTGGGGCAGCTATCTTTATTAATGTTTCTAGCTGTCTGTTCTTGAATAAGCGGCCTTTTCCCATGTCTGCCAGGACAAATCAGTGCTCCTTGCGATATTTCATTTCGGGAGAGGGTAGGGAATGTGGTGCCCTCTGCAAAACCCAAATAATTTTGGCGCTGATTTGTCTGAGTTTTCTTGGATGCCAGATCAGTTCGGACTTTGTTTAACACAAGGCGATCAATTTCATCAAATAACTGACAAACTGTAGCCGTTTGTTTCCCCAAGTGCTTCGCTGTATCAATCTTGCACATTTTCCCTCTGTGGCTCTTCCACTTGCTGTCTATCCTTCTAAGGAAGTCGTTAGAAGAATTTATGTCAGACTTGATCTCAGAATCTGACCGTCTCTGGTCAGCGGTAGCTAAACTCTCCTCCTTGCTGCTGACCAAAAAGAACGCGTCGTCTGGGAGCGAGGCAGACGAATGGCTGGGTTCAGTAATTTGTTGGTCACATCTTTCTTTCCTTGTGTTCTTCATGTCAGTAACATCAGTTCTTTGGCGTTTCAGGTTCAGTGTGTTTTGACTGTTGCTCCTTTTACAACATTGCCCATGTTCAATGATGTTTGCAGCCTTCCTTTTCTTCTCGGTGGAAGCAATGAAACAGTTATCTGCACTTAGACCTTTGCCATAACAACATTTCACAGCACAATGATTTGCACTTGTGCCTGCATTTCCTTTAATGGAGCATATTGAGGTTTTATTCTTGTTAGTACTTTTCTCGCTTTTTGTGCCATTTAAACAATTGATAGCGTTCGGACCCTGTGCAGTTGTCCTACTCAGCGTCTCTCTTCGGTGATTATCCTGTGCGCTGAGTAACCTTCCTGGTCTGTTGTCAATTGTTTTGCTTTTTTCATTGTTGAAGCATTTTTGTTGGTTTTTAGCTCTCATTTTTCTGTGAAAAAACACTTTCAAAAGTGGATCATAACCATTCGATGTGCTAGCCCTATCATTACTAAATGCGTTAATGAAATGCTGGGATGATCTAGGCGTTTGTCTTTGTAACTGCTTCTTTTTAAGGCTGAAAGTTCCGGACACTCCTTTAGGCACGTTTCTCTTGTATACGTCACCAGGGTGATAGCTTGTCAGTGCGTCTTTACCTTGGATCATAATGCGTTGTGTAGCGCTTTGTAGATTATCTTGCAATTCGCATCCCGGAGACAGGTATCTGTCCTTCATGTGATTAAAAGGTAGTTGACATTTTCTCACAGATGTGATTTTATTGTCAACCCGCTCTGGCCGTATAAACGTCTTTCGTTTGCTGGATTTGGGTCTCACATAGGAGCTAACATCTCTGTCCCTTGACACTGCCTCTTTTGCCAAGAGATTTACCGAAGTACAAAATTCTTTTGCTCCTTCGCCTTTTCTTCTGCCATCATCTCCAGCAGGTGTTCCTCTGGACTCATACACACCCTCTTCATTTATACTTGTGCTTCTTTCAATACCATTTGGTCCAACATCGATAGCTAAATCATCTTTAGTATTTCCCCCTGTTATTTTCCTTATTCCTTGTAAACTGTCTTCTCTGATTGTTGCTGTGCTTGTTCCGGGTTTGTTTAGGTCTCTTCTATTTCCCATGAACGTTCTTTCACATTCCAAATCGTCATATTTTACGCAAAACCCTTCCCCCCTCAGCTCCCCATGAGCAACAGCGTATGCGTCTTTGTCAGATTTTTTATTCCCTTTTCCAACTCCACGTGATTTGACACCACGAGTCACATATTCCTCTTCCATCGCGATCTTTCGTAGCTGTAATAAAGAACAAACAAAGTTTTTTTTATCTATGTAAATTTTGTGTATCTTTTATAAAAAAAAACTTTCAGTCGTTATCTACTAACTGAATGTTTATATACAGCTGTTGGCACTATGCTAGGCCTTTAATGAAGAACAATTTGTCTTATGCGTGCAGTTATCTAATATGGATATCTACTTCCCTTTCTCACTTATCATGCCCGCCCTTGACCAGTTATTTTTAATTTTTAACAAACCTTGCCTTTGTAAGGTACGTAACTGAGTATGACAGAATATCTCACTTAAGGATGATTCACTGGCTCACCTGTTTGTAACGAATCTGTTGTTTGGTGACATAGTAATAATGAACACACTGGGCCACCGTCTGCAAAGAAACAGATATCAAGGAGAAAAATACGTGAAAACCTCGACAGAAACGAAAAATTATTCAAATTTACTGGTTCAAATTAAAGTATGATACAAATTACCGACTTGGGCTCAAAGAATCTGCTTTCGTTTGTCTTTCTTTTTTCTTTCAGGTGTTTTTTTTTCTCTATACTTTATGGAAAAGGCGTCTGCTCTCCCAGGCTACATGATGGGAATTAAAACTAATCTGATTTAACCATGAAACCATGAACGATTATCGTAAGCAAATCACTTGGCATCGTGGCCGCCATTTTGAACTGTATTTTCTCCATTAGACTGGAGATTCAAAGTAAAATTTATTTCATTGGTAGAGGAAATACTTCGCGTAAAGTATAAAATCTAATATGTTTTCGAACAATTATCACGAAATGAGTACTCTATTGGACAACGAATGAATAGGAAAAATCTCAATGCGAAACAATTTCGTTCTCGGGAGGCACATAAGAATCAGAAAAAAAAATACAAAAAAACGCTACGTGAAAACCTATTGGGAACATTCCTGGCCTCCGCTATTTATAACTCTTACCAGTTCTCCTTGTTAGTAAAATTGTCAATTGCCATTTTTTATGAACTCCAAATTTTGAGAAAAATCTCAGAACACAGTCGCCATGACTATCATTTAGGATGACGTCACAGATACTTTGGCAACGCCATAATCTATATTGCTAAACTTACTGTCTTGAGTTCAGTTACAAGGAAAACCTCAAAGTGGTTGCACCTACCCCTTGGCTTGCATTTCCGAGGTTTAACGATTCAATTCTTTTGTCAAATGAAAAATTTAATATCTCGTTAGTTTAGGTAATCTTATATACTCTTTATTTATTCCGAGTTACAACCCCTGACAACTTAAATGCTTACCTTTTGTGGCAAAGCATTGGCAATTAGCGCGAAGTCCTTTCCAAGCTTTACAAATCTAACAGAAAAATAGTACTGTTACAACTTGTTAAAATTAAAGTAAATTAAAATAAATTGCGCTAACTTAAAATACACTTGCGCACCTCATTCACCAAATCACCCTCTTGAATAAGGTTCTGGTCCCGGTTGTTCAAGAGCGGATAACTATCCAATGGATAAATCGCTATACAGTAGACAAAACATATTCCAACCAATACATTTTATCTCACTGGACTAGAAGTTATTAGCTCTTTGAACAACTGGGGCCTGGAGTATTACAAAAAATGCACTGGCTGTCGATTTGATGATCAACGCATTGCCTCTAAATTTGTACGCGAATGCGGGAACTGTCCTACGGATATATGCGTTGAAACCGGCAAATTAATAGCTTCAAGAGTTCGTTTTATTGGAGCCTTACTCAAACCTCGCTACCGCTAGTTAACATGGGTCATACCTTTGAGTGAAGATATCTTTTTCATGTTCACTCCAGGTTTCGAGTACGCTTCCTTTCTTGTTGATAGAAATGCTTGATATGCATTCTAAAGAAACAATGAAAAGAACATTAAAAGAAGTCGGCCATGTACATAACATTATGTCCGTGGGATACGTTTCCTCTTTCTCTATCGTCTCACATGTACAGTCTTACTGTCACGGAGATTTTGGTGTGTTTTTATCAAAGCTAGTCAAAAATTTCACGTGGGATCTTTTCTCTAACATGAAATTGTTCGTGGAGCACTGGGAGAAAAATATTAACTGATTTATCCAAGAAAAAACAATCTATAACTTAGTTTTTAGCAATAGTTTTTAGCAATACTCTGAAAAAACTCTATTATACACTAATTTATCCTCACATCAACTATGGTTTAATGAGCTGGGGCAACACCTACACCACCCATCTCAACAAAATTCGCACCGCCCAAAACAAATGTGTAAAAAATATATTCTTTGCTCACAAAAGAGAAAATGCCACTGTTTACTTCAATCTACTGGGAATTCTAACCATTGACAATGCATTCAAACTCAAGGTTGCCATTTCCACGTTCAAAATAATAAATGATCAAATGTGTCCTGTTTTTGCAAACTCTATTTCCACAGCATCCCCTCGGCACTCGTACAATACCCGATTTTCATCTCGACAAAATTTTAAACACACTTTTCAATTCGCAGCATCACAAATATGGGAAACAATAGAATGTAACATTAAGCAATCAAACTTCGCTTCTTCGTTTAAAACCACTGAAATGCAGGAAAAATTTGCTTATAAACCAAAAGTAATGTAGAGTTCTTCACCGTCATCCGTTCGCTAAACACGCTCTTTTTCTTTTTCAAACCTTTCCAAATAATTTTCTCTTCCACCGAAATAATTTTCTCTTCCATCGTAAGCAGTGCCCAACTCGAAAGCAGCATGCTCCTTTGGGCACTGCTCACACTAAACCAAACAAATTTATCCTAATTCTTTTTAATCCTCCCGTGGTAATATAAATGTTTATTGTTTCTTATGTATTGTATTGAATCTCGTAGTACGTGTGAAAAATAAAAATTGAATTGAATTGAATTCTCCAAAAAACGCAGGAAGAACTTGGCTAATTTTTTCAAGTTGTAATCAATTTCCATCCAAGCCGTCCGCAACAAATTAAAAGATAACAAATACTAGATTATGTATACTCGTAGGGTCAATTGTTAACATTACTGGGCCATTATCTTAACATTTCCATCAATACAAATGCGTTTCTTGGCGATTCAAAGGCACACTGAATATGGGTGACACCGCCCCTTTAACTTTGATGGCAACTATGGGAGCAGGGTTGGCGCAGTGGTGAGAGCACTCGCCTTCCACCAATGTGGCCCGGGTTCGATTCCCGGACCCGGTGTCATAAGTGGGCTGAGTTTGTTGGTTCTCTACTCTGCTCCGAGAGGTTTTTCTCCGGGTACTCCGGTTTTCCCCTCTCCTCAAAAACCAACATTTGATTTGATTTGTAATTATCTGTTGTAAAATAGCATCTTTATTGTAATTGTCTATTATAAAAATATTAACTTTCTTGGATTGTAAAGCGCCTTTGATCATTTAGATGTTAAAGGGCGCTATATAAGTATTAAAATTTATTTTTAATTTAACTTCTACCTTACGTCTACTGACCTTTGGTGAAGTTCCCCTTGGCATACTCCTCCAATGACTTTTCCCGGAACAGTGGAAGCTCGACCTCAGAAATGCAGTTTACGCGAAAATCCTTTTTTAAGGGAAAGAAACGAAAAGGAAAGGATATGAAAAATTACCATAAAAAAATCAGTCATTTGAATTGATAATAAGACCCTACATTGAGTTAAAACAGTTAAAATCTTGCTCGCTTACCGTCCACTTTTTTAGATAAGCATTCCATGAATACTGTGAATCAAACTTGGGAGACCTACAAAGTAAGAGGAGATTAGTTATATTAAGGAACGATAATACACGAAAACGAAGAGTTAGACGCAAACCCTTATGCGAAAAAAGTGAAAGCGCACAAGTCCAAAATAGTAGAAACGTCCGTAGAAAAGTCCATACCGAGGTATTTTTAATTTAAATTAGCTAAAATACAATATTATGATTTTCTTCCATCTCTTACCCCGCTCGCTTTCGGCGTGTTCTCATGATTTTTTACTCCATAAGAATAAAAGCAATTCGCTGTAGCCTTCGGTCACTGAGCATTTGTCTTCACTCCATCTGTCATCTGTCACTAGCAACAGTACGTCTTACTTTGTGACGTGATAATGAAAGCTCTCTCGTTAGTTTTAATTATTCTATTAGACGTCATAACGAAGGAAGCGCGCGCATCCACAGGTTGGAATTTGGCCGTAATTCCGGCTAAATTCACCGGGCACTTCCAACGCGATTCAAACATATGAACCTTCCTGAGGTCATATTATGCGTCTGTTGACTCTTCCGCAAGACAAAAGCCGACTATAAATAATAAGTTGTTTGTAAAGCGAAGCTTTCTGATCGTGTCGCAAAGCCCACAGTCACTTATGTATGTAGTTGTACTGATAAAGCAGAAAAACGTTCATTGTCTTGAGTATAAAAAGAAATTTCAATGCCTCGTGCGCAAGCCCAAAACCGTCAACTACGTTATTTGGACGGCATTAGCGCATACAGTTACGGGACAAATGGAGTCGAAAGTTGATCCAGGTTTTACATCGCGACGCGTTAACGTTTGTTTCAGTTTGTTTGGGCAGGACCAAAATAATTTAGTATAATGCGTACATTCCCCATCGATTCTCCACTCTGCACCCTAAATCTCTTCACAATAGCGAGCTTGTGCAACAGGGCGGCTGACGCGACGGAAGGATCGTTGTGTGACCAACATGATATCTTATTACCTTCACATTTTTAGGCTATTTGCAACTAAAATTGGTGTTCTCTCATCTGTTACGACGTGAAGACCACGAGCGGTAGGAATGTTTCAATCTAGAGTCGTAAATACTTGGACGTCACGTTGGTCACACAAGGACAATTTGCCGTCCCACCACATCAGCCGTCCTGTTGCGTAAAGAACTCCCTAATGTACGTACATGACGGTTGTTCCCGCTGCTAATCAATACGCTGCACTTTCAAGGAAGTTCTTTCTTAAAAGGTTACCGCTCGCTGTGCCCTAAGTACTGAACTAATAAATTAAACTGAACCCAGTCTATAGCTACGGTTATACCTTGAGTGTGGTTACTTGAAAGCGTCATTTTGCTTTGTTTCATGTGCTGCTACTAAATATTAACTTTTTACTTTTTTTTTAATATTTACTTTTTACCTTTAACAAATGAGTACCAGTCAGTCCAAAACGGACAACAAACTGAACATTTCAAAAAAATAAATAAATCTTTATTGAGAATTCAAGTAAAGTTGAATTCAGAATTCAAATTAATGCTTTTGAAACAGGAAGCTAAATATGAAGATAAAGATAAGATCATGCATAGTACAAACTAAATTTCCCCGTAAATAGACAGTTAATGCAGTGCGGAAGAAAAAAATGCGCGCGGTAGGGTTTCTACTCCACAATTTCGAAAAGCAAAGTTATTTATAATCACCAACTGAGTCGTTTGATTAATAATGAGGATCAGATGCTTATTACATAGAGAGAAACCGCTTTTCAGAAACATAAGCTTCAACAATAATATTCGTGAAAGGCGGGAAAGCAGGATTATGTAGGGGTATGGGATCCATTTGAGACGGGGACGAAAAAGAGGCGGGAATCACCAAGGAAACGGCTTAAATTGGGAGTAAACAAGGACCCGGCCGGAAGTTCGGAACCAAACTGTTATTCTTCCGTTTTCCCTTTCCTACCGAATTTCGTTTATGCTTCGAAGTAAACAAGGAGAACAGAATTCCGCTAATTCTCTTGTTAATTTCACTGATAAAAGCTTTGAATTTTGTCTTAGATAGGTTGTGAATTCAATCTGAGGCGTTCCTATAACTTTAGTTATTTTAATTCGTGAAACAGTGCTCTGCTACCCTAAATGAATTTTAAGTCAATCGCCGTATAGCGGAGCTAACTCTCGAGTTTGTGAAAACGTTTTTGAATTGAAGAATTCAATTCAAAAATGGAATACAAGAAATATAAATTACCGCTATCCTAAATAAACGCCGTATAGTGGAGCTAATACGGAAACAGTTTTGAATTGCATATTTCATTTAAAGATATCTAGTGAAACGGGACTTCTTTACGAAGCGATTCTCGAACTTTTCAAGATGTTCAAAAACGAGGCGCTCAAAGTTTCGAGCAGTGCTTTTTTGCGTGTTTTTGTTTTAATCCGGTGTTGGTGAAAATTAGGATTTACTAACTCTAACTGGTGTCTACTTTGTCGCAAGTCCATATATGGTATGTTTTGCCAGTTGAGCTTTGGTCACTTCACCGTTGTAACTTAATGATGTAATTTGGCCGCGTGAATCACGTATAAACATGCTCAGTTCGCTTTAAAAATGACTAAGGCTGGCTTGCACGGGACGCCTGAACGGTGTCTCGGAAATATACCGTGACATGATACGCGGAGCGTGAAATAATCGCTTTGAATTTCCTTGACTGTTCCGTGGGTGGTGGTTTTGTAAGGAACAAGAACTTGACCTGTTGGTAAGACAATACCGTGACAAGGCTAGCACTGTGTCATGCCTTATGGAAGAGCAATTCTGATTTGTCTTATGGTCCTTAAACAATGGATTCTCATAGCGAGTACACATGCTAAACAGGGCGTTAGCAACAAAACGGAAAAAGCTCAAGAACATGGCGTAGATTTAAGGAGTTTGCATTTTCCCACCGAGTATCATGCGACGGGTATTCTCTCGCTTCCCACAAGCAACATAAATGAACCGTTTGAAGTTTGGCACAGTCAGACCTATGACAAGAGTCGCATTGATTACTATCACGGTAAGTTGGTTTCCCTGTTATCAGTCTAATCGTTAACGTTAATTACAATTTATGATTATCGAGATTTGTTTAGATACTAAAATTTATTCTTGTCGAGTTCATTCTGGATCACTTACAGGATGTTTTGTATTTTTATTGGCGAAGCGTCGGTACCCGTAGAGGTTTGCAAAACATTCAACTATCAAGTGTTTTTTACATGCACCAGTACTCAGAAGAGCTTGGATTCATTTTGAAAATCGATAAACCAACAATTCCTTCTGCTATACAGCACCTATTTACAAAAGAATCAAGTATAAATAAAATTGCCAATATGTAGACCCTAAGGTAGCAGATTACCTTGGATCCAAAGTTATGCCGTTGGGTGGATAAAACACATGCGTACTTGCTTGAAAGGATAGAAACATGACACGTTTAGGAATAGCTCCTTCATCAATGCGAACAAATACTTTGGCATACAATTTGTCCACGCAATTCAAAGAAACGTTACATATTAACATACATTTTTAAACTCCTCCTTCCACTTCTTTTAAGTACTTTTATAAAAGGAAACTTATATCCAAACAGGTGGCCTTGTGCCATCCTTGTATTAAGAGTATACCTTATACCTTAATCATTGCTACTTTGCAAAATTAAAAGCTATAATTCACATCTTGAAGCTTTTATGTGAATGCAATAATGAAGCATTGCAACAACGACCCTCCAATTCATCGAATGTTTGAGACAGAATGAACGAGAACAATGCGTTAGGCCGAAAAATTTTTCTTTTATATTACCATTTTGTCCGCTTTAACTTTTCTCACATTGCCAATCTCTTCTTGAAATAAATTGAATTCTGTTGGTAGGCGTTCGGTGAGCGTGTGGAGCACTGTTACAGTTCTGGCATTTAAATTTAAACTAATTGAAAGACAAAATGTGATTCTGCCGCGTAAACGCAAAGCAACTTTCAGGGGACTGGTTACCGCTTATTATACTGACATGAAAAAAAAAAAAAAAAAAGGAAATTTCCAAACTGTGATCGATAATAAGAAATATGCACCATTAAAACACACCCTGGCGCTCTTATTGCAAGAAATATCTGTAAAAAGAATTCAGTTTGAAACGGAACGAAATCAAACAGAAGTCTTACGTTTGTATAGTTAGCTGTCATCAAATTAAGTCTTTACCCAGCCGGCTGTTCTTTCTTTTCCACGGTGCATATTAGGTGAAGTGAAAACCTTTCAAAGAGGCGATTTAGGAAGACATGGCATGTTCTTTAAAATCGTTCCCAAGTATTCATACAAGCTTCACAAGAATCATCGACATTTTAAAGGCTGTTGGAAGAGGTATGGGACCAAAGTTCGAAGGGCTAAGGCCCAGTCCATTCTACCGTGCAACTCGGCCTGGCCATTCAAGTCTCGACTGGAAGATTTTAAGGTAAGAAATTGCCTTCCTGTAGGGAGTAAATAAGCTACGTGTAAATCATTGAGTATGTTAGTGCAAAACAGCCACAAAAGAATTGAATAAACTAGACGTTGTAGTGAAAATATATGTTCACCATAACATGAACTCTGGATTGTATCAAAGCTGACCGAGCGCTTCGAAAAACACTACCATTTTATGGGGAATAAAAATCGTGTTTATTATACGACTGAGCTGGTCCACGCTGAAAACGTGCATTCTGATTGACTATCTGAGCGGTCCGAATTTTCCAATACGGACCGCTAAGATAGACCGCTTGCGTAAAAACGTTCCTTTGAGAGGAGCAAAGTGTTTCAATTTTGACAAAAACAAAACAAAGCAAAAATGTTTGAAATTAAGCTTATTATGAAGTAGGACATGTTCAAAACGTCATGTCGGAGTTTTTACTTTCTTGCACGTTCAGTCGCATGTGCGCATAAGTGCGTATTGCTACATTCAAAAGGTGTACAATTTTCACAGTATTTTTCTGAACGAACCAAGTCTGTGCAGCTGCCCCTCAGAAGTTTTTATTAGCTCAATTCCACGACTTATGACCGAATTTTTATTGCATTCCTTTGTGGCTTCAGTATTCAGGTGACGCTACCATAAATGGCCAGCTGTGTACAAAATGGACTTACAACATGACAATATTTGAACGCAACAACTCGTATGTGTTTTACGCGACTAAAACTGTCCCACCCAAACCAGTGTACTTTGAAATGAATGGCTACGACACCCTGCTTGTGTCTTATTACGACAAGTACGTCATCAAGTACCACAGCTTTGAGGAGTGGGATTATGATCCTGATGACGACCCGGATGTCTTTGAGATTCCACATTGTAAGTAGAGAATCCCAATACAGAGTTTCTCGAAACGGGGCGCTCTTATGGTTAGTGCGGTGGTTAGAATCTCTAAAGTGCTTGAATTAAGGACGGTGTCTACTTTAGTTACTGCGCAATCATTCTGCGCATTTCGAGATACTGGGGTTCCCTATGGGTGGTGCCTAATAACACAGGGATATTTTTGCGCAGTTTAAAGCCATGCAGAGAAAGCGGAACTTAGCAAGTTCTCTTGGTATCCAAAAAGAAAATTGGGGATAACCATGCATATTTCAGAGGTAATAAAAGTTCAATTTGGATAAAAACGCCATACATTGTTTTGTATTTTGCTGCTTTTTAGAATAATTGTTGCTTAATTATCTTTGAAAAGTGCTCCTCTACCCCGCCAGTTTTTCTTTCTGAATTCCAGTAGCCCACACTAAGATCTGCTTTAGATACTTCTGTTTAAGGAGGTACCGTCCTCAAGGCTTGAGTTATATTTGTTCGAATACGTTCAGTAAAAACATTTAAACCCACCATTTGCTAGTTTTTATAAATGTCAAGTTTAAAACAAAGTTAATTGCATGACAATCATATCTGTTTTTTTTTTCTGTAAGTACACCATGATAAATGGTGCTGGAACATAGACAAGAGGTCACGTGACAGTGATGGGGCTTCCATGTCCCTGAACCCTATGGGAGAGTTTGCCATACTCCATCACGAGGAGGACCCGGTTGATGAAGACTTCCATGAGTTCCGCAAGAAACACAAGAGAGCATATAAGGACAAAATCGAGCACCAGAAAAGAAAACACATTTTTAGGCACAATTTAAGGTTTGCGTAATTTCTGTGAATTTTTATGTCGTACTGAACAATAGCGAGGTAATTGAGTAATAAATTACCACCCTAAAGCTACTACAGCTTGTGCAAGTCAAAAGTATTTTTACGGGGTGAATCAAGACTAGTAAACATACAGTTGTGGCCATACGGTGATGCAAGACAACGAAAACTGGACAAATCAAACGGAGACGCAAGTTCAAAGTAAACGAATGGAAGTATTCGAGACTACGTCATCAGTACTTCCAGTCTTTTGCAATTACTTGTGTCCACTTTCTTTCAATTCAGATTTGCATCAAATTAGCCCAAGTACAGCAGCAGGATATGAGCGCGGCTGTACAATTTTTTTTTTTTTTTTTTACAATTTGCTGTGATTGGCCCCCTAGTAATATAACGCTGTCAGTTTATATGCTACTGGTCTTGAATAGTGCCCATAGCAATGGAAATAAAACGAGTCTCGAAGGAATATTTTTCCCTTTCAGTTGGTTAGAAAATAAGTATTCTCTTACTCCTGTCAATTTAGTGAAACACTTAACCCATTTAAGTGTCACCTTTTCCGTCACCAGGTACATTCGTTCTATGAACATGAAAGGTAACTTATACCACCTAACTGTCAATCACTTTGCCGACATGACGGATGCCGAATTTCAAAGCCACAAAGGTCTTATGCCAGGAGATGGAGACTACGGGTCACGTGACTACGATGACAATGATGATTATAACGATGACGACCGAAGGGATGGCCGCAACGGACATGATTACAGAGATGACGAGAAACGGAGTAAAATAGAGAAGAAGAATAAATATGGGCATGTACCAAAGGAGTTAGACTGGAGAAAATATGGTATGCACATTTAAAGATGAATTGCACATTTGAATATTCAACGACTGGCCTCAAAAATGTGGTCGTATCAGAGGGGTGGTCAGATTGGCTGGGTATTCGTCCGCCTTATATCTCTTAATCGAAACAGTATCAAGCGCACAAGGCAGACGCAAACAGCACTATTTAAACATTACGTAGGCCTCACATTATCTGTTCTTTCAGGCTCTACTTCTTGGAGCAATCATAGGACTAAAAGCTTGAGGGAAAATGAAATGTTCTTACGTTTTAGGGTGATACAACAGGAAAGTGTTTATCTTCGGCACATGAAAAATAGAGAACTCCATATATGTGAGGAAAGTACTGGCGCTTATTTCTCGTACAATTTTTTTTTTCATGGCAAGTATCTAAGTTAGAATGTATAATGACTTGTCAAAATTACCCTATTACAAGTAGTGATAATTTTACTCGGCTCTTATGTTTTTTCAGGTGCCGTTCTGCCCACAAAAGGCCAAGGAACCTGCGGCTCTTGCTGGGCTTTTGCTGCAGCCGGAGCGGTGGAAGGCGCGAATTTCATCAAGGTGTGTCAAATAATGTGCTTGAAAAATAATGTTAATAAAAAAGGATTAGATTATTTTGCAAGCCCTTCTTGACGTGTGATCATGGTGGTTGTTTAACAAACCAATAGACTTCAATCCTTCAGAAAAGGTCAGGTAAATTTCTAACAAAGGAAGAAGCGAGAAACAAGGAGACGCCTTTAACAATTTGTTTTTAAATAAGTGACTTGATAGCCGGGCGTACAAAACTGCGGAAGAAAACGTAGATATCAACGGCTAGCAACATTTGTCTGTGAAGGAATATAGTCTAAAGATACAAGTTTAAGATATTTCGAGCACCTTTAGAGCTAATGTTGTGTCCCGCTATGCTAACGGAAGCAATTTTTTCTTGCTTTTAGACTGGCAAATTAATTGACCTATCAGAGCAGCAGCTTCTGGACTGTACATGGGCCACGCCTGGAGTCAAGCATGGAAATAATGGCTGCCTGGGAGGCTGGACATGGAAGGCATTCGCTTGGATAAAAAAGTTTGGTATCGCCACAGCCAACAGCTACGGACTCTATAGGGGACAGGTTAGTGCCTGGTTAGTGCGGTAGTCAGTGCCCACTCTTCTACAATGTTCTTAGTTTCAATAAGTGAAGTTGGAATCTGTCCATTTTATATTTGCGCGCTGATGTGGAAAGAACCCCTTGCTGTCACTCTGTTTTAATGTCCCAAGACGGCTATGTTGCATAATGTGGTAACTATATCGTTAAGGGGAGAACTTAGCTTTCTCAGGAAGATAGTTTCACAGTCAAAAAGGAACTTACTGATTATAAGGCACTTTAGACCATACCTACAGCCCCTGAGTAAAGTCAACGATTTACTTGTCAAGCTACGAAAAGCTAAACAACAAATAGTGACATCAAATTAATTTTTCTTCATAGACCACATCGGTTTAAAGAAAAAAATATCCTATCTTGGCGTTAATGTTTTATCGGTCCGTTTTTACACTATATATGTTTTCCTTTGTCATACCATTTTTTGGTTGCAGGTTCTTAACCGAGTAAGTGGTTTTATGAAACTGTACATTAAGTTATCAAATGTGATATAAAATGGCGTTTCTGTTGTGTTTGACAAACCTATTCAGCGGAGTCTTAGCCATTCCGTGAGGGTGATCGCTTAAACAGGTTCGACTGTAAATTACGTTTAAGCTCAAATTTGCGTTGCGCTTTTGTTTCTACTCCAGGAAGGTTACTGCAAGACTAAAGACTTGAAAAATGGAGCAAAAATCCACAGTTACAGAAGAGTTAAGCGTTACAACAAAGACGCACTAAAGAAAGCCTTAGCTTATCACGGCCCAGCCACCATATCGATCAACGCCAACCCTAAAACGTTGAAATTCTACAGCCACGGCGTTTTAAACGATGCTTCTTGTAGTGAGTAAAAGCATTTATTTGGCATAAATTGGTTCTCAGTGAGCACATTAAGAATACCGTAATATCTACTTGAATTGATCAGTTTTTAGCCTAAAATGTCATTTCAGGTCTCATAAGCAACCATCTCCTGTAATCTACCATCTCTCATCATTCCCATCATGATTTTGTTCGCCAATAAACAATTCAACTTTACCGACGTGTAATAAAGAAGCAATTAACAATTGTTGGATGAGATTGAGCATGACAGCGAGAATTATCAAGGCTGAGGTTTGTATTATCTGCCGAAGTCGACGGATAAGGCGGATAACACAAACTGAGGCCTTGAGAAATCTCGCTGTCATGAGAAAACTGAATCCAACAATTGTTTTATTATCACACACATGACCTTATGTTAACCAAAAAGCACAAAAGAAACAAATACTGAACGACACATCAACTTGCTCAACCTTCAACCTTTTGTCAACTTTTTTACACTCTAAAAGTTTCCAGACCAATGCGGTTACACATTTGCTTTTCGAAACGTAAATGTGAAAGCCCTATGGTTTTGTAAAATGCTTATTGAAAGGTCCTTTAAATGGTGAAAATTGTTACTCCAACTGTTGGCAGCTTGGTAAATGGCGTCGTCAAAGACTGTTATCAGCAAAATGACGTCAGTTTTCCATGTACAAAAACTATTGTCTGCAAAAATGACGTCACCTCTACGTGTACAAAAACTATTGTCGGTAGGGGTGTGGCAACGAAACTAGTGACAGCTTGAATTAGTATTGCTTCTCTAGGAAATCAAAATTAACTATGATAGTGACAGAAGTGCATAATAATATGTAATAATGCACTTTCCAGGTTAATAATGCATGTTGATTTGATTTTCAGATAACAAAACTGATCACGCCGTCTTGCTGATTGGATACGGTACAGAAAACGGAGTCCCTTACTGGTTGGTTAAAAACTCCTGGTCACACAACTGGGGAGATAATGGCTTCATCAAAATCAGCCACGGACTTTGTGGCGTGGAAAAAAGACCATTTGTTGTGCTAAACAGAGGAAGAAAACCTTTACCGTGGCAAATAGAAGAAAAGCAAAAACGTAAACAGGAAGAACTGTTACGGAAAAAGTTACGCGAACAAATGAAAACTGAAGAAAAAAAGCACGAAACTAATGACAATGAAATTGTTCGTAAAGACGCGATAGAAGATCCTGACTTCAGGGATATTGAAGACGACTTTGACGAATATCTTGACAATCAGGACGAATGGTGAAAAGAATAAGAAATATAACTAACATTTTGAGAAAAATACACACACTTTTCATACTATTAAGAAATTTTAGGTAATAAGGAATGTGTAGTCAAATTCCACCTTGCGCAGGGATACCACGCGGCCACGGAAACCTCGTTTGGAGGTGTTTCAGAAAAGTTATAATAGACAACTTTAGAACCACGTTTACGGCTATCTGCAAACCAGTTACAGTAATGACTAATGCTTTCTATCGCGTTCAAAGTGAGACGGTAGTTTCACGTAAGTCATTTAGTCATTTACCTGAAATTGACGTTATTCCACGTTTAAATGTTCGCAGATATACAACCCACTCTTTATAAATATGTCATTTCTAGGAAATTATAACGTCAACAAAGGCCTCGTTGTTGCTTTTCCGTTGGCTCAAAGGCCAACGCTGAGAATCAAGGACTTTTCAATATGGCTTCCCCTATTCTTTGCTCTTGTCTATTTCAATCCATACTATCAAAATCTCCAATGACAAAATCCAAACCTTAAACTGCAGTTTTTGCGGTTAACCCTAAACGTGGTTCTAAAGGTGTGTAATAACTCCTGCCGTTTAGGGAAACAAACCATAAGTAGTCCTGACATAGCGTGAGTTAAATATGCCGCTAGAAGAGACCATTATTTAGAAAGCCCATTTCCCATACAACTGTTATAAATCGCTATTGAAGATTTTTCAAGTAGACTATGCATTTTTATGGTTACCTCTGTTATTGCCGAATTCGTCGATTCCGTTGAGAATTGTTTCACCCACCTGAAACAAGCTTCGCTGGGGGGCAAGATGTACACCGTGGAATTCTGGAAAGTCAGCTCTGGCAAGCTCATGGTCAACATCTAGTTTTAGGCTGTTCAAGATTTCCAACCCTCCTTGCTTTTGTTGTAGATTGCTAATTAAATTTAGTTCTACATTTACTAGGTGAGAAATTGTACCTTCTTGGTATGAAATAACATGCAATTTCTAATTGTTATCACCTCATGATCAGTTGATTTCTAAGTAATGGATTTCGACGAATGCTGCCATTTGCGTTTTTCAAGTCGTTGTATAAAACTGACCATAGATCAATCTTCAACGCTATAATTAAAGAATATCTAATTTAGTTACACCTGTACATGTTATAAATAATGTAGTAGGGAAGGAAACATTGTAGCACTGTTCCCTTAAGATTGTACAGCTAGAAGGAAAGAAGGAGAAAAGAGGGCAACGAAAAATCAGGCATTCCCTCGAGTTTTTGCCGCTACTTTAATAACTGTTTCCATTTTAGATTAATGAACACGTGTGTGGTCTCCAAACGTAAGATCAAAACCAGCCCTGAAGTGACTGCACTGCCGATGCTGTCTCCCATTTAGTGGCGTCATGTAAACCATTTGCTTTGAGTTTTGAATGTGCTGGGATTCATCCTACAAGGTAGTTTGGTTTCTGATTGATGGAACTTAATGGAAACTGCTCAAACTTTAAGCTCGCGAGTTGAGCTTTCGGGTTTGTCCTAAAAAAAAGGAGAGATTGAGGAATTGCCTGAGCGCAGACTTCTGAAACTTTCTTTCTTAAAGAAATCTGAGCGCTCGAGAAGATTAATCAAAAACCACCCTAAACTGTTACTGTAACACAACCGTGATGTTAAGGTATTTTGACGACAAATTAGTTTTGATACAAAACTCCTGTATAGTGTAAAAAGCAAAAAACAGTCTTTGTTTTACCTATCTTTATTCATTGTCATTTCAGCCGTCTCAAAAAGAGAGAAAAATAAATATATATTTCCTTAATAGTGGATGTAGACTGTTGAAATCTCAGACGCACTGCGGCCCTATTTCCCCAGAAGGTCTTCAATAGCCTCTTTTCGATATATTAAAATTCAACTTGATAATGAAGCCAAGAGGACACAAACAAAGAAAATTCGAAAATCATGTTTGTTCGTTTCAATTGTTGGTGTCCTCTGGACTTCGATATCAAGTTGAATTTTAATATTACGAATGCAGCTTGTTATGTTACTATATTTGTTGTCTTTCAGTTCAGTATATTTATTTAGTACATGCAAAGCGTTATTTTAACTGGTTCCAAATATTGAATTAATGTCAATGGTAATGTTAATCTCGTGAGACAACAGAAACACAGCAAGTCTGGTTTCTTCCATGAACGAATGCTTACGCCCCTTCCCATCACACACCGTGCGCCTCAACCCACTTTCCTATACAGTCTTTTCTCGACCCGAAAATAAATAAAGAGTGCCAGCTAGTTACGAGTCTGACATCGGTCCACGAAAACCACTATAAACAGTGTCCTCTTTTACTTTGCAGTTTTTACGCTCAACTTTACTTCGTCACCGCAAGTGTAATTTCGGTATTAAAATACTGCAGTAGTGTTACAGTGAGGTCAGTAATAAACTGAAAGACAAAACTTCCAGCATCATTCCCAAACCTTCGCTGTAAATTCTTAACTTCTGTAAGCCTCGAAATTGGATTGTTTTTGTGTGAATAAAATAAAGTAATATTTAGAGGGCTGTTTGGCTTTTCTAGATTAGGGCGAAAATAGGCCTAATTTTAAAGGGATAGAGTTATCTATTTTTATGTCACTTTGAATAGCCAAAAATAACATTTGAGTCGATGGAATCGTCAAAACAATAATTCAGTTAACAATTACCCTGCTAATGCACGGAAACTAGTATTAATTGTGTTTGGCTGCGGGTCGCTAGGGTGGAAATTAGATGGATTACAACTTTCAAAAAAATGGCCAACTTTTTCAAGTTCTTCCTGAGTGTGTTAAAAACTGATGATAGCTTTTTCTTCCCCGGATAAATTCCTTAATATTTTCTTCCCGGCGCTCAAACAGCAATTTCGTGTTAGATAAAGGGTTATTTGACAAATATTTGAGCATTTTTTTTTACCAAAATACAGCAAAATCGCTGTGGCATCGCTGATATGCACGCAAGGGTCACCACGGGATGGCAGGGCGAGGGTGGGCCGAAACAGTTTTTGAGTGGGCCTATTAGTCCAATGGTATGCAAAATACCTTGAGCCATTGTTTTAGATTTACAGATCGACTCAGGAAAGACGGTGGAAAACTGCCAGTTTTTTCAAATGTACTTACGGGAGTATACAATTTTTTTTAGTCAGAGCAATGTAATAAAAGTATAGCTATAATTCCGTAGGGGAAGTACTGCATGTAAGTTTTTGTATCATGCAATTGGAAATTCCACTCCGTAAATTCATAGTATTTATTTTAGTCCCTCAAATGGAAATAAGTAAATTTTGGGTAATGTGGTTCACTTAATTAGGCACATTAAACAGCCCTATATTGAACGAGAGGAAATCCACCCAAGGAAACAATTAAATTCCTGGTTGGACTGTTAAACATTTCGATGGGGCCTTTTCCTGCCAGTTATGATTAAACCTGTCCTAGAAGGTGTCCAACCAGACCAATGGGGCGTCAAGGTTGAAGCAACACTATGGGATTAAAACAGGCCTTCTACGACTTCTAAACGGCCCACAGGCTGTTTATTCGTATTAGTTGATAAACGCCCATACTACTTTGCAGATTAGATGATGATCCCGGAGTTTAACCGGTACTTGGGTATCACAACAAGTGACTTTTTAATTATTACTTCATCTGCGATAAGATTTTTCGCAAACTAGCTACTTGGTGGTTGAAATAAGAAAAGCGACAGTTCTGTCGAAGTGCGCACAGCGAGGTTCCATTGATAACGGGACATCTCAAATTACGCCTTTTGTGCCGTACTGTTTCTCATTTCTTACGGAGGGCAACTGGTACCCGTTATTTTAGTCCGTTGTGACAGGTTATAGATCTCTTAAATGACCGAATCCAAGGATATACCTTGCGGTCTAGATAAACAAGTGCTCTTACCTCCCAATTGTTGTGACAGTTTTGGGAAGTGGTGCTATGAGATAAAGAACGTCTCCGAGCGATATGTAACGAAATATCCTTTTTGCATGGTTGGAGGGGTTGAGAGAGACGGAAATTAAAAAGAAAACGTTTCGCAAAGAACATGTATAACGAAATTTTCAGTCCTCGACGACTATTACCTTGCTGGTTTGTATTAAGTACATTTGTATGCGTATCACTGAGCAGTTGTAAGGGACAGCACTATTTCTTTGAAGAAATCAAGAAAGCCCCAAACAACGGCGCCACTGATTATGGAGATCAAAATACAACAGGTGGAAATCACAATGGGGAACAAGATACTTTCATCTCTTTCGAAAATGCAACTCTCCTGCAAGATAAAGACCCTCAAGAATCCATTCTGGAAAAGATCAAGTTCCCTGAGTTTTATCATGCACAGGGGATTATATCTTTGCCTTACGATGGCATTATTGAGCCATTTGAAGCTTGGTATGCAGGCCAGCATCAGATGAGTCGTATCGACTACTATTACGGTAATCATTTGTTATTGACCTTAGTTGTGAGTTGTCTGCAGGTAACACATTGTCTACCCGTATCCTAGTTTAACGTATTTTTTTTAGGTGTGTAAGTCATTTGAAAGCCAATAGAACGGTGTTAAAATGGCCATAGACCACTAAAGAAAATATGGCGGCACCGACATGCATATGCTATTTCGAGATACACCAAATCAAATGTATGTAACCGTGTCGAAACCGGAAATCTTCTTTATCGTCCGCAAATCTTACGCTATTCCGTCTTTGATCAATAATAAATATTTCTTTCCTTAGTTTTTTTCTTTTGAACAGAGTTGTCTACTTTAATCACAATTGGATGTTGTCTCAAATAGAGCAAATAAACTGTGAGACGAAAGACGATGAGAGCTTCTGGCTGCGCTATTCAGTGGAGACAAGAATTTGCAATTCCCTTGCGAGCATTTGCGCTTTTTTCTACCAGCTTTGACAAGTTCTAAATTGATGGAGACAGCGAGGCACCCTCACTTCATGCCAATACACTAAGTAATATTTTGACTACTGCTTTAAAAACTGTGACCCTGGCTAGTTCAGGCCAATGATCTTTAGTACTGAACGTCTGTCACATTTATTTTTGTAACACACTTCTCCAATTCAATTTATTTCCAAGGTATGGACAAGACGCTTCAGAGAGGGGACCTTAAGCCGTACGGAGCACTGATAAAGTTTGTACCCGCTCACTGGAGCAAAGGAACGAACCTAAATAAAAATACACGGACCTGCTGGTACAGGCCAGGGTTTAGATGGGCTCCAGAGAGAGCGCAGAGTGTTTTGCCAAAATGCTTAAAAGGATTCAAGGTAAAGAATTAAATCCATAAAGCCGTGATATGCAAAAGTCCTGCCCCACAGATTTTTCATTCTTTAGGTATGGACAGCAAATAAGTTAGTGATGTCAGAAATGCAAAAAAATATTGGGGGTCACCGACTTCGTTTCAGAGATATAGGGAAAATACCTTGATTTTGACAACTTGGGCCTTCGTAACTCAAAAACTCCATAGTTTTAAGTTTAAAATATTCAAGATGACTAGCTGGAGACAAACTATTTTAGTCAAATTTTATCTAAGGGTGTATGTTTCGTAACTACGTCCAACAGGTGTCATCCTTGTAATTAACTTTAGCCCATAAAGAGGACATTCGTGATCGTCACACAACCAAAACTAGAGTGCAATTTGATGGCGCGGGGACTGAAAAATAGAAAATAATCAAACTTCTGCCCCATAGATTTTTTTCATTTTCCCCTAAAACGTAGACAATCGATAAAAAAAAAGTGATTAATTGAAAAAAAAAAACTGGGGGTCACCGAACATCTAAGAGAGTTATAATCTAGACAAAGTAGTCGCTGTGGTGACAAATTTACAAAGGCACGTTTTTTCGTGACAGATCAGGGAAGGACTGGAACCTAAACAGGGTTATCTATCCCATAATTCACAGCTAACAGTGGTGCTCGAGTCAATGTGCTGTCAAAACTTTGATCGTTTAAGTTGTTTATTGTTATTCTACCTTCAAAACTTATACACCTGTTTAGCCAATGCCAAGAAATGCATCTATAGCCGTTAGTGAGGCGAAAATGTGAGAAGTAAGCTTATTTATTTACCTTGAATGGGTAATATGTGGAGATTGATTGTACACGGGATTGATGATCAATACTGGAATTGCTCTCTTGTAGGGTAAACCTTTCTCGTTTACTATCAAAACTTAAAAAAGCTTAATGGTGACTTCGTATTACGAATAGACTATATAAAGTATTGCATTTCAATTGTTTTGTTATATCGAGAGTCAAGTAAATATCTAAATCTCTTGGCGCGAAATACCCGCAGGTATCAACGCCTTTTCTTGGTCTTTTTGTTGCAACCTACCCTGTTTAATGGTTTCACGTCGAGTTTTCGTTTTCTAAACTGTGCAACGGAGATGAATTTCCCCCTTTTCCATCTTTTTAATGCTGTCACATCGGCTGAGATGTGTGTTTATCCCCGTGTTTCTCCGTGCCTAGTATCGTCAACCATGAGTTTGCGCGTGACATGTGTGCGTTACTTGCGCACTAAAGATGCTCATAAACAATTAGCGCGAACGTCCCTAAGTTAAGGTTAGTATCGGATAGTGAGCGGAGCGGGGTTAGTGCCGGGGATTAGTGACAGACGAGATGTAACAAAAAACACAAATGAAAAGAGCAGTCATTTACAACAAGTTCATTTCATCATATCTCATTTCATGCATGCCAAAAAAACGAAATCAAATGTTGCGATAACACTAACCCTAACACATCACGTTACCTGCAATGAGAAGTGACAGAACTAACCAACTAAATAAAGAGTTATTATAACTATTATCATTACTTTCTGTCTATTCTGTACTCTTTTCACCCTCTTTTCTAGTTAAGTTTATTTTGCTTATCTATTAGACAGTAGCTAGCCTACTGTCATAACGGATCAGCAGTGTTTGGATTTAGAGGATTAAGAGAACAGTCGAAACCCTAGTCTGGGACAGTTTTCTTAAGAAGGTGTGCATGGGCTTAATTGATAGCTGAGAAATGGCGGCTTTCTTTTTACTGATAGCTGAGAAACGTCAAGAAGACTGTTTAGTTAGCTGAGATGTCAAAACTTTGCTCGAGTATAGTGTTAATTTCACTTGCAAAAAATAACTAGCCAACTGTGTTGTTAATACCTGGAGAACAAGTTAATCACGAACATGGCTCGGAGCTTCTCACACAAGTTGTTCCTTAAAGTCGTAAGTGTCGTTATAAGATGATAATCAGTGGTCGTTAAGTCTCCAAAGAGATTGGAATCACTCGGAAGTTCTTCAGAAACTTTGGGATAATACTCGGCACTTAATTTCGATAATGAGACGGACATCGTTGATACGATACAAATCCACAAAAACACGTGAGAAATAACTTTTCTTTCTGAAACTTTTATATTTTTTGGCTCGTATTAGTGTTTTTTTTTTAGCTGTTTTTCTTTTTAATTATGTTTCGTTTTGGCGCTTCCCTGAAGTTTGGGAAATCCAGAAATCCAAGATGGCGGGTCCAAGATGGCCGCCATTTGGCAATTATGACGTAATTACCATGTAATGCGACGCCATCGCTTGTCTTTGTTGAAATCAAAGGAAACATCTTTGGACGTACTGTTTATACTCCAATTAGTGTCATTGACATAGCTTTAATAGTTGCGGAGATATGGAGGGCGGAGGAGAACGGAAAGACCCGGTGTAGATCCCCGAGGGTTCATGGAGATTCCACTGTATTTGAGGTCCGCGTTAAATAACATTGATCAGATTTCCAAAGATAGCAGCAATGTTGAGTCGCTGTAGATAATTGTGAAGAACTCATTTACTCTCTTTTTAAACGTAGAAACAGTAACATTCATACTTTTTTCTAAGACTTTCTTCACAATACAAGAAGTTTACCTGCGTATCTGTGAATCGAAATGCTTATTTTAATTCTTGTCTAGAAGAAAGGTCAAGTATTTCAGCTGATACCAGTCTCGCTCTTAATCATTGCAGTATATTAGTGATGAAATCCACAGTGGGATGCCTGTGTACAAATTGCAGCGCACGGCAACTGTCTACAAGAAAAACAACACTTACACACTTTACGTTACGAAGGAGAAGCCACACAAACCCGTGCGTTACGTCATGCACGGATATGACACTCTGCTTCACTCGTTTTATGATCATTATGTTGTGGATTACCTTTCACTTCATGAATGGAAGTTTAACTTCGATATCATGAAAATACCTAAAGGTACGTAAGACGATGTAACATTAAAGAGATTAAATAAGTATATGGTAAAAATTTTCAACCCTGGTTAAACTGTTAGTTAGCCTTGGTTTTTTTCTTACTTCTTATCACGACTTCCATCAAAGCAACTAGATTATTAGCTCTATTATTTCTACGCGTAAAAAACCCTGAGAATATCAGCGCCCCTCGCTACCAGGTGAGAATTTGCAATTGCTCTCAAACGAGAACTCCATACAGAATTTATATATTTTGCTAAGCTATCATGGTAAATACTTTGAAAAAATGCTATTCAGTGTACAGTACATCTGAGTCTTATCAATTTTGTACAAGGTACAGTCTTTTACTTAACTTTCACGTATATCTGAAATCATATTAGAAACCTGTATTAATGTTGCCTTTACCTACAAAAGGAAACTCAAAATGTCTAAAAAAGCTCGATAAAATGAAGTCCAGGTACCATTTTAATCCAATGGGAGAGTTTATGCACGAAAACTTTGAAGATAGTCAAGTGGAGGAAATGTTTGAAGAGTTCAAGAAGCGTCATGGTAAATCATACGATAATCCTGTAGAACACGAACAACGGAAACACATCTTTCGTCATAACATCAGGTGAGTTGATTTTGTAATGTAAGGCTATCAGCTTTAGGAATATACAGAACCATTGCAGTGCTCAATTTCTAGGGACCGTACACAACCGGCAAAACATGGAAAAAACGGCGATTTGAAAGCCAAGCAGTTCCTCTAAACAATTTTGGAATTATTTTGATTACTCGTTGAATTTCTTTGATTGGTTAAAGTAATTATATTCTTGGGGCGTGGGTTAAAGGCATATCTGTAAAGGAAGAAACAGTTGCCCTCATCACATGTCACTTTGCTTGTTCGATGTCGTCAGTGGTTGTGCAGAAAATGACACCGCAAGGTATCAGTCAAATCAGGAGCTCAGTTTCATTTTGCCTTTGGCATCCCGTGCTTCAATACTTTTGTGGTACTTTGAGGCCGAGAGTCGCTCAGCGGCCTCTCTTGAACAGCTAACTTCGTGACAGATCGGTGAAAGAAAGCCGTTCCTTGAGAGGTTCTCATATGTGTGTTTCGACTTAAACACTTCTTGGCACAATAAAATTATGCCGTCGCTACTGAACTTTTGACGTCCCGTGGATGAATTTCGCAAGTGTACTGTAACCCTTAAAAGGCGCCATTTATCTTACGTTAGCCTACCGATTTTTAATTTTGGAATTTTCCTAGTTATGATTTGGGACGGGCGCTTTTTTGCCAAAGCTTAACGTCAACGGACAAAAAGTAGAGATAGTAATTGTGTTAGTCGAATTTCTTACTGTTTCTCTCAGAAATGAACGCTCGACCAGTAGCAATTTAAATAATTAGCTACAGAGTACACGGTTAGCCAGAGCTAAAATAATAAAGTCGTCTAGATCTTGATATCAATGTATTCATTGGTCGCTAAAAATGTTCGTCACAGGTTTATAAACTCAAAAAACAGAGCATCTCTTAACTTCACGTTGGAGCCAAACGAGCTCAGTGACGTCACAGATGACGAGTTTGAAATGTACAAGGGGTTACTAATAGACCCCAGTGGAGGAGACGAGGTGCTTAAGAAACAGGAGATACCGGAAGCGAGGTTTGAGATACCGCAGAAATCTCTTCCTAACTCCCTGGATTGGCGGGAATACGGTAGGAAACATTTGGTATATTATTAAAATTGTCTGATTGGTCATCAACTTGGCTATTGTACTTGCTATTGTATTTTTCCTCCATCCCCTTTGTCACATGCATTGTAAAAACCTCGTTCCCAGGGCCTTTCCTGCTCCCTTCACCTGGAAAGAGAGCAGAAGAGGAGACCCTAAGAACGAGGTTGGCATTTTAATTTTACATCACTGAGAACATAGCGTATACTAGTGGGTGAAGAACGAAAACACGCACTGGTATGCCCGTTAATCCATCCTTGCCCAACCTTGTAGGATATCTAAGTTTCAAAACTTAACGGTGTGTTTTCAAAGCTTAACAGTTATGCCAAATTCATCGAGGCGAAGTTACGTCCATATAGTAAAATAAAGTGGAAGTTTATTTTGGGGGAAGAAAGTCTCTAAAGAATCTTTTTCGAAAAGTATGATTAAAGCTTGCCATACGCTAGTAGGTCTTAATAGGGTGAGTTTGGAAAACAAAACTAACGTCCTCTGGTACGTTTCAGGTGTTGTTACCCCATCCAAAGCTCAAGGTCTTTGTGGTTCGTGTTGGACCTTTTCGTCCACTGGGCCAATAGAGGGAGCCTACGCTATTCAGGTTACAGAATGATGCTTCTTGAACACAATTATTTACCTGTATAGAATGTAAATAGTCGTCTATTTCCTTCCTTCGATCGAGAGAGCTCCATCTTGAATATCTAGAGGATGGATCGCCGCATGAATGGTCCAGGTTCTTCAGTTGTTAAGGTGTCAGTTTGAGACTTATGGCTTCACAAACTGGACAACGAACATCTTAAGATAGCCGAAGTACTCTGCTGGCTATGTATAACCTTGTGTGGACCTTTCCATGCTCATGTATAACAGTTGGTCTTCTCTCCTAACACTTCTAACACTATTTTACTGTGGGACGGTAAGGACGCACTTAACTTTACATACATACAAACGTTTTTTTAACTCGGTAAAATATTTTCAGTAATAACCCTAATTAACATCCCTGGAGGTAAGACAACCGAAAATGACAAATTGCAGCTGAAGTTCCCAAAACAACACAGCGCACGATCGTTCAGGAGAAATAGAACGAAAGTTAAACCGAATAAGTGCATTTTGACTAATATTTAGGCAATAAATGCAAGGAAACGGTGGTTTGTTTCAGTTATATTTCGATATAATTCTATATCATCGTCAGACTAGGTGACAATGCGGTAGCTAAAGTTTAAATACTAAAAGGGTGGTAAATTAGCATCAATAGGCACGTGAGAATAAAGTAAGTACAAAACAAAAAGAGAAAAAAAAAACTGTCATGAGAATAAGCAGAGTTCTCTGCTGGCCTTCAAGCCATTGTTCAAGGATGGCGATGAACGTTTTATGTGATAGGCTTCTTTGTGTAGAAGGAGGTTCCAATTGTCGTCACTGTCAATTATCTTTGTGTTGCTACGCACGGTTTCGGTGAAAAATTCTTTGTTGGTCGTAGAAGGTGGGCCGGTCTCATTGGAGAAAATGTCTGGTAAATTATACAGGCCTTGAATGTGTTGGATATTATCACACTGTCGAAGATGTTTGTATATAGCGCTTTCTTTATCCGTGAGCGCGTGTTCTTGTGTGCGAGTAAATAGAGTTCTGTTCGTTTTGCTGATGTAAGAGCAATTACAGCCAGGACAAGTGAATTGTAAACAACATCTGATTTGCATAATGGTGGTGTTTTATCTTTAGTACTCGTGAAGAAGCATAGTTTAGTGGTCTTTTGTGTTATTCGAATGTCTACATTTGGGTCGACGAGATTTCTGCGTAGTTTATGCTTAAGTTTCTTAGTAAGCTGTGTTGTTAGGTCTCCAACGAATGGGATGGTAAGCCTTATAGTAGTTGAATCCTGGCTTGTTTGGGAGGTGACATTGGTGCAATGATCAGGAGCCCTATTTTGTGCCATAGTAGTAAAGCGTTTAATTAGCGATTTTGCAATACGCTTGGGGAAACCGTTCCATGATAAAAACTGTCCGATTAGTTGGAGCTCGGTTTTGATTTTGTTTGGAGTGCAGATTCGGTGTACGCGGTCAATCAGTGCTCTAGCCCAAGATATCTTGTGTCGCCAAGGGACGAAACTATCAAAATTAGTGTACTGCCCGGTAAAAGTATCTTTACGGTAAATTCCAAGGCCATCACTGGCGTTGTTGATATCCAGAAAGTGAGGAGTGGTGTTCTCGAATAAGTCATAGGTAAAACGGATATTTCGGTCAAACTTGTGGAAGTGTTCCAGTAAAGTGTTGATTGTGTTGCGTTTGATGAGAAGGAGTGTGTCATCCACATATCTACAGTAGAAGGCTATTAAGCCCTGATCGATGAGTTTCTTCACAATTTCATGCTCAAATTCTGTCATGATGATGTTCGCTAGCACTGGACCAAGAGAGCCACCCATACTAACACCATCGGTTTGTTCGTACAGTTTGTTGTTACAAGGAAAGACGGTTTTCGTACATGTATCGCGAATAAGTTTGCGAAGCGTGGATTTCTTAAGCTTCGTTTTGACAAGCTTCTAGTTGTAGATTCGATCTTCAATGATTCTTAATGTGCGCTGAAGAGGAACATGTGAAGAGGAACGTGTGTAGAGGAACGTGCGTAGCAACACAAAGATAATTGACAGTGACGACAATTGGAACCTCCTTCTACACAAAGAAGCCTATCACATAAAACGTTTATCGCCATCCTTGAACAATGGCTTGAAGGCCAGCAGAGAACTCTGCTTATTCTCATGACAGTTTTTTTTTCTCTTTTTGTTTTGTACTTACTTTATTCTCACGTGCCTATTGATGCTAATTTACCACCCTTTTAGTATTTAAACTTTAGCTACCGCATTGTCACCTAGTCTGACGATGATATAGAATTATATCGAAATATAACTGAAACAAACCACCGTTTCCTTGCATTTATTGCCTAAATATTAGTCAAAATGCACTTATTCGGTTTAACTTTCGTTCTATTTCTCCTGAAATTATCAGCCGGTAATGGTTTCTGCACGATCGTTCATTATCAGTTAATAGTCGATGGCAATTGAAGTAATCAGATTCGCGACTTCGTAATTGGCAACTGGTTGGTGATATCATGATTCGGGTGTCTATAATGCCAGCTATTGTTTCTTTCTGTAGACTGGTAAACTCATTGACATCTCAGAGCAGCAGCTGATGGATTGCAGCTGGGGTTTTGGCAACAGTGGCTGCCGTGGAGGCTTCTCATGGAAAGCACTTGTGTGGGCCAGGAGACACGGAGTGGCCTCCAGTCGAAGCTATGGAAGATACCTTGCTCAGGTATAGAAGGTTGAAAGACTACTATGACTTAGGTTTTTGACGATTATTAACAAGTGTTACCATGCAAACAATTTTTGGTATCAAACCTCCAGATAATAATTACGCCCGCGGGGCAGTTACATGCATCGGAAGAAATCCTATCAGATCTATTTAAGTTGTTTTCTATTACGCCCATTGCTTTTTCGACGACCGACTTGAACCCACATTCTGTGCAATCTCTAAAAGAAACAAGATTACCTTTTATATTAAGAACCTTGTTCTGTTTTTCTATCTGCTTTTGTTGAGTTAAATAACAAGCGGAATTCTTCTATCACAGGAGGGGTACTGTCATTGTGCGGAGGAAGATGGTTGTGACGTGCTGAAATTCAACCGACTGGTGACTGTAAAGAAAAAGGAGGAAAAAGCACTAATACGAGGCCTGGCAAAGTTCGGTCCGGCATCCATAGCGATCAACGTTGGAAGAAAGAGTTTGAAGTTTTACAGCTCAGGCGTTTATGATGACCCTGAGTGCAGTAAGTAACGATTCAGACCCACCGAACAAATTTGCGCATATTGTGCGCAATGCGATTTGCAAAAGTAGAATACTAGGGTAGAGTTTTAAAAACTAGGGGAGATAAATGGCACTTAACGTCAAGATGCTGCGACATGTCTCCGGGTCTGAAATATATAAGGTGCATCCGCGATTTGAATAAATAACAGTCACTTCAATTGGTTTTAAGAACACAAACCCTTTAACCTATTTTTTTTTTTTTTTCGGTTTAACCATGACAATGCCGCACTGGGATTTAGCGCTTGTCAAATACATCACTTATCCCAAAACAAAAATTTTGGCTCCCAAGAAGCTTCTGACTTAGGCTTATAGTTTCAAAGTTGACCTTTGCTTTAATAATAAGTAAATATGCTCTTTAGAATGTACGTACTTCCGTATTGAGGGGAACTGGCTGAGTTACTGTTGTTGTTTTGTAAAAATCCATTCTTGTTAGGCTAACACTTAACTTGTATACCTATTGGTGTCCATGGGTCCCAAATCTAAACAACAACAACAACTTTTTTCGTACATTTAATGGACTGGTTCAACAGGATCGAGACCAGTCGTACATCGGTTGGAAAGAACGATTTTAATTATCCATTAATTTAAAAAGCAATTGTAGAAGAACTTGGAGTACGCAAGCGAATAACTTAGAATAACATGAACAAGTTGATGTAGCAAATTAAGGAAGTAAAGAGAAGAAGGAAAGGAAGGAGAAGACTATCTTGATCGCTCTGAAGTTATCTAGTGAGCCCAACGTTCTTAATTATCATGTTACTATATACTTTTATTATATAGCCGTTTTCGTTTTAGTCTTCTTCTCCAAACTCTTCAATGTTCTTCTTCTTGTCTTCTCTCTTCAGGCACGCAAACAAATCATGGCGTTGTAGCCGTGGGATTTGGTGAAGAAAATGGCACTCCATATTGGATAGTGAAAAACTCCTGGGGTAAATTCTGGGGCCAAGAAGGTTTTGTTAAAATTGCAAGAAAGGATAATTTGTGCGGAGTATTAACCAACGAGCCGATATTTGTGTCCATGAATTCATCGGACGTTGACGACTCGAGTGAAGATTACCCATTTATAAAAATGAAAAAGCAGAACTTTGTTGACGTGGAGAGAAAAATGAACGTGACGACTTTGAAGTTGTCGCCGTTTGATTATAAGAGATCAAAAATCCGCTTTAATGAGCTCAATAAGACGCATAAAAGAACTCCTGGTGGTGGGTAGAATTAAATTTTAGTTTCATACAAATATCAGTTACCCAACAGACTCAAGGGCCGCGAAAAAGGATTGGGCACTTGCTTTTAGATTATAACTTAAATTATTGATTTATTCAACATAAAATCTTAAAAGTTAGTTTTCTCTGTCTCGCCTTTTAGTTTTCTTTTTTTTTTTCTAATACCCGCCCCAATAACTTTTGTGGCCCATGGTATATGTTATATATAAACAGCGTTTTGTTCTGTGCCGTTGATATTTTTTAAATTGCTCGTTTCCAATTCTATTGTATTTTGTTTCCAAAAAGAAGCTTGGGACTTAGCGCCACTATGGCAACTACTGTTCAGTTAAAGGGGAAGTACCATAGGGTTTTTGACCTCTTTTGTTAAAAATGATGAAATAAGACCTTTAGTAGTTACCGAAAAAATAATTCTAGAACAACGAGAGGAAAGAAATCAACTCAATTCTTGAAAGGAACAACTCGTGATCTGTCCTAGCGCGTATTGGAAACAAAAATGCGAGAACTTGGAAAGCGTAAGCCTTTTCAGTCCATTCCGACCTACTCTGTCTCTGGCCAGAGGCACTAATCGACAGTTTTATTGCACTGGGATAATAATTTATAGCAAAACTAGACAATAGTTTTTTTGTTTCTATTGACAGCCTGAGACAAACTTTTTTGGGGTTTTGACATAACATCAAATTTGCGTGATACTTTCCCTTTAAGTAAACAAGTGTTATACACATGAAAGTATCACGTGTTAATTTTACACGTAGATCTAATATTTTTATGTTATTTTTTTTGTATATGAAGAACTAAAATTAGACAGTATTTTTATTAATCCCTAGGTAATGGCATTTTAAATGCAATGTGCACGGTTGTTCACCATGAAAAATTGCTTTATTCAGTAATTAAGAGTTAAAAAATTCTTAATAAACTTCAAAAAGATATATATTTTCTGACGTTTTTGGTCCCGCTATCATGTTGGCCCCTCCTCTAATGCCGGTTTTTACTGTATTGCAATAATAAAAATCGAATCAAATTCGTTCAATGCCGAATGAAATCAAGAAGATGAACTGTCATAGAAGATAAACAAATAACCAATCATCCAAGTTTCTGGTTTGTGCTTTAATCCCATACTTGAGTTAATAATTTGTCAAAATAATTAACTTTTTCAAAATGCTCAAAATTGCCCTAGTAGTGTGAATTTTTACGCACGAAACAACTCCGTCATTTCCGCTATCTTGATGTCTCGTATGGTAAAATGCGAAAAATTCTAAATGCTTTTTTCAAAAAGGTGGGACGCTATCGAGCTGAAAACTTGTAACAGGTGCATTTTAGGTAATATTACGCCTGATGCATGGAGGTAAGAATTCTGAAGGATTCGTGGTTTTGGTGCGGTACGGTGAAAACCAAGAACGTTTTAATTAATATCGTAATGTAAATTCTTTTCTCACTCTCCTATTTTTAGCCATATAGTTGCAAGGGACGTTAAAATAAGGGATACCCAATATTCCAATAATCGGAAGTAGTTACCGTGGATTCGATTCCCGCTCGGGACATGTTTATTTTTTTCTTTTCATTTATGAGGTGTGTGCCCCGAAGTCATCTGACAGAGTTTACTGACTGTTAAACATTCATTCACTCGTCATTTTTTATATTACGTAACCTTAACCTTAGATCTCTTAGTGCAAGGAGGCACATAAGGCTAGGACATCAGCTTTCCACTGGGGTCGGTCTGAGGCTGCCCGGCGCGCCGCACTCCAAGAGTTCTAGCCTGCCCCGTTTCGCTCCACCTCCACCATGCGTCGCCACGTTGTTTTGGGGCGGCCTCTCTTCCTTCTTCCCTCCGGAGTCCACCCTAGGACCACAGCACAGTCGTCTGTTGGTTCCTTACTCAGCACATGGCCAATCCAGTTCCATCTCCTTCTTCTCACTTCATCGCTGATCTTCTCCGCTTCTTCCATCTCGAGAACTGTCTTGTTTGAGATGTGCTGCTGCCATCGGATTCTGAAGATCTTTCTGAGGCATTTTGTTTGAAAGATGTCAAGTTTTTCGTCCTCTTCTTTGATCAGTTTCCATGTCTCGCATCTGTACAGTAAGACTGATAAGACTAGGCTCTTAAAGAGGGAGGCTTCGGTCTTTCTGCTGATGTCTGTTGCTCGCCAGATGTTGTTGGGTTTTCTGAACGATGCGCTCGCTAGTGCTGTTCCCTTCTTGATGTCTGCTGTGCTTCCGCCGTCTTTGGTAACGTTGGCGCCGAGGTATGTAAAGGTGTCCACATCCTCCACTTCGTTGTTTCCTGCTGTCAAGTTTTCTTCCCTCTTGCTGTTGGTTCTCAGGGTCTTGCAATTGTTTCCAGGCCAACTCTTGCTGCGCTGTCTTCAAGTCTGTTTGTTTTCAATTGTAGGTGGTTCAGGGTTGATGACAGGAGGGCTATGTCGTCCGCGAAATCGAGGTCCTCGAGTAGTTGTGAAGTTCCATCGAATCCCGGTTCTCTCCCCCTAGCACCGTCTACCACATCATCCAATCGATCACGAGGAGAAACAGGAATCCTGACATGCAGCAACCGTGGTTCACACCCGTCACCACTGGGAAGAAGTCTGTCATCTCGTTGTCGTCAATCACAGCGCACTGGAAGTCCTCGTAAAGGGTCTTCACTATCTGGGCGAGTTTCTGAGGGCTTTCATACTCTTTGATGATGATCCAAAGGCTGTATCTATGCACGGAGTCGAACGCTTTTACAAAATCCACAAAGTGGGTATACAGTGTAGCATTCCATTCGTTGGCCTGCTCCAGAATGTTTCTGAGGACGAAGATCTGTTCTACAGTTTCCCTGCCTCTCCGGAATCCTGCTTGCTCTTCCCTAAGAGCGTGGGTCAGTCCCTGCCTGGATTCTGTTGACTAGGATCTTGCTGAGCACCTTGCTTGCTAGAGGTAGCTGGATCACTCCCCTCCAGTTGCCACAGTCCTGTAGGTTTCCTTCTTTGGGGATCTTGCATATGAGTCCTTTGGTCCACTGCTTGGGTACTTTTTCTTCTGTCAATATCAAGTCGAAGATGTGCTTGAGCTCCTTACTGGTCTACTCTGGGTCTGCTTTTAGCATCTCTGCTGTGATCTGGTCTGCTCCTGGTGCTTTCTCGTTCTTGTGGGCTTTCATTGCTGCTCCGATTTCCTCCAAGGTCAGCCGCCTCGACTGAAATGTCCAGCTCTTCTACTTCTATGTTTTCATCTTCTGGTGGTGATTCTGGCGTGGCTCTGTTCAGTACTTCTTCAAAGTGGTCTTTCCACCTGGCTAGTCTTGCTTCCTTGTTTTTCAGTAGCTCTCCGTCTTTGTTCTTCACCGCCGCTGCTTGCCTGTTGTTCTGGCCTGCCAGCTGCTTTATGATGTCTTACAGCTCCTTGGATGTTCTATTTTCTGCTGCGTTCTGCGCTCTGTCTACTTTCTCCGCCATCCATCTCCTCTTGTCTTCTCTCACACTTCTCTTGACTTCTCTGTCCTTCTCCCTGTACTCGTTTCTCATTCTGTTCTTGACTCTCTCTGATCGTGTGCTGTCAATCTTGGTCTTGATGTCTCTCCTCTCACCGATCAGTTTCCAGGTGTCTTCACTCATCCAAGGTTTGCCCTTCCTCTTCCTGAAACCAAGCACTTCTTCTGCTGACTCGACATACGCTTTTCTCTGTTGTTCCTACACTTTGTTGACGTCTCTGGTTTCTTCTCTATTCTCCTCCAGCTTCTTCCTCATGGTTTCATTGTAGGTGTTCTTGGTCTTCTCGTCTTTCCATCGTCCCACATCCAGTCTTGGCTTGACTCTGTATTTCTTTTTGTGTGTGTTGAGGCGCAACTTGATGAATGTCCTTACCAAGTAGTGATCACTGTTCACATCGACCCCTCTCTGAACCTTGGTGTCAAAAACGGAAGATCTCCATTGGCCGCTGATCAGAAGATGGTCGATTTGGTTGTTCACTCTACCATCTGCTGACAACCAAGTTGCTTTGTTGATGTCTTTGTGGGGGAATAGGGTTCCTGTGATGGTGAGTCCGTTGTATTACGTCGTCGGATATTAACGCCTCAAGCTTACCCGACAACACCGAAAGGTAGTATACTGGTAGCTTTACACCTTCACAATTCGGTTGTAATTTCGTGACGACCGTGAAATTACAACTAAGTTGTGAAGCCGGTTTAAAGCTACCCATGCTAGCTTTCGGTGTTGTCGAGTATTAGTTTGAGGTTTTAATAGCCGACAACGTTAATTGAAATAGCTATATATACAAAACACGTACGTATTAATTTTGTGTAATAATAAAGAACTATTGAACTGTTGGTGAAATGAGGTGAAAGTGGTAAGGAATTTCGGTCTTCCGAGCACTCAAATCATTACTGAGCATCAATGTAAAAACATACATACATGTAAAAACATTTTCCCATTCGACCAGTTCCTTGTACTCAGAGGAGCTTGTAGAAAGTCTCGTCGTATCAAATTGAATAAGCAAACAAGCAAAATAAAATACTGAGAACAGAACCAAAAATTGATACTGAAACTCAGACTTTTACTTTCCGCTCTTTAAACGTAGCTGTTTCATTTTAAAATTAAACAACTCTTCAGTTTCCCTTTTCAAAGTTAATATGTTTGTGAGTTTTGCCATTCTAACTGTTGAATGGAATCTAAAGTTATGGAAAGTAAAAAACAGACAAGAAGATAATCTATTTGCCGGCAAATATCGTCCTGTTGTTATGAAAATTCTAACCTATTAACAATAACTGCTAAAAAATAACTTTATACTGCAACAACACTTCCAGTCACGAATTCTTGACCTATAAAGTAACTAACACAGATTACGGCTCAGTAGCGATGCCAACATGAATCTTTGTAGTCGGTTTCTCACAGCAGTCCCTCAGATAGGATCGATTAGCAGCTTCACCTATCATGCGTTTTCTAGTCTCCATTTTATTAGTGTAAGAAAAAAAAAAAAACAGAAAACGGCCAATATACTATACAAGACCAAACGTCTAGCAATTGTTTTTGCTAACGTGTTTCTTCTAGCGCTTGGCAATGAGTTGGTGACCTGCGTAATTTACGTTTCTAGATCTCTTGATTAGATAAAGTTTAACTGAGATTATTCGAACTTCCATTCCCCGAGGCAAAATCCTGGTCTAGGCTTTCTTATAGTAAGGCTCGAGAAAGGCTAAAACGCAAAACGAACACGACAATTAAAGGCACGGTCTCGCCAGCACTCCGTACTATCTGAGAAACTAGTAAAGAGAGACTCGGTCATGACCTGAACCATACATTAACACAACACTTTTTCGCCTCCATATGCGGACACGTTTAGCAAACGAATTGGAATGTGGCTCCAAAGTTGTGTACGTTTGGAGGGCTACTTTTGATAGTAGTGTGGCTTTCATTTAACGACAAATTATCGCCGGAAAACTCTTCTTCAGAGTAAAACAAGGTTTACTCAGGATGCAGGTCTTGAATGATGAATTGCACGAGCACCATGTTTGTGAGTGCATGTGTTTTAAGAACGATCTCTCTAAGAACCTCATATTCACTTTTTATTTAAAAAAGAAAAAATAGATTTTGCTGATAACTCTTCCATCAACTTCTCTTGGCAATTACATAACAACTATGAAATACGAATGGAGAAATCTAATTTTCTTAAAATTTTGTGATTCGAACTTTTCGCACCAAGGGCTGTGCTCGAAACCCACTGGCGAGACGGTGAATTTTGCAAGATTTGCAGCTGTTAGCTCTGCAGAGTACAGATCATTCAAAACATACTAGTTAACTGAATATGAGGTTCTAAGGGAGAGTCGCTCTTAAACACTTAGAAGGGAAGAATTGTCAGGTCTTCTTCTGAGAAGTATTCAACACTCTGTCTAGGAACCTTATTGAGTGTTTTAAGAGGATATTCAGCAACTGTAGGGTCCTTTTTGACGGCCAATAATGGGCCATTAGTGAGTCCACATCTATCATTCTTCATAGCAATCTTGATGTAACCATCGTCTCCCCACAGGTGTCCCCAGGAGTTTTTGACAAGCCAGTAAGATCTGTTATTGTAGGCACCATAGCCAACAGTGAGTATAGCGTGGTTGGTCTTTTTTCCTGTAAACAACAAACATTGTGCGCGTATTTGCACTCACGTCTGATTTGTAACATCCTTAAAGGTTAAGGGAAGAGTTTCTCTGATGCGGCTACACCGTTTCCTCTGAAAGCGAAACACTATGCTGAGCCAAGAGCTTAAAAACGGGTAATGTAACTGTTTATGGGCCCATATTTGGGAGGGTTAATAATAAGAATAATTTTACAGTCTGAGTTTAAACAGAAAGCAATAATTCAATTAAAACCAGGCCCGATTGTTCGAAAGCCGACTAACTCTAATCCCCTGTTAAAAATTAATCGAGGTTTTGATCTCGCTTACTAAAAATGTTTTTAAAAGTTAGTTTGAAGCTAGCGGTATAGAAAAGTCTAAGTGAAAACTGAGGAACAAAATCTTTTTGAAGAGTCTTCATTGATTAGTTATTAAGCTCGAATCAAAGTTCACGTCAACCCAGGATTAGCTTAATCGGGCTTTGAACAACTGGGCCCTGGTCTTTAAAGATTGCCTGAAAGAAAAAATCCATGAGAATGAAGTAGAAAGTAGCTGCATAAAATAAAAATAAATAAATAAATAAATAAATAAATAAATAAATAAATGACTGGATTTAAGTGTCGAAGTATTTAGCACTATTGTGCTAATTGGGGACTCTATCAATCATTGAAATAAATATACAAACTGAACAATACATATATTAAAAATCCCAGCTGGTGGGAGCAAGTGTTTACCGGCTTGACCATGGAATTCAACAGGTAACCCCGGCAGTCATCCAAAAAGTCAGTTATAGCAGATTTGGTAAAATAAATTCACAAGAGAAAAAATTGCTGCTTCTTACCACATTCAGGATCATCGAAAATTCCATGGCTGTAAAATCTAAACGTTTTTCTGTCTGAGTTTACGGAAGATGCAATCGGACCGTGTGTCACTAAGGCTAGTTTTAGTGCGTCAGAATTGTTCTTTTTAACTCTCATGAAGCCGCTGATGTGAGTAACAGTACAGTTATCAGATCCACCACAGTGACAGAAACCTTCCTGGAAATAACAGTGGAAGAAGGTTAGGTAAACATTCAGTGGTAATACCTTATAGCTAGATGTTTTCCGGGAATTTTACCTCGCAATTTCTTGTTCTTGGTGCTAAATAATATATGCAATTGCGATTTGGAAATACTGATTTTATTTTTTCGGCGGGGAACTTTTTTTTTTCAGATGCCCCGATATTCGTGTGTACACTATTGACGTTACAACAACAGTGAAATGAAAATTTCCTTTCGCAGTTTAATGTAAAAGCTACCCAAATGGTTAAGTTGAAAACACAAGAAACAACATTTTTTTCCTTTTTCATAGTTACAGCTCATATATTGTTTTGACTTCGGCAGTCTTGTTTTAAAAGATTGACACGTTTCAGTTGATATATGAATATATAGGCGCTTATGTATAAAATAGTGATCTGGGAAATTTAGCAAGGCCAATTTTTTACCAAAAAATAATTTATGGATACAGTTTGTTGAGAGAACTTATTTTTGCGATTTGTGAAAGCAATCACAAAAATTAGAGGCCGTAAAAATTTACTGCCATGCGGTCACAACCGGTGTAATGGCAATGGCAATGACAATGACAACAACAGTGATCATGATGGTTATGGAAATTGTAATAACATGGAAATACCATGGCCAGTAACAACGACACTGACAGTGCAGTGACCGTGGTAAGGGGTGATGGTAATGGTAATGGCAATAGCAATTGCAATGAAAGTGGCAACATTGAAGGTAGTAGGAACGGCATTGGCAATGCTTTAAATGACACTGGGATGGGTTTGAGATGGTGATAGTGATATCAATGTATGGCAATGGTTTAAGAAATGTCAGCGTCCAGTAACTGTTTCGAAATATCTCTGCGTAAGACAATAAAGGGGTAATTAATTGATTGCTAATTTGAGTTTCCTAAAGTATATACCCACGTATATACCTTACAGCAATGTTTTGCAGATTTGAAGTTCGACGATCGTGAGTCATTGATGAATTCAATGAGAACAAAATGGGGACTCCAAAATTTAGATAACACGCAGTACTGACTCTGTATATTCACAAGTGTTAGCCAAAAAATCTTACTTGAGCAAGATAAGGGCCGTAGTCTCGCCTCAGGGCTACGCCGTTACGTTTAACCCATTTCAGCGTTCGGTCCTGGAATCCTCCGCGACACCCATGATTCCCTGAAGGCCACGAACAATCAATTAACTGCTGGTTTGAAAGTTCGACAAGTTCCCCAGTCTGTTTAATAAGAGACGGATAAGGAAAGCAATAATTAAGCGCATGAGTTAACAAATAAGAGGCCCGTGTTGTAGGGCTTTAAAATGATTAATTTGACCATTTTACTCAGTGAACGCCGTGGAATGCTTAGTTCTCTCTTCGCCTTTCTGATTGGTATTTCTTTCCTGAATTTGTTTCATTAATGCACCATTTTAATAGTTGCAGTCGCTATTTTGCGCATTCGCTAAACGTGTGGCATGTCGATAGCCCTCCCGGGCTCTTGCCATTCTCACCAAATTTCTTTTTTTTTTTTTCAGACAGTTAAATTAGTTTTCGTTTTCCGGAATTTGTAACGGTTCCGTCTCGGCCAGATATGTTCAGTTCCCAGCTTAGACATTTGATGTTCTTAACAAGAACATCAAACAAGAACATCAAATAACATTGATATAGAAAAATCTATCATCCAATACAGGCAGATAATCTCTTGACAGAAACACTGTTTGATGTCTGAATAGAGCATGACAATGAACTAAAGCTAATCACATTCGCTTTGCGTATTCGCAATTTTAAAAACGGTCATTACCTTTGTCTACACGAGTCTCATTTTTGTATACACAGCAAACGAATCTAAAGCAATTCGACTTAAAGGAAAACAACGGAACTAAAGACAGACGACGCATCTATTTTTGTTGCTGATTCACCAAGACGGGTACATGAATGATTTAAAGACTTTTACCTTCAGAAAATGAGCTCCCTCTACTGCTCCTAGAGCAGAGAAAGTCCAACACGATCCACACAAGCCTTGACTGTGAACGCGGGTCACCGCACCTTATAAAAATAGGCATAGGAAGAGTCACTGTTGGAATCCTCTTGAAGTGTTAGACAACATATTATAAATGAAAGGAAATCTACAAACAATTTGTGGTTCTTGGTTTGAATTCAGAGGAGAAAAATTATTTGAAAGGGATTTTCAAGCTGAAATATTTTTTTAATCTAATTAAGTGTTATTAAGAAGTTTTCCAGTTGATGCACAAACTTATCATGTTGCTATTTCTAACAAAGACTCAATTTGGTGGTTCAGGAATGGATGGTTGCAGCTTTGATATGCCTTAATGTGGCTGTGCGGTGCAGTTATGAGTCATATGGGCCTGTATTGATTTGACTATGTGACTGCGTGATGCAGTTCTAGTCAAAGACCCACATTTCACCCTTGCTCACCATGGACTCTTTAGTAGCTCACTGGTTAGAGCATCCGACTAGATCACGGAGGGTCATGGGTTCAAATCCCATCGGAAGCTCGGATTTTTTTCCGAGTTTTCATTTGATGCACAAACTTTTCATGTTTTAAAAATTTGCAAGCATTATTCCAATTCCCTCAACCCACATGTACACGGCTGGTGGGGGGAAGGGGTGGTAGACGAGGGTTCAGGAATACTGTTCACGACTGCTGCCTCTTTAAAGGGCTTAATGACAAACCGTTACATATATCAAAATAACTAGTCAAGAACTTATTATAATGTACTCTTTACTACCGTAATTTCTCCAGTCCAGTTCTTCAGGAACAAGGCCCAAAGACAGTGCTGATCGGTTGAATTTCAACATTTCTGAAGACTTGGGTTTCCCGTGTTCTTTCTTATTATGAAGCAGTCCGCGGTGTAGGCCCACTTCTTCCTCGGTCATGTCGGCGAAGTTGTTCGGAACCAATTTATACTTCAGATTTTGGCGGTTCTTTGAGCGAATGTATCTGGATATAAGCAATCGTAAAAAGATCATTAACCTCTTCAGAAACAACTCACTCTTATGTATAGTAGTATTTACAGCGTCTTGTCACTTAACTCAACTTTTCTCAGTATCCAGAATATACTCATTTAAAATTATATTTCGTTCTAAGGAGTTTAAAGATAAAAGACCAGTACCAAGAAAGCTTGGGCGTCGAAGAAGACACTGATTCTTCTTTCTCTGTAAAAGCTACTTTACCCAAGAGACTGTACTAGATCAAAACCATCCTTCTACGGTGAAGTTTTTCTCTTCCGACAGTATCCTCACACGGAATGCCCTCCTCCCTTTCCAATGAATATTTTTCTCGTACGTCGGACTGAAAGTCCCAGGGGTACCCTTTCGGGGAATTTTCCGCATACAAGTGATCCTTCTAAGATGATGAAGTTTTCTAGTTCCTTACAGAAGATAACTCCTCCAGCAGATGCCATGTTTTAAGGTTTAAGGCAAAAAGAAAAGGCTTAAGGCAAAAAATCGAATCGAGTGGATTAGAAAGTGGTTTACAAGCAATTTACGGCCCACTCATGAGATACCACTGAGAAAGTATGGTTACCTGAGGTTGTGTTTGAAAATATGTTTCCGTTGCTCGTGTTCCACTGGTGAAGTGTAATTTTTCGCGTGTTTGATTCTGTACTCTTTGTACGTCTTGTCGAGTTCGCGATCTTTATGGTGGTTAAAATGCATGTATTCCGCCATAGGGTTCGCCAAATACTGAGACTGAAGTTTCTTTGCTTTTTTGTCACATTTCGAGTCTGTAAGAAAAAGGGTATGGAGACTTGGGATGAAAACTACAGTAACTGCCAGAAATATCGAATTACAAAAAGGAGAACGCGTGAATTACCGAAAGCGGAGCAAACCGTCGTCATTTTAAAGCGAACGAGTCCTTAGACATTTTAACAAAATATGACAAGGCCGGCCCCACATTTTCAAATTACACACCATTTCAACCCTTGTCATCAGTCTATACATATTATTTAAAAAAAACTAAAAAAATGTATTTTAGAACAGTTTGTTTTAACAAATAAAATATATACATTGTAAGTAATAAACCGTTTGATTGATTGATTGATTGATTGATTGATTGATTGATTGATTGACTGGCTTACTGATTGATTGATTGATTGACTGACTTACTGACTGATTGATTCAATAAATGACTGAGTTTCCGCCAATTGACTTACTGACTGACTGACTGACTGACTGACTGACTGACTGACTGACTGACTGACTGACTGACTGCTGATTAATGGATCGAATGGATGGATAGATGGATGCGTGAATGGATAGAAAGATGCAAAAAACCAATGGATACTGACTGATTGATTAATTTATTGATTAATCAATCCATCCATTGATTGATTCATTCATTCATTCATTTATTCATTCGTTCATTCATTCATTCATTGACTGACTGACTGATTGATTGACATAACGACTTAATGATTGACTGCTTGATTCATTGTTTAGTTAATCCATTGTTAATCGATAAAACTTTGTGGCATTACTTACTTTTAGGTAGACTGAACAGTGATCTGTTGAAACTCCAAGGCTCAAATGTTAAGTAGTCAAGCACGTAGCGATCGTAATGTGAAGTCAACATGTCGTCATATCCCACCATTTCGTATCGCAGAGGCTTGTGAGGTTTTCTTTTAGAAATATAAAAGCTGTATGTGTTGGTCTTGTTGTATCGTCTGTTTTTTCTCTCGTATTTCAGACAAGGCATTCCCCGGTGCATTTCCTCTGAAGCAAACTGCAAAGAGGGACAATAACAACGTTAAATTAAATAGAAATTATGTCTTAAAAGCACGATGCTTTGTCTTCTAACTAACAAACTAACTACTGAACTAACTAACTAATACTACATGCGTACGCGTCTTTGCTTCTTCTTACTTTTCCGTTCATCAGTTATATTACGGACAAAATTTGGCAAATGTATCATTGTAGAAAACCTTCCATGTCTTCCTTATTTTTGGAAGTAATGTTATTGATCTGATTAAGATTTTTCTTGAACACGTTTGAAAAAAAAGTTTCCGGGACTACAGCTTTGCATGGGCCACAAAAGAAAACCCCGATTCAGTGCACTGAAACTGGAGTCGCGTTGCGTCAACCTTCGACCCCCCCCCCCCCCCCCCCCAGTGGCCCGATGGTGGCAAACCAAACAAAAATAAAACAAATCGAACATACACAAAAATATTCGCGAGCCTAAGTTTTGGTTTAATTTAATACAGGTTGTCGCATGTATTCGCAATAGTCCTGGTCTAATGGTGTTGCACTGAAAAAGGCAGCAAAAGTTGACTGCGCCCGTTTGCATGCAAAACGACATCCTTACCACTACATCTATATTAACTTCACGTTGTCTTTGTGTAGTGACTGGTTATCAATTAAATGTTAATAAATACTGTTATGTTGGTTAATGATATTAGTTATTACAGATTAGTACAATCGATGAAATTTTGCTTTTTTTCCCAGCCCCCTCAGTCCCCTTCTCATAACCAAGAAAAGAGACACAAAACTGCATGGCATTTTGCTTATGATCAATTCTATTTTCTAACCTTGAACTCTGAGAGATTTGTAGGTATGACACTTTGCCCCGCACGCGGTAGCCATTTTGGAAGTATTTTGTACCAACAGCTCATGAAGTCATTATCTGATGGTTTCATTTCTGAGTGCATGGGTACGATTTTAAATAGAATCCCATGTTTACCCAGGTCTCCACGCTGAATTGTTTTGTCCATACCTATCAGATATAAAGAGATGACTGACAGCCACTGCCCCAATTTTTTCACAGGTAAGTGATATACTTGGGATGGAGCCAATGTGATAGTGTAAGCACTGTTTGTTGTTATTATTATATTCAGTTTGTACAGGCAACTTTGCCAGATCATTAACTTTCTGCAAATACTAGACTACTCTACAGTGAAACAAAACCATTGAGCGTTTCCCAAGACGTTGTGTATACGCTCTGCGCATCTCGAGTTACTCGGGTTTCCTATGGGTGGTGCCTTCTAATACATGGATATTTTTGCGCGGTTTATAACTTTGCAGAGAAAGCAGAATTTAGTAAGTGCTTTTGGTATCCAAAAAGAAAATGGGGGCAACCATGTATTTTCCAGAGATTATAAAGCTTCAATTTGGGAAATACAATGCTTTGTATTTTATTGCTTTTAGAATAATTGTTGCTTAATTATCTCTAAAAAATGCGTCGTTACCCCCAATTTTTGTTTTGGATTCCAATAGCCCTTGCTAAGATCTAATAGTCTTAATCCGCGCAAAAATACTTCGGTATTTGTAGGCACCGTCCTTAAATAGGTCAAAACAGTTGAAGTTATTATGAAACGTCTGATGCTTGAGGAATAGAAAGTTTGTTTTCTCTAGCTAAAGCAATAAAAACATAATTGATTGGTATGCGACTGGTCAATGATCCTCATCACGGTTCGAAAAATAAACAAAAGGCAATGAAGTGAACTGATGCATTTAATTAATATCATTATGTTTACGTACCGTAATAATAGTCTATTTTGCTCATGTTCCTTTCTCCAGCGAACCACGCCTCAAAGGGCTCCACAATGTCATCGAAAGGGAGAGAGAGAAGCCCTGTTGCGTGGTAAAACCGCGGAAAATATTCGTCATAAAGCTCATCATAGTCTCCAACGATATCGTGTTTCGCTAAATTGAGACTTGAATCTTGAGCTGACTTTTGGAATTCGAAACCAATTCCTATCAGCCCTGCTATGGTGAACATAGCTGCTATAGTAAAGAATGTTGCTTTGCCCATTGTTGAAGACCTCACAGACAATGCGACAACCTTCGCCTATATCTTTTGGCGATCAATGGGTCAGAGTTAAAATTGTTTTGCTGCTTGCTATTTTCGTTAATCGTGCACCTGTAGACAATTTGTTTGGCTAATTATTTCTCCACTGCCAGTCCCATTTCACAATCTTTCGTGATTAATCTGCCTGTCCATCGAATCCCTCGCAAAAGTCTGTAAACCGATCGATAGAGTTGTCTCCACACCAGTGATTTCAAAGTTCTCGTTCTGGTTGAATTACATTTGTTCCGGCACAGATTCGCTCGATTTCCGCCGCTACCAAATCCTACCCCACTTCTGATGACAACATCAGCAATCATTCTTCTTAGAAGACCCACATCGGTTGAAAATATATTGAAGAATTTCAAAAGATTGTCAGTTGTTAGTCTTGTGAAGTAACAAGTGGCACAGCTACACATATAAAATATTCATTACTGCGGAAAAGTGGATAGCTTATTTGACGAGAGCAAGTGTTCCGTTTCTTGTACCTGCTTGAAAAGTCAATACCACTTACAGTTGACACTGTAAAACAATTACGCCGCAGACTCGTTTGTATATAGCGCACCATGTGTCCCGGGTACCTGTATCAAACAGGGTCGCGGAAGAAGTATTTACAACTGAGTGGTGCGATAGGCGAGAAGAGGCCACATGCATAGGAATCGGGTGCTGCGGCATTTTGGTTTGTTTTTGTAAGACAAGGAATCGACGGTTTTCGCGGCTTTTAGGCACGCTCTGAGCACAGAATTTTTTATGGGATCAAAGGCGAAAAATTATCCCTCGTTGGGACAAAAGGCCGATACTAAAAGGCCAATGAAATCTCTAAAACTGCAACGGAGTGTAACAACGTACAGAAAATTTTGATTCGAATGATCAAAAGTGAAGATTCCGACTAGATACAAAAGTTAGAACCACCGACCACAAACAGTAACAGAAAGTACCTCAGCAAAGGTAATAAAATACTCGTTTTCGCTCGGGTACAGAGCCCGCTAATCTTGAAGAGTATCTCTCTCTCGCTACATGATGCTCTCACTCTGATTTCTAGTCATAAACAAAAATGCAAGGACTTTTTTCAATCAATGTAAGCTACAGTACTCTCTTAAGTTTTCTTCCCTTCATCCTTCTTGTGAGTATAAGACACTTTTTTGTGTTTTTGTTTTGTTTTAATTTTTATCTTATATCATTATCCAGTTATATGCCTATCCCAAATTATTAATTACTGGATCGTTGTATAATGCAATTCCAGGTTTTGATTGGCTTAGCGGCCATGGTATATGAGCCATTATAATCCATCAAATATTTTCGCTAGCGCGCGATTGGTCTAAACGCCTCACGGGACCGAATATACCCCAGCTAAAACTGGGGAATATCCGAGGATATTCCCCAAGTGATATTCCCCAATTTCAAAAACTTCAAGGAGCGTCAAGTTTGCAATTATGATGAATGTCAAGATGGGGGAACGGTTCTCTTTTGTGACAGAAGAAGAGATAAACCTGCTGGTCGATAAACCAGTACCAGAAAACAACAGACGCTCTAAACGTTTTTGACGGTAAGCTATTCGTAAACGAAATGTTGAAATACTCAAGCTCGTATTTGCGACATTTTCTCTTGGTTTGAACTCTGTTTAACAGTCCTTGAATTAAAAATGTGGTAAAACTGAAAAATATGAAAGGCGAAAAGTTTTAGCCCATCTCGTTTAAGAGTATTTATGGTTTTCTTTCAGTCTGGCGAACAGTGAGAAAGCTATCAACAAGCTATTAAACGAGTTTAATTAATAAGCTCGAAGCTCGCTCACACGACGGCAAATATTACAGTTGTAATTCAATGAGAGCAATTCGTGCTGGCCTAGATATATGACGAAACCATAAATTTCAGTACCATTACTGACAGAGTTCAAGCCGGTAAATGATGCTATCAATGCTCACCTGGTCGAGATCGCTCGCGAACATAAAATCTCGTCCACGAAACAAAAACCAGCCATGATACCCCGAAATGTCGAAATTCTCTACGAAGAGAAGCAGCTTGTAATACTCTCGACCAACAAGTTTAATCCTCAGTGATTGTGAGCGACTTCGTTGCTGGCTCCATTCAATGTCAAGGTAGCAAAGAAAGCGCTCTGATGGAATCCAGCAAAAACAACCGATGGCGTCGTATTCGACTGCAGGTTCAGCTTCGATTTCTTCACAGGTCGTTTTCGGCTAGCAAATTCCACAATTGTATTTTCGATATAAAGTGCTGCTCCAATTGAACACGAGATAAAGGAAGAGAACAGCAAAGCTCCGTCTGTTTCGTTGACGGCAGTTTACACTTTTTACGGAATGCGATACTTTACAGACTTTCGCTTTCAGTGATCCTTAGCTTGTTCCCGAGAGGTAGTTAGATTCCCTGTAACCTTATGGACAATATGAGTGCAATCCACTAGCATTTTCTGTGAATTTTGGTCATCAGTCATTTTGCTTGGACTCATTATAAAATGTGATTACTGGAGTACATGTGAGTGGGATTTTGTAAGGCCATAATGCATCAGTCAATTCCAGCAGTGCCCATCCCCTCCCCCCGGGCAATAGTGGGGCATTTTCCCACACTGTCCATCCCGGGGGTCGGGCATTAGCCTTCCATCCAAATACCCCGGGGCATTTGACCATCTCACTTTTTTCACCCTACAGCATTGTCGCTTCCTTAAACAGTAAGTTTCTTATTGAATACGTCTAGATAGGACATAAAATGGGATGCTAGAGCTGTAGAATGACCTATTTTTGCACTAACTACGGGAAACAAGGCCCAGCTAGGACTTAATTTGGCCTGTATTAGCTCAGATTTTACTGCAAGTAAGACGAGAGACGAAGAAAATAAAACGTCTTTGAGCCACCACCCCGGGGCATTTGAACAACTATTTTGTCCCGGCGGTGGGTCATTTGCCAGTTTATTTTGAAAAAATCCTAATTCCCGGGGGTCGGCCCGGGAGGGGATGGGCACTGTTGGAATTGACTGATGCATAAAGTTGATAAGAAAGAGAAAAAAGCATTTAGATTCATGCACATGCGCTGAAATGTGAACCCTCCCTTTAATTTGGCTAACTTTCACCTCGCGCTACACCGACAGAAAAAGAAATAGACTCGTGCGATTGAAACCGACTTATCAGGACGATAAATCGGTATATAATTAGCTTTATAATTTCCATATCGTGATTTTTCCCGTAGTGATTCAAATTCGCTTTAGGGTAAATATCTTACTCAAATTTCTGCAAGGCTGGACTGCGTAGAAAACTTAATACGACAGCGACATGATAGAGACCAAACCGAGAATCAACAGAATGCGGCAACTGTGGACAGCTGTTTCGAGCTGGTTGGCTCTCGTCAGCACGGTGTAGCACAGCAAAAAGTAGAACACCAACGCGAGTCGAGTGGTCTACCAAATACACGTGGTAGCCGATTTCGGATGGGCCCAAATTCAGACATCAGTCCACGTCATAGCGCGTGACTACGAACAATGAACAAAAGAACTGAAATATCATGTCGCTGTCGAAATAAGTTAAATGAGAAAAGCAAAACTTTCCGAAACGCATAGTTTACTTTGTCACAAATTTATACGAGTATAGCTTGACATGGGTAGCAACCTGAAAGAACACTTCATGGAAGGGCGCATATTGCTTCCTGCATTCCCACATCATTTCATGGCCTTGCAAAAGGCACATTTGTGTCAGCTAACATAGTTTGATCTGTCCGTATTCTTAAACTGCCCATGAAGTACAAAACCAAATTTTCTTGTTTGAAAGGTCTTTCAAAATGATGAACAATGGTCTTTTCTTTTTTTGAAATATCTTTTCTCGTTCCAGATATATTCAAGTTTTTGTTTCTAAAACTGATGGCAAATCGTCTCAGTACAAAGATAAATCACAAAATCAAGAATATTTCGGGAAATATTGGAGTGATGCTGCTCAAACTTGGCATCATAATAATAATAATAAATAAGATATTTTAACAGGGAGCCCACGTCACAAAATGTGGTTTTCAGTGAGGCCCTGCATAAATCTAACGTAAGAATACAAAAAAATTACAAATATAGTTATCTAAAAAAATAAAAAGTAAAAAGGATAAGATCGATAAAAAAGTCTACATGTTTCTAATAAGACGTCTAAAAACTAAAAAATTGGAAATGTTCCTAATGCCGTCTGGGAGAGCGTTCCAGTCATCTGCCGCATCAGTAATGACCTCGGGTAAGAAACAAAAAGGCACCTACTGTACTGTTTTCATCATGATGGCAACAATTTTGATCTCGGGTCTATTTCATACTCGATTGACGTTTTCAGTTTTTGTCTTAATCAGACATCGTTTACTCCCAATGAGATGGTTAGACGACATAGGGCAATAAGGGCAATTCGTGCGTTTTAAGTAGGACTGTCTGCCTCTCATTACCTGGTAGAAAATGGAAATATTTGGTTCATACCTGAAAGGGACTGGGGCCTAGAGTAATGCCACGGCAACGTCAAAATGGGTGTCAGTTTGTTTCTTACCTGGAATACATTATTGAAGCGAAGTCAGAGATATTCTTGATTTTGTGATTTATCTTTGTACTGAGACGATTTGTGACAAAAACTTAAATTTATATGAAACGAGAAAAGATATTCGAAAAAAGAAAACGCCAAGCTTGTTATCTTTGAAAGGCTTTTAAAATAGGCATAAATTATTTTTCACTATCTAGCGGAAAATCTAAATCGCAAAAATGTTTAGAGAACGGAATGTTATTCCCTGCAAATCCGTAAGCTCTAGTTTCCCTTGGTTTTTTCGAAAATGCCAGCTGCATGGCTTTTCTTGGCTCTTTTCTTGTCCCTCCAAAAACAAAAAAGGGGGGTTTTAAAAATTTTCAGCGTTGCGAAAGTTTGAGGAGATATTTCGTTAAAGAAAACGCTAGTTTTTCTTCCGAATTTTTGAGACGGGTTATGTTCCTTCCAACAGATATTCCACCGAAACGAACCGTTGAGTATAGCGGTCAGTTTTAGCTATCAACACGTCTCAGACGTGTTGATACGGCGGTGCCGAACTCAATTCATAAATTGGAATCGAGCAGTTTTCAATTGAGTGTCGAAAGTAATTTCGCGTTTGCTTTGGAAAATCACTACCGTGACCGTGGTTTGGATACTTGTTTCTTATTACCATATAAATTTTGCCAACTTAAGCCTTGAACTTCTCCAAAAATTATTGATCATTTGAGAAGCCATATCGAACACTTGAAAGTGTGTTTCATCAGATATCCAAACACCTCGACGTAGTTAAAAAAAATTCGTCTGCGCCTCGTTTTTTCAACTTACTTCTCAGTGTTTGGATATCTCATGAAATACTCCTTCTCGTGTTTGATATTTTACATACAACGCGAAACTTGAAATGCACTGGGCTAAGAAGAGCATGGCTTTTCATACGGCAAACCCCAATAATTTTACCTTTCACATCCCAAATAGCACAGAGCTCTTTTATTATTATGATCCGGAACAAAGCTGTAATAGAATCTGTAGCAAAATATCTAAAATAGAAACCGCTGTCCTCGTTTGAAGCTGACGAGAGGTGGAGAGATCTGAACGCTACGGTGTTTCGAGAGAATGAGCTCGCAGAGAGCATGCATTGCGATCGTAGCATCCTCGCCAACATGTAAGATACCGGGTCAGTACAGATGCTTTTAGTTCGTTTAGGCTTTACAAAAAAAATGCGACCGATTTACCCGCAGTAAGCAGTGAGTAAGAACTTTCAGGTAAAAGCTCGTAAAATATATCGATCTCTTTTGTGTTTTGGGAGTAGCTTCTAAGTGAATTTTAAAGATTTGCACAACAGAAACATGAGAAAGACTCGGCAAAGGCAATATTCACCTCCTAGGTGGTGGATAATGTGGACTGTTCCGAGACAGCGGATCAATCAGATTAGTTAAAATGCCTGAGGTCACAGAGTTGGTATCATTATTCAGTTCGCCTGCCAAACAATCGTCTTAAAAACCTATTCATCATCCAAATTGTTTGCATTTGATTTTTGAAAGCTGAATAAGAGTATTAGAGAGCATATCGGGGTACATTTTTAAGCGCAAAACTAAATCAATTGTCTACAAACAAACGCAACTGAAAAGCTCTAATTATTGCGGGCAGGTACTAATTTGATCTAATTCCATAATTTCATTACAGTGTATTCTCTGTACCCGATTTATTTTTAGTGATAGGTGGCATAGAAACTAAGAGAGGTATGGTATTTTATAGTTTCTGTTAGATCTGTTTTTCTTCTGATCTACTCTTGGCACTTACTCGTTTGCGTGATCAAATATTTCGTGACCGCTTTCTAATGTTGCGTGACTATTAAGGCAAACAGGACCATGAACCTTTGTTTCCCAAGTTGAGCTGATTTCATGATCGGACCCCCAGCGGTTGCCAATTCGCATGGAAACTTGATTTGTTTCTCGAAACGGCAAGAAATTTCGACGTCCTTTACTATCCGTCGGTTGCCCAGTGGGTACTTTTAAATTTCAACACTGAGTTTTCAAAGAGAAATCAGTCGACACGAATTCAGCAGCATTCAATTAATCAGAAATGAAGAAATATAATGCCATGGTTGTTTAGGGAAGGCTGGGGCAAACAGCTATTCAGAACATTGAGTTGTTTTAAGGATGTTGCAATTTCTGAGTGCCTAACGCCTCAAGAAAGCCGGATTTTTAATGAATGAGCCGTTCGTTCCAGTAAAGATATTTTTCCGCCATATCTAATGTGCACATAACTTATTTCTCAAGAAGGGTGTTGCTATGACGATTTCAAGCTTGGTCACACCGGCAAATCGTTCTTCTATGATGAAGTTTAATCCAGCATAAGAGAATAGTAGAGTCATGTTTGAGACAGAAATGATCATTTTTATTCCTCAACTAACATTAAAAGAAATCGTACAACCATTTCCTTAGATGCTAAACCTATCTATTTATTTTATCAGCTGATATTTTGCTTAGTCATTTTATGATTGTCGTTTCATTTACGCAGACCAACTATGTTTATCATTTCTTCTGTGTCTACTTGCCCCAGCCGTACTCTCTGAAAAAGAGAGAAGCAAGATAATTACAACAGGTTCACAAATGTCTTCGATTTCACTCGCGTTAGTAAACAAAGCAAAGCAGCACCTGTCACGAGTAGATTTGATTACGCAAAGTTTTTAAGTACGTTAACATGAATTTTATTATTTATTTATTTATTTATTTATTTATTTATTTACTTTTGCATCCCTAGTGTGTAAAACAATTCATTTGGGGTTTTTTAGCATCATCCATCAAATGCCTTGCCCAAGCTACACACAAATTATTAAAAAGGCGCTTCACTTACAGTGGGGCCCTCTCCCGGGGGGGCCCGAGGGCCCTCTCTTGAAGCAATTTGCTCCAAGAACTGATAATGAGATGCCGGCTTTATTGGGAAATTCAAACGACAGATTCACCGAACCTCTGACTTAATTATCAGGCTATAATAATTACACGCTAATCATGAAAACCAGGTTTTAAGCGAATTACTTTTTATTTTGCTTTTACTTTCACTAATTGTATCAGTGAAGGTAAAAATCGGATTTTTAAGGATTATGTATGTATACTGACATGCATGTATACAGTGTTGTATGTGACTGTATGCATGCATTTAGCAAGGCAGGTACATGTAGGTAGGTTTCCAGCAGAAACGTATCAAAAATTGTACTTTGACGGATGTGAAGTGGCCCCAGATTTTATATTCTAGATTACTTTCTGTAAAGATTCTCTGCGAAAACCTCTCAACGATGAAATTTGTAAATTTCGTGCCCTCCTCCGCGCACCCAAGAATTGTGCAATTTGGTGGCTACACAGGGCTTCCAAACCTTATAGAGATACGTCATTAACTAAAAGGACTTACTCCCCCTTACTTTTTTACATCTCCTTTCCTCCTCATTCTGGAGAAATGTTATTTTCTTACTAAGTTAGTGATTACTGAAGTGGATTCATACCAATTTTGGCAACAGCAATAGTAGCCGCCGTTTTCACCAGAGCAGTAGTAATCTTGGCAGGGTTGCATACCCATGTTATAACACATGTTCGGATCCTCCACACAAAAGCCGCCATAATCTTCACAAAAGCCCTGACCTTTAGTAGAGTAAAATAAAAAAACATTTTTATTGGAATGGGCCACCGTCAAAACATATGACTCCTGCAGACACAAATGAAAACTTACGTTTTGCCTTAACGTGGGGCTCGTTCTTTCCCTGCACACTTAATACTCCCAACAACAGCAATAGAAGACAAATGTTGAGTTTGAAATCCATTGTAAGGGCACTGCAAGAGATAAAAGCAAGAAGTATTGAAATGTTATTGCTGAGGGACAGATTTAAGAGTGCTTTTATTCTGGGGAAAGCTCATAGTCTTTAAAATAAACGGTTAATTTGGGCTACACTGTAAATTCAAAATATCTGTTAATCAGCCCCAAAATCGCAATATAACCCTAGTGATCTAAGGCTGATTCAACCCCTTGTAGAGCCATTTGGGTCACATTTTGACACAAAACGGTGCTTGCAAAGATCATTTCATCCCACGTTAGAACTGATTTTAACCCTCAGGCGTACTTCAGATCCTAATTGAGATCAAAACATTTTGGCCACAATTCACAAGAGCCAAATTTGTCCTGAATAGCACTGTATAGTTTACTCACGTAACGGTCTAAATTTGGGGATCTTTTTAATTTACAGTTATAAGGAAAGACATCTATTTTTCTGTGCTCCCTGCAGCTCAAGATCTTCAAGTAACAAATTGAAATCAGAGTCAACCCAGCGCTGAATCCACATGGCATTTCACACCCAAAAAAGTGTCTTTCCCAGAGAAAGTCATCAGCTTCACTATAAACGATAACTGCTACTTAAACAAGTACGATGAGATGGCAATGGACACTTAAATTATGGATTAGAAAATACAGAATCCTGTGAAAATTGAATATAACGATATAATGTGAGGTAGAGTATAATTTTCTTAGGCGATTAAGACCTTTCGGTCAGATATCCATCGAAATGAACCTAGTTAGTTGGCCCTGATTGGTTTGGATCAAGAAGGGATTGTTCCAGCGAAGTGGGCCTTTGTGACAGCCCACATTTTTGAATGTTTGAATCTGTGTGAAACTGTTTCCCAAGTGCGTTGGCGGTACATTCGAAATTTTTTCCCGCTAACCCCAGGATTGTGTTAAACCATATTTAGAAGTCAAATAAAGCGGATCACTTCCATTATTGCGGTCTTCGCCAAACTTGTAAGACTTCATAGCTCTTTCGTAATATGCTAAGAATTCCAACTCGGAACCATAAAATTCTAGTGTGATCGAAATTGATACTGAAAACGATTTTTTTATTGTTGAGCTAATGCCGAAATTTCGGGTTGCCATGGTCCATTTTTGAGCGCCCACAGCCCTTCCGAAAAATCTTTTAGTTCCATTCTCGAGTGTGGAATTAGAAATTTCTAAAGTGCGTTCTACAGGTCGAAGATAGTCAGAGCCATCCGAGAGACTGAGTGAGAAACCATCGAATCAGTCCTCTGCGTACGGATTTGCGTTTCGCGTTTGAGAAAACGGCGTTGTTTGGATGTCAAGTGATGTTGCCTCGATTGATTGCTGAGTCGCGCTATCAGAAATGCCTTGATTAGTGTAATAGTGGTTTTAGGTAAACATGGATGGACAAACTGGCGGCTGAATATGAGTTAAACTTAATGCCGTCGCAATATCGATCGTGAGGCGGTGTCATGAGCGAAGAAAGAAACTTTAGTTTACCTCCTCTCTACACTTTGAAAGGTTCGGCGGGCAAGCGAGATAAAACGTGGTCACGATTTACAGGAACGAAAAAGTTAGTAATTCGGCCAAAGTGTATTATACAATTGAACGCTCAAATCAAAAAAGAAATTTAGAAAACTAGGTAAAGCGAGGCGCTAAGTACCATGTGTTTCAGAAAAGAACTCTCTCGTCCTCGAAACCAGAGCGTTTCCAGAGAAAATTATCAGGAACCCCTAAGGGCCTAATTACTTAAACTGGTTTGTCAACATCGCAAATGGTTCGACAGCACTCACAATTCGTGGTTATTACAAGATGCATCAGGGTTTTGCATTCTCCACCAGTAAATCAGGAAGAGCACATTTCTTTTCGAGAAAACAGGGTACTACGATTTTTCGTATATCTCCTTTACCCTTTAAATTACATCAAGCAAATTAGAGGAATTTCTATTTGGAAACTTTCATTGGTATTAATAAAAGGTAAATGATCGTTATTTTGTTCATACCAAAGTTAATCTCACCTCTGAGAAGTTTTGAACGGCAAACTGACAATCTTGGCTTCCTTGATTCCAAAGAGGTTCCTCTGCTATCGCTGCAAGAAGATAGTGCAAAGCAAACACCCTCTCTGTTTTTTATGCTCTTCTGGTATCCATGGTACCTCTTTTTAGATTGCAAAAATTTTAATTGCAGTTATTAAAGTTCTGCTAGAAAATGCTTTCACCATAAGAAAGTTTCACTAGATCTTTCTGGACCCAGTTAAATTGATGGCGGGTATAGAAGGCGAATAAATTATCTCCGCGGGTTCACTTCCAATGTGCACTTTCCAAAACTCTCCTATGCTTTTCTAAGCTCGATAACATCATTTTAGATGATGACAGATCACTTATTTTAATTCATTACAGTAAAACAAAGGTCTGTTAGGAGACACCCGCACATTCTTGTTACCGTAAGTAAGCATATTTATTTCTCCTCTCTGACATCGATTCGATGCCAACAGCCAAGCGTGTTTGCCAGAGCAGACTTCGAAAAGTCTCTTTGTTCTCCTAAGTTCCGTAGAACGCGCACGATAAATGTAGCGAGCGGCCAAGCCGCGAGAAACGCAGGTGCGCAGGAAACGAATCTCTCCCCAATCCCTCCTCGTTCACTTTCCAATTTGCATAATTTTACCGTCACCTTGAGCGTGTGATCTGAAGAAAAAAGTACGACTGCTCGCGGTCTATTGCTGAAGCCACGCTTCAGACAAACAACAAGAAGCAGAACAAAAACTCTTTTGACCATTGTTAATGGTCGCTTTATATTGAAAAGTGCAAACGTGAGCTAATAAATGACAGACAATGAGGTAACAATAAGGTATAAAAGCTCTAGCAAAGGTAAGGGCCAGAAAAACGGCAAACTACAAAAAATATGCACAATAATAATTTGGGGTGAGTGTCACGTGATACTCATACGATGGTAATCTATTGTTGTAAAGATCCAAGGTTCACACGACGAACCTGAGGTATTGTCTCACAATCAACTCACCCCTACCCCCCTCTGGTAAGCTATTGGAAAATAAAATTGAAGCTTTTATTTGATTACAAATAAAATTCACTTTTCCGTGGAAAGTTGCTGTGATCAGACAATTTTGCCGCGTTGTCGCACATTCGTTTGCTAGTCGGCAACGAAGTGATGTAATACCACGAGAAACGCACCTTTTAGATTTAACATAAACTAAAGCTTATTTAACTCTAGAAAAATGTTCATGTATATTTTTTTTGCTCCATTGAACTTTCCTTACCTTTCTTACGAATGAATGTATTCATGAATTATTATGAATTTATTCAAATAAGACATTGGTGCAGACTCGTATGGAGTAATTGTAATGCGCGGGTGTTGTTTGAGTGGAACTTTCTTTTATTCTAACTACAATAAAAAATTTGTCATCTTGTAAAAGGATTCTATAAATCTTGAAAGAACGTATATGGAAAATTGTCTACATTCTATGAGCAATCATTATCCCTGTTTTCCAGATATTTCGGCTTTAATCAGGCCGATGCCAATGAATTATCATGAATGCATAATACACCGTGAATGAATTAAGACATTGATTGGAGAGTTGATATGGATAAACGGTAATGTGCAGCGGTGTTGTTTGAGTTTTCGGTATCTGCAAGTCGGTGCGTTTGTCGCTAAACATGATGTGATAACCTAGTCGAAGCTAGTTGAGAAGACTTAGCTATATGGAAGATAAAATTGAGGGCAAGTAATTCAGGTTAGATACCATATAGTCACCCACATAACTGTAACCCTAACCCTAACCCTCCATATAGTTACCCTAACCTTAACATGAAGTATATGTAAATTGAGAGCTTTTATTTGCCTACAAATAAACTTCATTTTTCTGTGGAAAGTTGCTGTGATCAGACAATTTTGCCGCGTTCTCGCACATTCGTCTGCTAGTACGCAACGAAGTGATGTACTTTGAAAAATAACATATCACGACAAACGCACGTTTTGGATTTACTTAAACTGAACAAGGATAATGATAAATAAAATAATATATCGTTATAAAGATCCAAGGTTCAAAAGAGGAACCTGAGCGATTGTCTCATGATCAACTCAACCCTAGCCCCCTTTCATAGGTTATATGAAAGATAAAATACAAAGCTTTTATTTGATTACAAATAAACTTAATTTTTCTGTGGAAAGTTGCTGTGATCAGACAATTTTGCCGCGTTCTCGTACATTCGTTTGCTAGTAGAAGATGTACTTTGAAAAATAACATATCACGAGAAACACACGTTTTGGATTTAAAACTAAAGCTCATTTAACTCTAAAAAATGGTAATCTAGCTTTATTTTTGTTTTACTGAACTTTCCTTACCTTTATTACGATTGACTTCAAAGGTTCATTTATGAATGTACAGTGAAACCCGGTCAATACGGACATCAAGGGGACATGCCAAAGTGTCCGTATTATCCGGGTGCCCGTATTAAGCGGACTCTTAGAAAAAACCTCAGGGACACATGTTTTATCGATGTAATAAATAAAGCAGACATTTTACGGCAGAAAGGCGTTGTTTAATTTCTCTACTGTAACTATAACAAGTTCAAACTAAAGAAACGTTCCCTCATTTATCATAGTCCTGGACTAAAACTACTTTATTGTTCTTGTAACACGGCAACGGAATCAAAGTCCTATAAGCATCAGCCTCTGCGTCGAGGCTGATGCTGATAGCGGCAAGCCGAAAGGATCGAAAAGGACGTCAAAGAGGAAGAAGGCTACGAGCAATTACTGCAGCAAAAGGCCAAGGAAGTAAAACTTTTGTGTAGGAATAGTAAGCAGAAAACTTTATTAAAGGACTACAGTACAAGTGTCAAACCCCGGCGGGAAGAAAGGCTGATCAAACAAGTTACGCTATTGTGCTGTGTTTTAGTAACAAAATCGTGTTAACCCGTAGAAATCTGCTATTATTTGAAAAGGGTACAATGTCTACAATTAGCGCGCGATTGTGACAATGAAAATAGACAGTACGCACATAACCCGCGTCCGTAAAGCGGGATTGACGATGTATAAGAGTTTGTCAGACACTCGGAAAGCAGGAAAGTGTGCGTTGTCCGTATTAACCGGTGTCCGCATTAAGCGAACTAATTTAAGCGAAAATACGAGCTTTTCGTCGGATCAAACGAAAGTCTGTAATATCCGGGTTCCTCATTAAGCGGGTGTCCGTAGAGCGGGATTCCATTGTATTCATAAATTATTATGAATATAGACATTCGTGCAGACTTGCTATGGATAATTCTAATGCGCAGGTGTTCAAGGTTTCAGTGGAAATTTCTGTTATTCTATTAAAAAAAACTATATGACAAAAAAAATCTGTCATCGCAACGCAACGCTTACGGGAATTTTTTTTACATTCTGTGAGCAATCATTATTCCCGATATTTCGGCTTTAATAACCGATGCCGCGCACAATGACTGAATTATCATGAATTCATAATACACCGTGAATGAATTAACACATTCATGCAGTTTGAGTGTTCAGTTTCTGCGAGTCAGTGCTTTTATCCCTGAAAGTGATAAACTATTTGAAGCTAGTTGATGTCACTAATGATTAGTGGATGTCCTTTGAGCGGAACTTTCTTTTCCTCTAACGAAAATAAAACTCTGTCATCGCAGAAAACGATTATGTGGATGTTTAGCTAGAGAGATATCCATTTGCCTTTGTCTTGGAAAGTCGAACTGTGTATCCCCCGATGAATTGATTAAGAAAGATCATGATGATTGCTTATTTAAATAAAGATATGAAGCGGTGTTTGGCAGAACTTTTTCGCTTTTCTCTCAGTGAAAATAGAAATTTGTCATCACAGAAAAGGATTCTGTGGTTCTAAGGGTGTGTAGCGGTTAGGGTTCCTGCTTTAAACTATTTAAACAATAGAGTGTTTCTGTCGAGTGACTATCGGCCGACGGTTGCTCTGTGGAAATTTGATGTTATTAAACATGGCAAATGTTAGATCGATAGTCCCGAGTGCGAAGAGGAGTTTGAGAGCGAGCTGCAAAGACGGGGATTGGTTAGCGATCAGTTCAGCATTCTATCACAAAATCGGTGCCTTTCACATAGATCTACAGTGTGATTTTATTGGGGATTGAATAAGATTATGATAGCAATAAAGTTTCCTTTTGATGGGAGGACGTTGTTATTTCAAGTTTATAATATAATTCATGAATGTGGATATTTTCCAGGGGAAGGGATTGTTAGTTACAAAGCCTACAAATATACAGGCTTCCAGATGTGGGCAACTGTGGTTTACGTACAGCTGATTTACAGGTGAAATTGTGGAAATCGTCAGAAACTATATTGCGTTCAAGAATTTGCCTGCTGCACAGGAATAGAATGACTGTATTCAGTGGCCAAAAATCAACAAAGATGTCGAGGCCAAGAGACCCTTATCACACATCAGCACAGCACTCCGAACCGCGTTTGATGCTGCACGCTTGACCGCTAATTTCTTCATTCGGAGCAGCGCAACTATGCCAACGGCAACACTATGAAGGACGAAGACTCACTTGCGCACAAGTAAACTTGGAAGTCGTTGTAGTTGTGCTGGGCCTATATGCGGCTTCTTCGAAGTTCCAAGGAGTAACTAGTTTTTCCAACGGGCAACTATTAGACCGATAGTCCTGAGACATTAACTGAGTGTGTTTATATATGGTATTCATTTTGTTCGCTACCAAATTTTCTTCCACACAAATTAGCCGTGAGTCAGTGAGACCAATATTTTCGAATTTACAGCTCATCAATTTGTCCCATGTTTTAAGGTGAAAGCTTGAAATTAAAGAGATGAATGAACGACGTACGGAATAATGACACAATGAAAGTAACCTGTTTTTTTAATGATTTGGAAAAATAAATGAGAGTTTTTTGCACGGACGGAAACTGTCCTATCCTTGCGGGCATTTTCGCCGGATGGACAAATGGATGGACACAAAATTTTTCTGCCGAGGGACTATCTGCTGGTAGTTGTCGCGCAAAAATTTGATGTTCGTAAAACAAATATTCGCTTCGTGAAATTTTCAAGAGGCAACTATCAGCCACTGAATACGGTTCCGAGAGAGAAACTCTCTACCGTTTTTACTGTTCAACACTAAATTTTCGTTCGAAGAAAAACTAACCTTTTGAATCTTCAGCGCACCAAGTTTAAGTTTTTAGATTAAAAATTAAAAGCAACAACTTAAACAGAAAAGGAAAAGGAGTACCAAGACAGTAAACGAAAAACAAAAGCGAAATTACAAGGAATTCGATTTAAAGAAATACTCTAGTCCCTAAAACAAGATTGCCCTCAATTTCAAATTCTCATAGCTTTGTCTGTGGAAAGATGAAAAAGTCACAAAAAGCCTCAGAGAACGAGAGGCCCGATGGAGGACTGAGAGAGATGGAGCGAAGCTCGCGCCAGGACATATCACAAAATAAGCTTTCGCTACTCGGGTATGTTTGAAAAGTAATAATTAAAAAAATTGTCATTGCAATGTAACATGTAGAGAAACTATAGTACTAGCTGAATGATGACAGGCTAAGCGTACCGTATGTTCAGAATTTTACGGGACTGTCGTACATAAGCGGTATACGGCGTGACAGGGCAAAATGACCGCCAATAATACTTTTTTTTCTAAATCAGCATAATATCAAGGTTACAGATCGGCAGGCACCCTAACCGCTGAATACGCTAAGATATGATCCACACAACCCATTTCTGCAATGGTAGACTGATTTTTATTTTCACTATATCTTGAACAAAAGAAAGTTCTTCTCAAACTCCGCCCGACATATTATAAGCAAACGTTCCTGCGTACACTGACTGTGTATACATCATGATCTTTCTTAGACAATTCATCGCATAGACATGTGAGAGAAAAGCAAATGGATGATCCCTCTAGTTTCAATTCCAATGCGTTCTTTCTGTAGGCCAGGGTGCCTGCTTCGAACTATCTTTGGGCGCATGACAGATTGCAATGATTTTCATTAGAGGAAAATAAAGCTTTCGATAGATTCTACTAAATCAGCACAAAGCTCACAGATCTATTTTAACTTTAAATGGAAAATAAATGTAAAACATCATCAGTCTTAATTTTTTGTCTGGAAATCGAAATCCCTGGAACTGTGAGCTCGAATGTACACCGCAGTGGCAGGAAAACTCCAACTTGTTATCCCAAAAAACCCAACGCAATTAACCGACTCCCGAGGGATAAATAAACTTGTTATTCCCGCATGGTAAACAACAGTGCAATTGAAACTACAAGATAAAGTCTCTGAGTTCAGTAACCAGCCCGAGAAATAATTTCTCTACAGCAACGGCGACGAGAACGTCACAAAACAATAAGATTCAATGATTCTACGCGCGTTATAAATTTTGGTACATCTTTTCACCGTCCTCGGCAGAAAAGCAATGTGAAATGACCAAATTCAAGGTTTTATGGAGAAAGCCGGTGTGCACATGGCGGTAAATTTTTCATTCTCTGTCTCAACTTGAACGCCGTTCCCTCCTGTTCTGTTAATGGATAGTTCGCCCACTATAGTCAAACGAAATGGAATAATCGCGAAGTAGTTCAACTAACGCGAACTTATATTTTCAAGTGACGTTTCCTTGGCGTTGCAGTAGTAGTTTCTTGAAGCCCCCCCAACAACGTAAAATAATCAAATTGAAGGTTTTGTGAAGAACGTTAGCACACGGCGACGGTGAATTTTTTATCCTCTGTCTTAACCTTGAACGCCGTTCTTGCCAATGAATTCTGTTCCTGCATAGTTAAGCCATATTGTACAAGTTGAACGGGTTGAAATAATCGCAAAGTAGGTCAAGAAACGCGAACTTATTATTTTAAAGTGACCGGTTTACTTTGACGTCGCCGTCGTGAAACTTGGGACCTTACGAAAACACAACGGCGACGGCAACGACAGAGTCACAATATAATAGGCTCTGAATTAAATGAGCGAAAATCATTGCTCTGCACGTGCGTCTTGATTTTTGCTACGTTGGATCCTGTGTATTTAACCGTTTGTGTAGAAGTTGAACGAGTTGAAATATTCGTGAAGTAGCACAAAAAAAAAGTTATATTTTCAAATGACGTTTTCGTTGGCGTCGCCGTCTTGTGTTACTCGGCCCCTACCGCTTAATTAGGATTTTACTGGTATGCCTGAAAGCTTTAAGCCGCTCAAAAGTGTGCTTTTTAAATTATTAGATCTCGCCCTGTAATCTTCTATTAGTGGGTATGTTTTACTGGTATGCGCGGAAGCTTTAAGACGCACAAAGATCACACCTGCACTCTATCGGTTGGTTAGTGGGTATGTTTCACTGGTATGCGTGTAAGCTTAACATTATCACTTTTTGATATCGCTGTCACTGATCGCTGTCCGCATCGAAGGGAGCGTTAGCCGTCAGTAATGATCCAGAATAGCTTCTTAACATTATTTTAAAAGGCGAAAATGATCCGGATGGAATGTATAGTGGACTGAGAGTGACAAGGACCTTCAGCTCCAAAATGAGAGCGAAGACTCAATAGAGATGAGCGATACGACGTCGCTTACGCTATCAAGCAAATAGTCTTGAAACGGGGAAGAAATACTATTTAGATCAGCTTGTCACGTTCGAAACCTTGCTATTTTCTTACAATAAATCGTTTGATTTAGTTTGGGAGTGTACATCTCAATATTTTTGGTTGGAAACATTTTTTTTTTGAAAAGTGAAATAATTAAGTTCAAGCAGGCGTAAATGTCGAGTTACGGTCCCTATCCTGGATTTGCATTCGATTTACATGATGGTTATTAAAAAAAATGTAGCTCATTCTATGTTTGTTATTTTTCGGCCAGATTTACGGGATGGGTTGCCATTCTATTTTGCAAGTCTTACAAAATAATCAATGCTATTTGAGAGACTGGATTTTGCAGACCTTGACTGCATTTACTATTTCATACTCACAGAGATGCTACACAGCTGCAGCAAGATAAAAGATTCAATTGTAGAATAAAAGATATAAATATATGCTAAATCTGTCATAGAATAAACTACTTGGTAAACGCTTTCACACACGAAGCGCGATCTAATAAATCATCTTTTCTTTCAGCAATTAGTATTTCTGTCTTCATACTCCTCAACACAAAACTAAGTGGCTGCTATGCTTACACATGACCAACTCTCTGTCCTCTGCATAGGGCTCTCTCGCGCTCGAACGGAGACAAGTAAGGATATAAAGAGGAGCGTGGAGATCGAGCGGAGACAAATAAGGGACTGGAGAGAGTGAAATAACGAGGAGCGCGGGGGAAGATGGAAGGAAAAAGAGAGAAAGGAGGCTTAGGCCTCACTAAGCTTCCGACTTTTTGCTCCTCTTTTTATGAAGGAGCCTCTGCGGAGGGGAAAGCATGGCCAATTACTCCGCAAAGGCCAGTGACAATTTTAATTTTGCGGGTGTGTTAAAATGCATGTTTGGTTACTAAGAGTAATCAAGTTAATCGTATCTTATCCATACGCCAGGGCCGTAGACCGCGAGACTTTCAGGAGAGGCGAGGTAAATGTAATCTCCCTCGCACTTAGATTCTTTGTCTCGTCACACAGCGCTCCTCTTGTACTTTACTTGACAAAGTGGTAGGAGCTTTTTTTATCCATCTGCAGAGTGAAGTTAGTCAGTGGGGAGGAACGTTGGGTGGCGAGTCAAAGAACGGCTGCGAGAGAGACTAAGGCAAGTGTTGCGAGTGTCAAAAGCGCTAACGCCTTGGGCGTTATGTGGGCATGTGCGCTTCCTCAGAAAATTTTTACATCTAGAAGCTCTGAAATGCAATTAATTTTTATCGCTTCTTCATTTAAATCTTTTCCAAAAAAATTAATAGATAGCCAACGAGGCGCTGCGCGCCTCGTTGGCTATCTATCATCTCGTATGGGTGCCAGATGGATTCTATTGAACTGATCAAACTTTACAATCTCTATCTCCACAAGGAGAAAAGAAATTAAACGTTTATTCAATAAAAGGCATGGTTACAGCACGCGGGAACGACGCGTAGTAAGTCCAAGCGCACATTTGACTTGTGCAAATCACGTTTCTCGGAGATAAATAAAAACCTAAGCTGTAAAAATGTGGAATGGAAATCACGTTTTGTTTACACTGTCAAGTCGATAGCTAGGCAACACTCAGCCGAATACGCCGCCAAGGATTGTTATACCTTATCGTACCTTTTTGGTACGCTTCGGCGAGTTTGGTCGAGCCAGAATACCCATGGCGAAGGGTACCAAAAAGGTACGATTAGGTATTTACCGTATCTAAATTCAGCCCAAAATCCGCTGATAGCGGAGCTGCGCGCGCCTTCGCTTTAGCCCCATGGGTAAGAAAATTTGGTAAGTTATCAATGCGAGAAATTTTGGCTATGACGTCACTTTCCGTCCGTCCGTTAGGACTGGTTATTCTGCAAAGAGGCGAGTATTCAATTGATTTTGTTGACAAAGCTTTGCAGGTTTGCTGTTTTGCATGCAAGATATTGTTTTTCTTACAGTGTTGATACGCCTTTTAACTTAATACTGCTAACTTCAGAGCAGTCTCTTGAGCTCAGTTTTTCGGTCCTTGTTCATTGTTTCCCTTGGAGACAAGCCTCGTCGAGACACGAATTCGCCGCGAGGCTTGCCGTGAAAAAAACAAAGCTTTCTATTCCCCTGCGACTCAACATAGCCGACGAGTGACAAAGGTGAATATAGAGGTTTGGTGTTCTCTGATTTACACAATATACTGCTTGAGTTCATAACATTCATAAGCAGCAAACTCAATAACAAGTCTTTTATTAAATTTTAATGACTATTATTGTTATTCCATCTTAGAGCAACGTTTTGAAATGATACGAACGTGACAAACATAGCGGAAATTGATCAAGAATACTTTTTGTAAATGCCACTATACATATCTGTGTTTTCCTGTGAAATGATAAAGCTCTTATTTGATGGGTTAACGGTTAATAATGCAAAAACACAGCTTTTCCACGCTCCGCATATTATTTTCTACAGAACCACCAAATACGGTATATGTAGACCTGTAAAGGCAGCACTGCTTATGCAAAAATTGTCACCAAGTGAAGTAAATGTTCCCAACTTTACGGACAAGTATGAATGTTAAACCCAGACCACTGAACACGATTTCTTCTTTGCGTAGAAAATGTTTCAAAATAGTATGACTTGTATGCAAAGAGAAATATTTTGATATTTTTATTATCTCCTATCATTTTCTTCTTGTTCATCTTTGCTGTCGTAGAAAAGTAATGGAAACATACCAATAAAACATCCCACGACAATTCCTAATGCTCTTCCCTGAAACAGAAAGAAAATATATCCATAGTCCTTACAATGCTTTACCATTTCTAAGAAGGGTCGTCCAACATAGCCAAACTGAATTGGGCTGTCTTCGGAACAAACCCATCAAAACCGGTTAGATCACAACATAGTTGGAACCATGACGGGAAACTAGTTTGAAAAGTAGGGCGGATTGCTATGGTCTCCTTCGCAGCCGCTCGGGCCGGAGTCACGCAACGCTCCCCGAAGCGTTGCGTGGCTCCGGCCAAGGAGACTAGGATTGTTACGGCTTGTTGAACTAAAGTTAATCTGACTAAGCATAAGTCACTTTGCCAGACTTTGAACTTCAACCCCAATTAACGATTTGCGTGTTTAACAGCTGTCAATCATAATTACGGCGAAAACGACAAAGTGGATCGAAATCCGCAAATCACAGCGTACCGGCATGTCCTTTTGATCCCGTTGAGCGAAACGCTTTTGTTTTCTTAGAGTTTCGCTGCAGTGATTGACGGCAATCGAAAGCGTAACGGTTGTCTTAATGCTGAACTTCAGAGTCCTGACGTTAGTGAAAGGCGCAGTAAAAAAATTCAACCGCAAGTTTCTTTTTGTATGTGTGTCTTTTGGTTTTGCTTTTGTTTGTTTGTTTGTTTTCTTTTTTTGGGGGGGGGGGGGGAAGGGAGGGGGGGCGGGGATTAACATAGGCTTAACCGGTCCTCCCCTTAGCATCTTGACCTTCACCTTCTGTTACCAACTGTTTTACAAAGTTTTCTAGGGGACAAATAAAATTTTTCCAAAGCGGGTTGTTTAAAAAGTAAGAGACTTGAAAAGCAATGACGTCCTATAGATAACACGTTGGGATATGTACACTACAGCATGCAATCAATATATCCTTACTATATTTGTAACAAATCTGGTTCTTGGCATTTCTGTTTGTTTTGAACTGAGGTTCGGACTCTCAAATCCAAGCCTATTTGTTGCTGCCTCTACATAATGAGCAAGGCTGTGAAAAAAAAAAAACAATTATACATGACTGTATAGTGAAGCTAAGCCTGGACATTAGAATATTATATATTTAGGATTTAATCAACAACAACAACAACGCTTGTAACTTAGAAATACGCGATAACAAAATTAAACTGTTAACACTTGTGGGATTGTGTAAAAATAGAATACATTAAAATACTATTAAATATATATGTTAAGAAGGCATTAAAATCCTAACATAAGGATTCAAGATAAAGATAAAATAAGTTAACATAATTAAGTTGCTTGGTTCACTATTAATTCTTTGAGGTCAAATCATCAAAAGTAGAACTCTTTTGAATTTAGTCTCCTTCATAAAATAGTTAGTGTTAACCAGAATTCATGCACTGTTGCAAATCGTTCCAGCAAGTTGTATTATGAAGTGATTATCTGCCAGTAGAATTATTTTACACAGTACATGGATGTTTTGTTATTGTATTGTTTGTAATTAGCTGTGCACGTTGTAGAAGTCTTTTAAAAGTACATGCAATATGCCTATATGCTACACACATGTTGCATTTTTTTCTGGGTTGAAAACAAGGGGAAAACAGAAGGTGTGTTTCATCAGATATCCAAACACTGAGAAGTAGGTTAAAAAAACGAGGTGCAGCCGAGTTTTTTTTTAACGACTTCAAGGTCTTTGGATATCTGATGAAACACACCTTCGAGTGTTTGAAATATGGCTTCTCAAGTGATCAATAATTCTTGGAGAAATTCAAGGCTAAAGTTGGCAAAATTTTATGGTAATTAGAAACACATATCCAAACCACGGTCACAGTAGTGATTTTCTTTGTTTTCTCTTGATGAATTATTAATGAGTTTGAGAAATAAAAATCAAACCACTTTCTTTTTTATTTTCCATTGTTCCAGATCATGGCAGTGAATAGTAGACAAACACAAACAAAAATTATTTAAAAAAATTAATGTCCAACCAAAAACAGATTTAAATCACAACATATGTACTGTACATGTACACATAAATTCACTGCACTCACTCAAGTGGAATTTTTTCTGGTCAATTTGCAATTCTACGCAAATGTAACAAATACTACATGTAAATAGAAACATCAATAATTGACTCTATAATTGCTAAATAAATAAGAAATTAGGAAGCAACCCGCACAAAAGAGGAACCAACATTTTCTTTTGTGTACGACCAGGAATGTAAATGTAGAGGTAAAATCGTAAAAATGTAAAATTTGTATTTTTTTTTACGTTATGGTTTTCCCTACATACAGGTGTAGCTGTTATTAAGGGCCGCAACCCGTAGCACCTGTAAACAAATTACATTTTATGTAATTAATGTTTACAAATGGAGAACTATTGAGCTCATCAAAGAAGTTCATTTTAAAGTGTCCATGTGCTCCTGGGTCGAACTGGAATTTGGAAGTCTTGGTTTTGTAGAGGGAGGAAAACCCGAAAATTTGGAGAAAAACCCTAAACGCTAGACTGTAAGCAGTCCGTTTCTGGTTAGTCGAGAGGGTGCGCTCACATCACAGCGAGACTGGAGTGAGGAGAAATAAACGAGAAGAGACCCCAAGCCCCTCTTCACTCGTTCGCTCCAGTTTTTTCACGCTCCGCTATTTCGCGCATGCTCTAGACTGTTCCCAACCCCCCAATTTTTCCATGGGATTGTCGAGACTGGTAAGCTTCGATCGAGCTGTGGCCATCTTGGTTTGTACAGGCGAGTGCAATCTGGGGAGAGTGTCTAACTCAACTAACCCCCGCTCCACTCCCCTTGGTAGTCCAGACACCCTCCCCAGATCGCGCTCACCTTTGCAAACCAAGATGTCGACAGCTCCATCAAAGCATACCACTCTCGACAATCCCACAGAAAAATAGGGGGACTGTGAACAGTCTACAAGTGCTCTCGCCACTGTGCCATCCCTGCCCCCCAATACCTACTGTACAAACAATCTTAGGTTTAAGAATGATTATTTTTATTGTAGTGGGGCATGAAGGTGTACCACTTGGATAACTAATTAAAAAAATAAATCAGACAATATATTTGAGAAAGAAATGATGTGAAACCTACATGTACACAAGTGAAGTTAAATTACCCTATTCCAAAGACATCAGACACAATGTTGCCAAGGGCAGCAGCTAAAATCAATATTGAAAATGTAATAATGTTAGATAAGGTTAAATATAATTTAACTTAGTTAACGACTTGGAACAAGTTTGCTCCCTGGTGGCGTAGCATGGCCTTAGCGTTTGTTGGCACATAGTTTGGGCACTGGTGGCACATTAGCATTTGGGCGTTTGTTGTTACATTACTGTTTGGGCCTGGGTCAGGTCTGCGGGCAGTTGCGTGGCCAGCAGTATTCTCTTGCAGTTTAGGCGTGCTGCTTTGCACGTGCTAGGAATTTTACTCTACTCAGCGTTTTTCGTAGCGTGGTTAGTTTGTCGCGTTTTGCTGGGTTTTTCTTTCCCTCCCTTCCCTCTTGGTAGTGTTAGGTTGTTTGTTTGGGATTGGTGTTAGTGTTGGGGGTTGGTTAGGGTTAGGGTTAGCTCTTTGTCTTATAATACTTATTATCTTTCCACTGAGCTTCTAGTCTCAGCGTGACGGGTGCTAGGGTTGGGGCTGGGTTGTGGGCGGGGTTCATGGCTGGGTTGTGGGTAGGGCAGGCTTATGGGGTGTTCTACCTACCTGGGTTTGGGTTGGCGGTAACAGCCCCTTGCTCCTGGCTACCCAACCTCCATTTGCGACATAGGCCTTAATTGTCACATATCCTTTCTCTTATGTGTAAACCTTAAAAACTTCCCTTAGAACAAGCTAATAATAAGCTTAATAGAGGTGTAACTTCATGGCTGCCTTAAAAGAGACTTTAAATTAATTACAGATAGACAGGTGAGACAGTAGCTAAAGCATAAGAGCTGAGTCAAACCATACATGTATTATCTATTCCCTGGTGTCACATGTCTTGAAGTTCATAACAAGATTTTGCTTTATGGCAAACATCTGTGAACAAATGGGACTATGGCGTGTGCCTTAAAGAGGTGCCTGTCCCTACATGTAAATTGCATCATGCTGGCATGGAGAGTTTTACTTTGTGTACCCCTTTTTTCATAGATGTTTGCCACTAAAGCAAAATTATGTTATCACAAACTTCAAGATATGCTGCTTGAAAATACATGATGTTATTTAAAAATTGACAGTTGGGTTGTGTAACAATTAACAATTTTAATCAGCTCCAAACTTACTAGTACATCTTTATCAACATATTACTGAGATGCATCAAACAATACTGATATCAACAATGAGCAGAATGTACAGATTTCACATTTTAAATAACAAGTCTCCCTAGAACTAAAATTGTACTGTGAGAATATAAAGCTGGTGTGTGGAACTGGTTGCAGAATTAAATGCCAAGTGAAATTTGTTTCCTTGCAGTTTACTGACTTACATTAAATTATAAACTACATAGGTCTGTAGCAAGCTTGCATTTAACCACACATGCTGAAGTGCAATGTAAAGTACATGTAGCATGACAGCAAACTCAGTACAAATCTCACCTGCCATTGTTGAAATCCCAAGGGTCATGCCAATTGTTACATCTATATACTCTCCCTAAAGGTAAGAATCACTCCGGGGTAAGTTTGGTCCTTACTTAAGATACTTTCTAGGAGACAGCTGAGTGGGGATAAATGTTATACATGTATTTACATAATAATATCATGAGTGACAAATTACTCCTTAATTTTGGCACAAAATTTCAGTGTTAATTTATAATTTCACATGTGAAATTACAAAATTGGTATGGCAACGTATCCTATATCTCAGGGCCAAGATGGCGTCCAGGTTTAAAAATGTTATGTACAGATGAAAGAAGTTACGACATTAAAAGACGCTTCAGAAAACCTAAATAGGCACAAGAGCACAATAAAGTGGGTGAGGATTTTTGAGAACTAGTGTGATGAACATGTCCTTGAGAAAAACCCTGAGACAGTTCATCCTGAGCAGTTGGATAAAGTACTCGAGCGGTTTTTTGCCTGCGTGTGTAAAAAAGACAGAGCTGACCACTATTGTGAGGGTACATGTAATTTTTTGATGTCACCCATGATATTAAAACAATCAAATGGTATACTCGTGAATTTCACTTGCGTTTTGTCAAAATTCTAATAATTTCCCGAGCCTTTGACAAAACGCGCGTGAAATTATTTCCTAATTTCACTCCTCACCATTTGATTACATATACTTATACAACTCCCACAAATAACGTTTTTTAATTTAAATTGTGGTACCTTGCACTGGAGGGCTTTAAGCATTCATATTTACTTTGTGATGTACATGTATGCTTCCTTGTGAAGATTTTTTCTTACTATTGACAATCATTATTTACAAAAGATAACGACATTACATATAATTTCAGTTTATGTTGCTAACTACAGTGTACATGTAGCTTTTCAATACTCACTGCTATAATCATAATGGCATTATCCAAGAATCCAAAACCAATGAATGGGATAGCATTGTGGAGAGCAACTGTAAATAAAACAACAAAAACCACAAAGTTGCAAAGAAAACAAAAAAATATATTTGTGTACTCACTTGAAACCATTAATTAAATAATAACTTAGTAATACTAAATATTATTATTTTTGTGAGGATTGAAGCCTATAATGTTGATTATGTTGTAGTCTGTCCACCAGCCCGCCATAATAAGTGGCCCGGCATAAGTTACCTAGATTGGCAGTGGCATCCGCCAATCCAATTACATTTTAATAGTTTTCAGGTGGAAAGCAATTCAGCTCTGATGAAAATCTGGAAATGTCTTTTGCTAATAGCCAGGGCCAGTCCAATTAAAATAGAAAAGAGCCCATCCACTTTCTTCCTTCAGTGCTATTCATGGTTATTGGGAGTTTTATTTTTAATTGCAAATCATAACCAGTCAATATGATACTACTATATAAGTTTCTGGAAAAAAAAACTATTTAAAAAACCATTCTTGAAATAATGATATGGGCTCAGCTAAGCCTGCAGTTCTTCTTATTCGCAAGTGCAGCTAGCCCCTGGTTTAGTCAGTCAATCAATATTGAATGGTACAATAATGTTAATTCACCTAGTCTCAGTTGCCTCACTGATGGGGGAGCTGTGTATTCCTTCCCTAATTGACCAAGATAGGAATATTCACTAGTTAGTACATAATTTTCAGGTCACACAATCATTTCCAACAATTATGCTGTCTTGAAATAATGAAAACTTCTCATATTTGTCTCATAACTTGAGGCAAAAGGTTTTTATATTTATTTTAATAATTATATTACAACCATAACCTCTTACCTAGGTGACATGCTAGCTAAGAAACAATGAATATATTTACTAGTACACATGGTAATGGTAATGCATTTATATACCGCATTTTCTATAAATTTGATATATATTCAAAAGCGGTTTATATCAGCATATGTCCATTGGCGACCTCATCCTACCCACCCAACCCATGAAATCAAGAAACAGCACAAAGACCAGACCAGCACACCAGGAACTCCATGCCCTACTCTTTGCGATTAGTGTCTGGATTCTTTAACGTCCCACAGGATTATGAACATTGAAGTGTTGTGAGACGGGGCCTACGGTTTATCGTCCTTATCTGAGACGACTAGAAAGTCTAACCATTTGCAGATGTCATTACAAAGGCAACACTTTCTCCTTAGTTATTTAAAGACCCCGAGAGTTGGTCCAGCCGGGGTTTGAACCCCAGCCTCCCACACGGTAGTCCGATGCTCAATCAAATGAGCTAACCGGTCGGCAGTTACATGTACAAGCCCCACCAGGATTTTAGTATTTACTTAATATCTCTTCCCAACTCCTTAACCCCTATAATAAGCTCCTCTCCAGAATACAATAGGCAACCTTTGAATCAACACTGTTGTGTGTTATGACAAATGAGATTTAATAAAAGCACATTGTCATGTGCTGTGAGATTTAAAGGGGCACAGTCATGACCTTTGATCATTTCCTGTGTACTTTCAGTCGTCCAAATTCTGTTGTTTTCTTTCAAAATAATGAAGCATGTAATATCACCAAATGAGGCTCACTAGAGCAATTGTTGTTAAAACAGTGTCCTAATAAAAACTTCCGTATATTTTCTAGGTTGTATCAATGGTAGTAAGTGAATAATATATAAAGGTCCATGTATTTTCTTGGGTGTAAAATATTAGGCTCTGTTGGACCCCCCCCCCCCCCCCATCACATTTATACCCAAGTACCCCTCCTGGGATCAAAGTGTGCTGCCCCAAGTTTTCGGTGATAAAATGACTCCACTACTCCTTAAAGTCAACAAAGAAAAATGTGAAAAATAGTAAGCCACATAAATCCATCAACGTTCGCATGGTATATCTTCCGAATCCTGTTTTCAACCCTGGCGATTCCAACATCCAACAAATGCTGACCAAATTGCCCCCCCAAAAAAAGCTTTCACGAAGTAAATTGCTGTAAAAAAATCAACAGAGGCATTCTGTGAATCCTAACTGATGTAAAACAACTGTTATTGAAGATAAGTATACAAGGATGGAGAAGATGAAGAACCATATACAGCTGTAAACCTCAGGCTGATCTCTGAGATAGCCTTGAAAAATTTAGGCCAAACTTTTCAAAATCATTAAGTGGCGCAGCATGGTGATATGCACGTGACCATGCCCCTTTAAATTAAGGACATTGAAGAAATTGACAAAGAATGCCAAAAATTAGCAAAATATTGCAAATTTGAACTGACCCACGTATAAATAGGTGATGATTTCTAATGACATGGTAGTTTCAAATGAAAGTTTGAAAAATTGCAGAATTTTACTGTTTTATTAAAAACGACCAAGATAAGTAAGATCTTCACCATTTCATGTTTCAAGAATAAGACAAGAAGATGTTTTTTTTAATGGCTGCTATTTGTCGGACATGATATGATTAACAAGTGTGAGTTGGATATAAAAACTAGCCAATAAGGTGTATAGTGCCAAGTCGGCTATAATCATCTCACATCCAACAAGCATGAGTGGCCTTGAACAATTGAAGGGCTGGAAGCATAACCGACTTATGTCGAATTTCAACCTGTTTTTCGATGTAGCTCGGATTTGTCCAACTTTTTGCATGTCAACTGCAATTCGATTGAAAACCATTGTCCAGTATTTTTTCACGCCGCTTTGTGTTTCGTATATGCCATTGAGAAATTTTACCATCTTGTAAAGATATATCGGTAACATTATAGACACTGGATGACCAAAAAGACAATGCACTGAGGGTTAAATACTTGTATCCAATATACACTCGTTGTCTTTGAAACACGGCACACGAAAGAGGTGTTTTTCACGGGAGCAACGAAAAGAATGCTGTCACGCTTTTTATTTGATTCTGTTACAAACTACTACGTACGTGACAGGAATGTCCGAAATGTCAACAGTTACATTCTCCAAGAGAAAATGTGTCCATTTCCTGGCGTAAAATCCAGCTTTGTCCCGTTTGTCGACATATCACTCTTGATAACGCAAAATACTAGCATTCTACACGATTAACAGGAAGACATGTAGCCATTTCAACGATTAACAACGATTAACAACGATTAACGGCAGTTCTATTAAAAAGGTAAAGACTATCTATTCTTTTTACGAGCAGTCGGTGTTAACTGTTGAAAATCTATGTTAAACGTACTTTTATTAAATCATTGCCTTGAAATTGTCAAGTTAATCATTACATACCGAATTTCAAGCCTGGCAAACCACAACTAAGGCTTGCAAAAACACCTTGCACATGGCGGGATTTGTCTCTGATGCTCCCGCGGGATTTGATAATGGCATTGAAAAATTCGCCATGGCACAGTCGTCACTACCAAGGAAGGATTCTTTGGACAACATTTCCGGCCCACCAGTTCCTGTGAACTGCATTCATCAATTTCATAACTTTTCAAAAGATCCATAGATGTCGTGCGTTTACAAACTTCACCAAACAAAAGGGAAACCAACTAGCCAGTACGATACGCAAGTTGTTTATCCCGACTGCCTTGATCTATTTTGGGCTTGTTACAACCCGCAAAAGCAAACCATGATATCATCTCAAACGTTACTTATAGAAACAACAACTGGTGCGACTAAACACGGCTCGTGGACAGTGGAAACTTTTAGCCTACCGATAATTTGGAAAACGAGTCTGACGTGGACAAAACCTATGAAAACTATTTGCCTCCCAAGCGCGTTCACTTGTAGACAAGCAAACTACCAAATCCCCCTCCCCCTCCCCCTGACTCAATGTTGTCTTTTGGGTCACGAACAGTTTCCTGGCAAGCATCACTTCCCACATCAACATTGCATAAGGGGGAGGGGGGGAGGGAGAAGTAACTGTGATAGAATTATGAAGGGAGAAACAGTAAGTGAGTGTTTTTTTGGCTGTCTGTGTTCGGTTCTCATTGCGTAGGGGGAGAGGGTGGGAGGGAGAAGTAAGCAAGTGGTTTTTGTTCTGTTCGTGTTTGGTTTTCTCAAGGAGTTGTGTCCACGATTGTAAAACCGCGAAATGTTTTCCAAACCAGGGAGAGCCAAAATTCGGACAAATCCGTGCGAAATCAAAAGCCGCGCTCAAATTCGACATAAGTCGGTTATGCTCCAAGACCTTCAATTGTTTTATATTAAAAACAATTAAGAAATATTGCTACATGTACAATCTAGATCTTTCTGATTTTGCTTTGTAAGAACAACCAGATCACAATTTAATGGTCGCTATTTTTCAAGCAATTGGCTCATAATTACATGTACACCCACGGGTAGCCCAAGCTCCATGATTTGTGTTGACCTTTGTACCATAAACATCAGCGTCATGTAATTTGGGCGCCAAGATGATCACACTGAAATTCCATGTGGACCATGGCAAATGGTAAGGCAACACATACATAGCAGACGTAGTAGACCCTTAGGTCAGGTTGCTAAGCAAAATTTGAAACAGTTGGGGCGCAAGACATTCAAATCAAGCCTCTTCCAATGGAACTTGATGAAAAGGATTGTGGACATTATTTGAGAATAATTCACTCTCCACGTTACAGTCCTCCGAAGCCTACTACGGATGTGTTGCCTTACCATTTGCTGTCGTCCACATGGAATTTCAGTGTGATCGGAGCCTTTGGGACGAATTTATGGCTGTTTTCCGTCAGTCAGACCCAGTTGCTTCCTCTGGCGGACTAGCCTACCTTGGAAAGGTATATATATAGCGAGAGAAACCATAATTGGAACTGAAACTCTACTAAATCACCTCAAATCGACCTAAAAAAACCACACAGGACACAAAAGGAACTATAATTTAATAAAGGAGTTCAGGTGAGAAATATTCATTGAAAAATCATTTGTAATTTTGCCTTCAAATTCAAATACTTTTTTCCCAATACAAACCCTTGTAATTTTGCCATTACGAAACGATCATCGGAATGATCAAATTACTTGATGCTGATGTTTAAGTTACAAAGGCCAACACAAATTGTGGGGCTTGGGCTACCTGCCACTAAGCTATACCAGTGCCAACTCTCATGCATTATGTGTGAGTCTCGCGCCTGCAGACTAAAGACATCGATTTCATGCATCAAGGACAATTTCTCACGCCTGACTAACAAATCCAGATGAGTTGTTCTAAAAAAACTTCACTTCATTTCAGATTTGTTATGTATCATTTCTTTGCTCTTTATAACAATCGCAAAAGCTTCCAAATGTCTACGATCCGTTCGAATCATAAGTGTTCAAAAGTTGTAGAAATATCTTCGGACATTTTTGGCAACCTTCGGAAGTCTTGAGAAAATCGTCAGAAATCTTCGGAAGTGGCTCAGACGTTTTCGTAAATCCCGGTCATGACAAGACAAAAATATCACGCGTTTGACTCAGAAAAAGTTGGCAGGTATACTAAGCCAATAAAATTCCTGGAATTGCATACACACAACAATCCAGTTTTTGATCATGGCTGATATCACTTGGTCTGGAAATTTATTATCTGTTGTAGTTTTCAATAAATAACAACAAATTTGGCTCTGCAGAAGCTTTCCTAAATTAAATTTAATTTAATTAAAAGCCTTTCTAACGATCTCTTTCTTCTAAAACTTTACCAGCATTAATGGCTGACATTTTAACCCTTATCGTACTGACTTTAAGATCCGGTTACAATCCCTCAGACGGACTTTTTTACAATAGCACACTTGTACTAAACAGTGGCACCTTTCACCAGCGACGAAATCTTAACTTTTCTTCAAACCCCAACAAGCTATATATCAAATTAAAGCTTTACTAGAAATACGTGACTCGCAAAACCTCGCGAAGCTGGGGCTGGGTAGAAAACCCTCTTTACTCGACCTGTAGCATCAAATGAGGAGATTAAAAGGGGCATAGGATTTTTTTTTATGAGCATGGTCTTTTCGTAGTTTCACAGGCTAGTTTGCGGTTGAAAATCTATTTCTGACGCGACGTAATGTACAACGGGCGTGCAGCGCTGTCGTGTTCGATGAATTTATTTCCCACGGAAAATTATTTTACCGCGGCCACAAACGTGTAATTTCTTCAATGCAATCTTTCACAAAAAAGATTTCTAAAAGAAAGGGAAAATATTCTGGAGAGATAGTTCTGTATCCAGTGAATATTGATGAACATTGCAGTTGAAATTTGATCATGCACGCATATTTTTTCCGATGTATGCAAATTTTTTTCAGACGATGCATGCCAGACAGTCTGACGTCATTCATACTTTGTTTGCGCACTGTTACCAGGCAACAGCACGGACACCTTCACGGAAATATATAAACATATAAATATATGTTCGGCTCGAATTCGCACGGCTTAGCTTCCGAGCGCGGCCTTCGGCCCGACAAATTTATTAACCTCGCTTCGCGAGGAATAAATTGCCTTACCGATTATAGTCTGTGATAAAAACGAATTTTGCTTATAAACTGCTTTCAAAATCCAACTGTGGAATAATATTTGTGTAAATAATTGATAAAAATTATAGAAAAACATAAAATAATCAAACAAATTTCTTCCAAAACTTATCTACACAACTCTAAAATGGCAACCAGAGTTCATCACCAGTTCCATCAGCTTAATAAAACAATTATTGGCCAGCTACGCAGGCTATTCACCAGGCAATAATCGTGGCAAGAAAAGCTTTCATCTCGCCTGATGTCACGCCACGCAATTCTAAAGCGCGAGTGCTGTGGCAAGCGATCTCTTCGCTGTAAAGATGCGATCGTTTCCCTGGCATATTTATTAGTTTGGTTTGCTACCTCATCTACAAGGTTATTGGGGAAAAGGAGATGAAAGTAGTCAGAGAATGAAGGATTGTCTGGAAGCTGCACGTTCAGTCATTGATCAGCTGTGAAGTCAAACCTTCGCGGGACACGTGTTGTCGTCTTCGCTTTCTTCGTCGCTTTCTTCTTCGCTATCGCTCTCTTGCTCACTCCTATCATCTACCTCTCCGCTGCTTTCAGAATCACTCGTGTCTTGATCTTCATCGCTTCATCGGAATATTCCGGGATCCGTCCACGCAGACGTACACGCGCGTCCGGAATATTCCGGGACCCGCACGACAAGGGTTAATATTCTTTTGCCTGCATTCAAATTATGCATTACTAGCCTCGTTCTTGAGTTCAAATAGGAAAAGAATATTTTCCATATTTAAACGAAGCTAATTTGAATGCAGACAAAAAAAAATTAAGATGTCAGCCATTTTTGCATAGGGTCTATGTTACCTGACAACTGGTGAAGTGGCTAAATAAATCATTATACAGTGATTTAATTTCAATATGCAAATTACATAAATTTAAGACTATAAAAATAATAAGCTTTTAAGTCCACATTTGTTAAAACGTCCTTGTACAACGTATTCTTGAATAGAACTTCTATAAATAGAGATAACACACATTTGAATGACATCTACAAAGAAATTAGGCCATCTTACCAATATTTCCATCTTCTTGATCATGAATTCGCAAAGCTTCTCGAAGCAGTACGCGTTCCTCTTCATGTAAACTCACCACGAATACCTCGGCACTTTGCGGTGTCGTGAAAACGCTTATTCCACCCCTGTATATCCGCCGGAATGGCGCTCTTACTAAAGAACCACGCTTTAACCGAGTTATGTTTTTAACTGCACAGGGAAAAACCACTTTTCTTACTAGACAGCAACGATACATCACTCCAAAACTATTTACTTTTTTTTTTTTTTTTTTTTTTTACATTTTAGGTACATACATCATATATGCCCAATTACATTGTCTCGCCAGTACATTTGAAATGGGAGTCAGCTGTACCATTGTTATTGCAGGCGCGAGAGAAGGTCAGTGTGAGTTCATGAGTGAGAACCATGGCGTAAGAAGACAGGAAAGGGGAATTTATTGTTTAGGCCTCTCTTTGGGAGCCTGATAAATTCATAGCATTGGTGAGTTTGCAGTATGGGAAGGTGGTACAAACACAGGAACAAAGACAAGCCTATAATTTTTACAGTTGTGTGCTTAATGACCTGGCCTTAATGACCTGGGGGTGACCTTGTTTTGATACAAACCTCACTGCTTTTCATATGTAATGCAAACTAGTTAGCATAAGAACAGTTTGAACTACCGTACACAAGAAAAGCAGTGAGGTTTGTATCGACAAAACAAGGTCACCCTATTTTAGAAACCCTGGTGTGTTTGTGTGTGGGGGGGAGCAGGGTGGAGGTCTGAACCCCTCTCTGTGGTTATGTTTCCAATTTCATGTCCTTTACAATAATGTTATTCCTTGGTGGCTCATGGTTGCAACAGTCTAGGACGTCTAGTTATTAGAACTAAATGTCCTAGACTGTTGCAACCATGAGCCACCAAGGAATAACATTATTGTAAAGGACATGAAATTGGAAACATAACCATAGAGAGGGGTTCAGACCTCCACCCCGCTCCTCCCCACACACAAACACACCAGGATCCCTCCTCCCTCCCCAAGACAGGTTAATCATCTGGCATAACACTCAGAGTGGAGTTTGGCTAACCTGTTCCAGACAATATTATTATTATTAAAACCTAAATCATTGTATAATGCAATTCGAGGGATTTGATTGGCTTAGCGGCTATGGTATATGAGCCATTATACCATGGCCAAGAAATGGTGACCATTAAATTTTCTGCTGGTTATTCTTGCACTGCAAAATCAGTAAGATCTAGCAATATTTGTTGATTGTTTTTAATAAAACAATTATTCCACTTGCGCTTGTTGGATATGGGTTGATTATAGCCAACTTGGCGCTACGCGCCTTGTTGGCTATCTATCATCTCATATCCAACGCGCGCTCGTGGAATAATTGTTAATTATACATGTACATTGTATCATAATTATTTGGGATCAACGCAGAGTAAATTGCAATGCATGTAATAAAAAATGCAAGGAGCTGCAAAAACTGAGAAGAGACTGGGGAGAGGAGCCTTCTTTCTCCGCTCTCCTCGCATTTGTTTCCATTGCAATTTTCTTTGCACTGCAGCTCTCCGTTTTCTGAACACCTGGAACCTAGAAGTTGGTGAGCGCCAAAACCGAGTGCTACTTTGATCAATAGGCTGATTTAGCAACAGAACGAGAACGTCATTTGAGGACGCGAGATGTCGCGAAATAGTCTGGACGCGAGTCTTTTTCGACTATATATGGGCATTCTTGATGCGCGCGCCGTTGTCAACTGACGTTCCCGTTCTGTTGCTAAATCAGCCTAATATAATCTGTGTGAAGGATTTTCTGGGGGTTTGAAAGTCAATTTTGTGTATCTTGCAAAAAGGCTTCACAGTGGGGTATAGAGCAAGGAGAAAGATTGGCAAGCAGACCAACCTCTTTGCCCAATAGTACACTTGGGAGCCTGTTCACAGGCTAATTTTGTGGTGGTGTGGGGGCTTGGTGTTTGTCTGGTTTTATTAGCTGGTGACAATTTGTAGAGATTTTTTTTTACAAAAAACTATAGAATTTCTTTTGGGAGAAAGGAGGTTAGCACCTTTTGGAGGGTAATAACTGTTGCCTTTCTTACATAGGGGCAGCAGTGGTGTTGATTACTTCACACCTTTCCATCGTAACCCTCAACAGTTGTTTTAGTGTTGGAAATGCAGCTACCATGTACCAATACAAAATCAAAATGAGCATACTTTTTAAGACAGGACCTCATTCTGACCAAACTCAACAACTTCACTGAATTATAGCAAATATGTGTATTTATGAAATGAATAAATTTGCTATAGCCTGACACTAAAGCAATAATAGTGTTAAATAAAATGTCATCAACTTTAAATTAAAGGACTCTGTCAAAGTTCAATAGAATCAATTCAAATTTCAAGGGATTTACATGTAGCTGAAGAAAAAAGACCCTGCAAGATGCAATAGATCAAGAGAATGACAATGATTTGACTGATACAAATTCAAACACAAGGACGTTTTTGCTATGTGTACATCATTTCAGCCATGGCTGACATAGGTTTGGGAAAATAAAGCAACTGATCAAAATAGGATGCCAGTTCCTCTGGTGTGGTATCATCAAAGTTTTTCCTTTGAACACTTGAACACTGCAACCGTCTGTGTTGTCTACCGCAACCAACAGCAATTTCTGCGCTTGACTGAGGAAGCTTCTTTCCAGCTTTGGATCCTGTACTTGCACTTAATTTACTTTTACTAGCAACCGGCTTGCTGTAGTCTAGTTCACTGTCACTATGTGACTCCCTATGGTGTCCAGAAACTTTGTCAGTCCTTAATTCAAGACTCATTTTACGTTTTCTTCGCCTTATTCTGAGTGTATGATGATTCCTGTAGATTGCAGTTGAAGCTCGTTGCTTATTCTTGTAAGTGAACACTGGCTCTCGAAGGATTCTTCTAACATTCTGCCTGCCTTCCCTGTCTCCACTCTTTGAATTGTCAAGGGTTACTCCTCTTGCTTTCCTGTGAAGTCTTTTCCTATAGAGAAGTAAACAATAGGTCAAAAAATTTAGAAACTTGGCCTTGCTTACAGACGAGTATAGCCATTAATTAAATAAAAACTGAGAATACCAAAATTTAAATTGTAGAACAGTCATTTATTGCGCCAGCACCAATTGGATTTCAGTTCATGCTAAGAAAAATCACTGAAAAGACCAATTTTTAAATTGTAATTTAAGAATGCTAGGGGTTTAAACAGGCCATCGGCAAGTACTGGAAGACTACATCTGGTCAGGATAGTTCAAATTTTGATGATACGTTTTATGGATAAATAAAGCTGGTTGAAATTTTGAAAGCAGCTGTGTTCACAGACAGTCAATTTGCCCTGTGCCCAGTGAAACTCAGTGGACTTTCACATTGAAAAATATACTTGTAACGGTATACAGTACAACGAAGCCTGGAGAAGTCCTTCTCACAATCAGTCAATTTGCTCATTACCATTTCTTTAATGAAACCCCTGAAATACCAAATTAAGAAAGTGGAAAGTGGATAATCACTTTCTAAGTTTCTATACATATGCCTGTAAAATCCGTGGGGCAATTTGCAAATAATTATAAGAGTCCGGAATTGATCGTGCAACTCTTAACACATCTGAAGACGAAAAGAAAGCAATTAAGGGTTAATATTTAAGTGCCCTTGTGTCCCACTCTGCTCAACTTTCATCTTTTTAGAATTTACATTTTAAATTAATTAAAAAGGACAAATGAAAAAACGAATCTTCTTTTGGCCCAAGTGGGGTTTAAACCAGACACCTTTAGCATAGGAATGCTGCACTTTATATACAGTGTATAATAATCACTTGCATCACACAGACCTGGCTTGCTTTGTCAAAGTTTACTATTGCATCATTGCTTTATAGCATCAAACCATCCAGGGCCATGGCACAACATTTATTTTAACACCCAGGGGTTGAATATTTCAGATATTGACTCATACATGAATTACACAAACTTCTGTAACTCTGATTCCCATACAAGAAACACTGTTAATGTGTTCCTTGTTCCAGTTCATAGTCATGGGCAAGTGCCATGAAGGAGCTCATTGTACATGTATACAGTACCGCTCAAAAGTAAGTTACCACCCTCTCGCGAGACGCGATTCTCGTCTCGCGATACGAGATTCTCGTCTCGCGATACGAGATTCTCGTCTCGCGATACGAGACTCTCGTCTCGAGAGACGAGAAACTCGTCTCGCGAGAGGGTGAAAAAATTGTAAGTACATTTACTTAGGCTTGACTTTTCTCGCAAGAGTTTCGCGAGAATATCAAGTTGAGTGTCGGTGTTGTTGATACGGCAGGACGCCCTTGTCACGCAGCAAGCTGAATTATGGAGTTCGGTCGCAAGCTTATCGATCGTGAACCAGGTTGCAAACAAAATCGAGCTTGCTTTGTTAAGCGACTTGATCCAGGACTTAATGTGTTTGTATATACACTGTACTTTGTGATTTATTACAGAGCGATTCAACGATGTAAGCGAACGACGGCTGCAAAGATAAGCGAACTGATCAATTTGTCATTGCGCATTTATTCGGAGGTGGCACGTTGGGTTATCGGAGCTAATAAATTTGCAGAACCTAATAAAGCGTCTTCGTGTAGAAGAGATTGTAAATGCTGTGTATGTTATTATATCTTTTATTCTCTCAGGGATTTAGAAAAAAAAAAAAAACCCACAAACACATACACTTTATAGAGCTGATGATGACCAGTTAGACTGTTGCGGCCTCTGTTGTACGTGCGCTAGAGATTATTTGCGTATTGCGCGGTAACCTTTGGCATCTTGCCGTTGTCGATATGCAAATTCGGTGCACGATAAACTGAAATCAATTCTGAACTAGAACTACGCATTTTATGCTAGCTCTTCAACAACGTTTCTGTTTTCGATTTTCTTTATACACAACTTTGTTTTTTCTTGGCAGAAAAAGCCTTTGCAACCGCAAAGAAGTTCGATTCAATAGCAGTTTGCAAAGCACGATACATGTACATGTATGCAAATTCGAACCGCAGTGAAATTGAAAAACATTGTAAGTGTCAGGGTTATTATTTCAAAAAACTGTTTAATAGATACAGGCACAGAAGTTGACTTTAATAAGGCTGGGATTTTTTTATGTAGGAAATTGTGTGTGCGGGAAAGTTTCAATTGCAAATTGATATGTCGGCGAGCTCGCTATAACGAAACCTTCGAAGTGACGGAAGAAATAAATCATCTCTTACACTGTGCGCGAATCGAAACCTTTGAACTGAATGAAGACAAAATTGTTTCGAATCACATAAGCTCTGATAATGCGAACTTACTTGTCGACGGAATCAACCACCATTGGCACAGGCCGTTTTAAAAACGGCATACAGTGTAAATAAAAGCAACACAAGACAAGTGCGCGAGAAATTCAGTCGTAAGTTCTTCTCGCGAGAAACTCGGTAATATTCCAAAATTTCCGCTTCAGTAATTCTCGCGAGACGAGACTCTCGTATCGCGAGACGAGGCTCTCGTCTCTCGATACGAGATTCTCGTCTCGCGATACGAGATTCTCGTCTCGCGAGAAACGAGACGAGACTGGTAACTTACTTTTGAGCGGTACTGTAACTATATGAAAGTGTTGACTCAGCAAAGGTATCAATGTTTTAATTGTTGACTGTATTCAGTACTCAAAATTTGCAAATGTTGGTAATTTAAAAGAAAATGACAAAACAAGATACAGCATTAAAAGCTATCCGATTTTTGTCTCAGTCCTTCCTGAATTGAAGTCGCTTCAACTTTGCTTAACTCACATTTACAAAGCTACAGAACGTCACGTCTAATTATAAACATTCCTGTCGTCTTTATAATTAAATCTCCAACAGTTTATGGAATATACTGATCAGAATAAGACTATGGTCGTAAAATGAATTGTAGCAGTGGACTTGTGAATATAGTACAACAAATCTTCAGACCTTACTCCTTACTTCTAAAAAGGCGTACGATTCAGCTTCCTCCGTTGACTGACTGAATGAAATAGTCAATCTTACAGGAAGCTTTAAAGCTTATGAGGTTTTATACACAACGATCGAATTGGAAAGGCTTTCAAGATCACGCAATCATACTAAAAAATAAGAATAAGGCTGCCAAGTTAAAGCCTAATTTTGCCTAATTTGGATCGGTATAATGCGAGTAAAAGACATATTTTGATTTGTATTTAACAAAGCTCGTTTCAGTTAACCGTACAGTTCGATTAATAGCGACCATAAAAGATAAATTTTAAGAACAACAGGATCGAATTCATAAGCTACTTACGGTCCATTATCCACCCTGAGTTTCTTAAAAATCGCTCGAAGATCTTTTTCCGAGCCTTTTAGCTTGTGCCCGCAGATTTGGACTTGACTTTCACAATCTTCGTTCAGAGAGTCGCCATCTTTCTCGGCCATGTTGTGTTTTGTTGGCAAGCACGTTTCTACTTATGACGTCACCTCAGGGGACAAAGGACTAGGGAGGGTAGGGTAGGGTTCTTTGGCTCTGGACCGGTCAAAATAAGTTGAAGTAATTTTCAATGAACACAGACGCCAAAGAGTATTCTTACCTCGTACCCGTGGACAATTGGACAACTTTTCATTAAACGACCTCGCCGACCTCGCCTAGTTCTTGGGCCTCTCGCGTTACGTAACTCGCCTCGAAGCTGTTACGGCCGATTCTTCAAAACACATCCTAGGAGACTGGCACGGGCAGATAGTGAGGACGAGGACAAAGCCGGGGGAGTGGAAGGGGGGGGGGGGGGGTGATTCCGAGGTGATTGCGGGAAAAAGTGATATTTGCATAGAGAACGAGACAATTCTTTTTTCTTGAAACAATTTTCACCCCTATCCCCTCTCCCCTAGTCCAATAAAATAACGGTCCGTCCCTTGGTGCACTGCGACGCTCGCCCAAGCCTTTTTGGTTGCAGAAAGTGAAAGCAGTCTACGGTAAGTACACTGAGTCATCTCGTTTACTTTTTTTGGTATGGCTTTGATTTACACCAGTTAAAAATAGAGCTAACATTTGTTTTGCCCGAAGCTGAAGCGGAAGTAGCTAGTTGTGTAGTGACGTTGGTTCGTTTCGGTAGATTATCTGCTCGGAACGTCTTAACCATGTAACAATCCAAGAAATTCGGACTAAATTATGATCCGGCAAAACATCAAGTATACTGTAGAGAAATGTCACCTCAAACATTCGAAACAAACATTGGAAAATTAATGCCTTTTACAGCAAGTGACTGACTGCGCGAACACTTGATCGATGAGATCAGATTGTGTTATAGTCACAAACTTATGCCCTTCGAAAGGCTATTTTAGTTCGCGAAGGACTCTCACTCTCATTAACTATGCATTTATTTAAAGAGTATAATATGCACTAACCGTGGCGACTGATTTCGACAATATGCAAGATATTCATGAAAACTGGTCTTTATTAAATACATTATCAATGCTATCGGCGTAGTTATAATTATACCCGTGACCTCTTGAAGATTAAATTTCCCGGCGTTCGAGAGATCCTTGTTTCAAAAAACGATATTTTTGACAGTACAGCGAATTGCCGTAAATAGATATACAGCTTTCAAAGAAGCACGATATTGAATGCATGGGTAAAACTACTTTCGTCACGGATATGGAATTTCAGGAGTTCATAGACTGAACAGAGGTCAACTTAATTGCATAGTATTGAGATGAGTTCCAAGTTCTACTCTGTAGTTTAAGAAACGAGATAACTTTCAAGAAGTCTTAAAATCAATAAGCGAGCCAGCAAGACCACTGCAACAAAGCAAGAAAACTGCCTCCGCTAGAAGAAGGAGATGTTGTACATGAGACCGTTCACACTTAATAGGAAGACATGGGAAAGGGCAACAGTCTCAAAGAGACTTGATAAGCGTTCTAACCAAGTCACAAAAGAATATTAAACATATAGACGGAATAGAGTTGATCTTCGAAAGACAAAAGAAATTGCCCAACCTAAACACAAGAACGTAAATGCAAACACTCTTAAAATGCTGAGGGAGTAAAAGACAGTCTGATTAAGAAGCAAACTTTATCTGATGCAACTCTTACAAGTTTCAAGTTCGTACTTGTGTTTTTGTTTATTGTAATTGTTTGATCCAGCATTACTTTGAGTTTCTCAAAGGAGAGAGGATGTTACGTAATGTAATAGGACACCGTCAGTGTGTACAGTTCTCACGCTGAGTGACCCTCCATGTGTGTTGTTATTTTAACCTGTCATTCAGTTGAATAAAGCCAGCTGAATAGCTTTTGACATTTCGGACTATTCAGAACTGTTTTAAGTCACGAGTATATACGATAACAAATAAAGTATCCACTTCTGTGGTCTGTAATCTAAAATGTTCAAAATAAAATTTAAGGATGGATGAAATTAGCTTGTCTAACAAATAGTCTGAAGTTTACTGCATATGCTCTCACGCATTGCACGCAAATAAATTTTTTACTTTTTGCGTTTAAATAGATAGGGCTTCGCGATTAGAATTAATTTGAAAAACATCGTCGTTTAAATCAGTTCACGAATCGAAAACCATTCTTAAATATCCGTAGCTTCAAAATCACTGAGCAATGTTCATGTTACAAAATGGTTGTGTAAATGTTGTACCTTTCAATTGTACTCATTCCATCAGTTTCTACATCAGCCACCATGTTTTAAAGCTGAGCACTCTTGAGCCATCCTCGGAGACCCAGGGACAGTTAGTGGGGTAAAAGGGATTTTCGTGGGCCAAAGTTTACTATTATAGGTTCTCATAGCAAACTTTCGTCAACGAAAATCCCTTTTACCCCACTAACTGCCCCTGGGTCTTCGAAGATGTTCTTGAGCGCGCTCGGCCGATTGTCGCTCTGCATCAAAGCTCACTCAAACGCCAAGTGGCCGTTTCACCGCCCATTCTTTTCTCTGCCCTGAGAAATCTGACGTCGTTATTAGCCGCATTTTGAAAACACGATAGCCCCTCAACACTCGTTTGCAAGTAAAGAAAACACCTGCAGACTACTTTTGTTTTCTTTCTCTGGTTTCTAGTTAAGACCGTCATGGACAACACAGAGGAAATTATGTGGACCGTCTATATTGGTAGCCACGTTGCCTGTTTTCTTCTCAATACAAGTCGAGTTCTTCAAGCTACTGAGTTGTGCCAGGAATGTCTGATTCTCCTAAACACAACAGCCAAAGAAAAAGTAGTCGAATTAGCCTACATGGACATATACGTTTTGTTGTGTACGGCATATTTCCTTCTTAACGATCACACAAGTGCGATAGAATGCGGTAAAAAACTCCTGGGCTTTCTTCACCGTCTTGGTTTAAGAGCCGAAGAAGGCCAGGCGACCTCTCGACAAGCACAATTATATCAAGTTCAGAGCAAATTTACAGACGCAATAGGGCTCTATAAGAGAGCAATAAGCATCATGATAGAAACAGGAGACAACAAGGGAGAGGCTTTGTGCTACCGAAACCTTTCTATTGTCTATCTTTCTCTCGATGAATATGGAAAGGCAAAAGAATATCAAAAAAAAGCACTTGCGATAAAAAAAGAAATTGGCGATAAACAAGGAGAAGCGATGTGTTATAGAATCCTTGGAATTGTGTCTCAATCTCTCGGTGAATATGAAAAAGCTGAGGTGATATCAAAGCAAAGCACTTGCGATAGCAAAAGAAATTGGCGACAAACAAGTGGAAGCCGCGTGTTATGGAAACCTTGGAAATGTGTCTCACTCTCTAGGTGAATGTGAAAAAGCTGAAGAATATGAAAGGAAAGCACTTGCGATAAGAAAAGAAATTGGCGACAAGCGAGGAGAAACCAATAGTTATGTAAACCTTGGAATTGTGTTTGAATCTCTCGGTGAATATGAAAAAGCTGAAGAATACCAAAGCAAAGCACTTGCGATAGCAAAAGAAATTGGCGACAAACAAGTGGAAGCCGCGTGTTATGGAAACCTTGGAATTGTGTCCCAATCTCTCGGTGAATATGGGAAAGCCGAGGAATGTCAAAAGAAAGCACTTGCAATAACAAAAGAAATTGGCGACAAAAAATCAGAAGCCGCGTGTTATAGAAACCTTGCAATTGTGTCTCAATCTCGCGGTGAATATGCAATTACTACAGAATATCTGAACAACGCACTTGCGATAAACAGAGAGATTGGCGCCAAACAAGGAGAAGCTAAATGTTATGGAGACCTAGGAACTTTGTTTCGTTTTCTTGGTAAACATCGTGAGGCTAAAACCTATCATGAGAAGGCACTTGCCATGAGCAGAGAGATTGGTGACATACAGGCAGAGGCTGACTTGTACCTTCAGCTGGTATGGGATGCCATGTGGTTAGAAGAAAATAAAGAATCTCAACAAGTCGTTTCGAACCTCCATGCAAGCATAAACAAATGCGAGAAAATGCGAAGTTTTCTCGGACGTAACGACCAATTTAAGATATCATTTTTAGAAATGCACAGTCTTTCCTATCATTTACTCAGCACACTGCTTTGCTTTAGAGGAAAGGAGAAAGAAGCTCTTTGTGTTCTAGAACTTGGACGAGCTAGGGCTCTGGCAGACTTAATCTCAGGTCAGTATTCTCCTCAACAACAAATATCGGTCAACCCGCCGTCATGGGCTGATATTGAAATGACCGTGAAGAAACAAAGTAACTGCAGCTGTCCGGCTATACATTTCATATTTTAACCAATATATGTTTTGGTGGGTCCTTAAAGGAAACAAACCAATACATTTTCGTATGACATGTTTTGTTAACAAGGGATTGGAAAGATATCTTCATCGAATTTTAAGTGAGGAAAGCTTTCGAAGGTTTAATGTTCTCCCAGAACACTGCGAAGACCGATCGTTGTCGTTTTTGAAAGCCAGCGACTCTACACGTAAACCATCCGAGGAAGGAAGCTTGAGAGTTAACTTCCCAGTAGAGGTAGAGGAAGAGGAAAACCTGGAACACCTTCCCACCTTAGCCGAGCGTTACCGAATGATCATCGCTCCTGTGGCTGACTTTCTTCACCAATCTGAACTGTTGATTGTTCCTGATCGCGTCTTGTACAAAGTTCCATTTGCAGCTTTAATGGATGAAAGTGGAAATTACTTATCAGAGGCTTACAGGATCCGTATTGTACCTTCTTTGACGACTCTCGGGGTCATTCGTGACAGTCCAGCAGATTATCACAGTCAGACCGGAGCACTGATAGTGGGCGATCCAGACGTTAGAGACGTGTATTATAAGGGAAGTCTTGGGAACCTTTGCAGTTTGCCCTCTGCTAAAGAAGAAGCAGAGATGATCGGAACACTGATCAGAGCTGAGCCTTTGTTAGGGAAGGAAGCTACTAAGGAAGCGGTTCTTCAGAACATACACTCTGTAAGTCTGATTCATTTTGCTGCTCATGGTGATGCTGAAAGAGGAGAAAATTGCTCTTGCTCCTGAAAGCTCAATTAAGCCGGGGACTGCAACTGAGAAAGACTACCTGTTGACAATGGCTGATATTTCACAAGTTCAACTGCGTGCAAAACTTGTAGTACTTAGTTGCTGCCACAGCGCACGAGGACATGTTAAAGCTGAGGGAGTTGTTGGCATCGCTCGAGCTTTCTTAGGATCCGGTGCACGCTCAGTGTTGGTGGCCTTGTGGGCCATACCAGATGAAACAACAAAGTAATTGATGAGTCGTTTCTATAAGCACCTTGTTCGTGGGGAAAGTGCCAGTGAATCTCTTTACCAGGCCATGAAGTGGATGAGAAATAACGGTTATCCTGATGTGAGAGACTGGGCCCCTTTCATGCTGATTGGAGATAACGTGACGTTTGATTTTGGAAAATAAAGGTTAGTTTTACCATGCATTGAATTATGTTATTGGGAGTGTTGAATGCATTTCTCAAGAAAACTCACCCGGCCCATTCTGTCGGAAACGCTTATATTTTTGTAACAGGAGACTAAAGGTACCGATTGTTATTGGACTATTCTTATTCCGATTTTAACAACTTCGTAACGGAATGAACGACAATTGAAAAAAAATAACGCAAGTTTTCGTTCATTCTCCTTTTGAGAGCAAATGAAAAGAATAAGATACTTATTCGGTTTATTCTAACAACGGAATAGGTACCAAAAGAACACTATTAGTAGATATACTTAATACTCCTTTTCCAGAGTTCCTATATGTAAGGCCATTTTGGTGCTGAATAATGCGTGTGGGAGACCCAGAAAATAAACGTCAGACATTCCAGTCCAGTTGTTGACTTTCGTGACTTTTTAATTTGTTCATCTCTCGTCCTACTTAGGTTGTTATTTAGGTTCTATGTTTTGATGTATACCGAGAAAAATCAGTATTGAATTTTTAGAAACTGAAAGTCGACTAATGAACCAGTTCAATAAGTTTGTGCTTTTGTCATCAGACTAGCTGTTCGTTTAGAAAACAACGATCGTTATTCCTTCCCCATTTGTTAGCTATTCGCAAGGCTGTAGAATTATGTCCGAAAAACGCAGATCATAACACTGACCCTTAAATCCGCTTTTTTATCAGATGCAGGTGTCCTACCTTGTCCGAGGAATACCTGACGGATTGGAACTTGGGAAGAAGACATCCGGACATTTAACAGTAAACAAAAGTGGGCTTTGATTACTCAACACTCGGACTGAAGGCATTAATCAGACTCTTCTTTAATACTTAGAATTTAAGTTCGTTGTCTGTTGGGACAGTATAATTAGTGATCTGCCTCAAAAGCTGGTGAGTAGGCAGCGTAGCTTGGCCAGCATGAAATAGATAATCGTTTCTTTAGATTCAAGAACAAACTATTTTACAATCACAGGATGAGTTTATGCACGTTCTAAACCAAGGGACTGAGATACTGTCAAAAAAAAATCTCGTGGAAGGCAGACCCTCCATAAAAAATCAACAGGGGCAATCGTCTAGAATGGGTTTGTAATTTGGTGCTGCTGGTATTTAGAGTTCTCAAAATTTGCACATTGGAAGTTACTGTTTCTATATCTCACAAGGTATAAACAAGTTAGCGGCAGTCGGCTTTTTTTAAACTTACACAAGTGAATGTGTTTGTTTATCATCAATCATGCGAAAACAAAAGGAGGTTGAGGCTGTAAATATCGAAAGAACGTCTCTTACCAATATCAAATACAGGAAGCACAAAAAGCATTTTGTAAATATATGTCAAATTTGATTTGATGCTCCTTTGGAATTCCGACGTTGGTGCAATCATCTTCAGATCAGAGTACACACAGACTGATATATTCAGTTCGTCGTTAGTAGATTTGTACGTTCTGTATTAAATTCTCAGTTTACTTAGATTTTTTGTAAATATCGAATAATGCAGTTTTATTTCATAAGAAATCAAATTAGTGTAGATTTCGAAGTACATGGTTTAATTTTTGCTAAACTTTTTAAAAAGAAAGGCATTTTGTATATATGACATTTTGTATATATGTCAAGTTTCTTACGATGCAGTCTATCAAGGTGCTAGAGCATGGTTTACTGACCACTCATATTAATAAGCTGCAACGCGTGGAAAATGCAGCTGCTAGGCTGATTTGTTTAACTCCGCGCTTTAGTCATGTTACTCCTGTGTTATCAGTTTCTTTACATTGGCTACCAGTCAAATTTAGAATTGATTTGAAGATTTTAATAATTACTTTTAAGGCCATACATGGCCAAACACCTGGTTACATTTGTAATCTCGTTAATGTTAGGAATTTCTCCACGTATGGTCTTCGCTCAAATTCTGAACTTTTGTTAGTACCACCATCCACGAAAACGAAGAAGACACTCGGTGACAGGGCTTTTACTGCTGCGGCACCATCACTATGGAATAAACTGCCGAGTGCAATAAGGGACGAGGACAATCTTAAACGTTTTAAGTCCAAATTGAAGACATTTTTATTTAGAATTGCTTACAATATGAATAGCTTTTGATGTAAGAATTATAAATAACTATTTTTAATTAATTATATTAAGTAATTTTAATTAATTATTTTAAGTTGTAAGGCGCATTTGATCATATCCGCATGTGAATTTAGGCCATAGAAATATTAATTATTATTAATTATTAAGTTCCTAAATAAAATGGGTTCTGGAAACAAAGACATCTCATTAACGTTCTTTGTTATGCTGTTTTCATTAGTTCCGTCGTATTCCCTCTGTTAAACGCTTTCCCTCAAATAAACTCCCCTTTAGTACTAAATAAACACCTCTCATTAGAGAAGCCATCGAGATACAGTGCCAGGGCCTCATACTCAATCGACACAGCGGTTACGAACCACTAGCGGTCTTTTGAAAATTTTGTCACGTGACTCACACCACCTCAAGCCACGTGACATAAATACCGTTCTTATTTACTTGAAAAAGATTTCGCGAAGGAATCGACAGCTTGTAACGCTTTAATTTTCCTTTCCTATGTAGTAATGTTATTTATTTAGTCAGTAAAGAATGTGGAATGCAACACTTGGGTTCGGCTACTGCAAGATTTTGTTTAGGATTCAATAAGCATAAAATCGCACGCTAGACTCGTGACTGATGAAGCCGGCCTGTTTGACAAAGAGGGACAATGTTAGGCATACCGGCTAAGGTGCATTAAACCTTACGGTTTAAATGATAGTGACTTCTTCTTTAGCCAGAATTCGAACGGCGGACAGCTAGAGTGCGCAGACAGTATTTTTTAGGTTTCTTATATTTCGCTGTGGTGATGTAAAATTCGAGGCATATTTTCAGAGGAGTCAACAACTTGCCACGACTGAACAGCGCCTAAATTTGCATCTCATGCCCACAAATTGGGGCTTACCCTTTTACAGCAAAACTTCTTGTTTAAGCGCACGCTTCTGTAATCATCGTTTTTATAGGTGCGCCCTATTCTTGCTTGCTTATAACAGGAGGAATATAGGTATATCAGTCACAAAAACATCCTTATTTAACCTTCATTTGTGACATTTTATATACTTTTTTTAAGAAAGCAGTTTTCTTGTGCGGGTGCTTGTGACAGGCGTATAAACATATACACATATATTTATTAAAGACTGGAACAAAAATGCAATTCCAGGGATTTGATTGGCTTAGCGGCTATGGTGTATGAGCCATTATACCATGCCAAAGAAATGGAGAGCATTAAATTGTCTTCTGGTTCAGTTCTTGCCAAGTTAAATCGGAAAGATCTGGCAATGGTTCTTGATTGTTTTTAATAAAACAATTATTCCCCTCGCGCTTTTTTCGATATGAGATGATTATAGCCAATTCGGCTCTACGCGCCTTGTTGGCTATCCATCATCTCATATCCAACGCCCGCTCGTGGAAAAATTGTTAAATATATATCTTTAGCAGTGTAGCTATACCTTTTAACAACTCGCGCTGATTTCAGCGAATTTAAAATCCACTCAACGATTCAGCAATTTCCAACGAATTACAGTGAAAACCGGTTAATACGGACACCAAAGGTACGCGCAAAACTGTCCGTAATATCCGGGTGTCCATATTAAGCGGGCTCGCACAATTAACGTCGCAGACACATGTGTTATCGATACAGAAACTCTTCCTTAATTCAAACTGAGGAAACCTCACGCTCATTCAAATAATAACGCCCTAGAATAAATGTTATCACAGTGCTTCAAACGCTACTGGCAACGTAATCATTAAAACAGTCCGTGACTTTGCCCTGTACTGAAATTTTCAGTTTGTGATTCAGCCAGACGGACTAAATATTAGACAATTTATACAGTGCACAGATAACCAGTGTCTGTAAAGTGGTATAAGAGCGTGTCACTCGAATCACATCAAAGTGTCCGACTTGTCCGTATTAAGTGGGCTAATGTAAGAGAAAATATTTGCCGTGAGTTTTTCGTCGGGACAAACACACGATGGTCGGTTGCTAGGGCTTTTCCTCCCGCAACTCTCCAAACTGAGAGTTATAGGCTATAGACAGAAGTAGAATGCATCGAATTTAACGAGACTTGGAAGGGAAGTAGGTGGATAAATTACCTAGCAATTAGTTATTACTTCATTCTATTTGACTGCTATTGTGACGTTACAAATGATGCCCAAATTTGGCGTCAGAATTAAAATTTAGGAAAATAATGTGAAAAATGCTGTATTAGTTTTCGGTATAGAATTCTATGATTTCTGGTGAAAACCCCATCTCAATCGGACAAAAAGGCGTGAAGTTACAGCTAATTAAAGAAATTCAAATTTCCCGCCACATGACCATATGTGGTCAAACTTTAGGGGTATTTAAACGCGAAACAATAGAAAATATCGTAATGGAGAAAAGACAAAGTTGCATAAAATCGAAATAGTAGTTTTTGCAACTTTGCATATGTGGTACTGTGACGCATATTTATCACGAATGACGTCATAATGACGTAATTCGTGATAAATAAGCGTCATAGCACCACAAACTCTCTAAACTCCTTCATACGAATTTTTTTAAACTTTGCACAAACTGACGCCTTAACTCAAAATTCAAAATCGATAGTAGAAAAAACTGGGGGTCACCGTCTCATTTTGGGGTAAAAATCTCTTAAAGTTAAAACTAGGATTAAATTGATGCTGTGGTAACCGATGAAGTCGAAAAAATGACCATAACTTGTTTAACAGTGATTAGACAATTCTTTGACACCATTGTTGTAGCATCAACTGTAATCAGGGTAGTAGTATTAATAATCTACGTATAAGTGATGGAAAGTACAAGACATTGTAGTAAGCCACCTTACTAGCCGCTATTTCTCGGCCAAGGTGCAATCGCTGATATACCATGAGTGCTAAGCCAATCAGAAACTAAATTTAAGATCATGCAAGGGCTGCTTTGCAGCCTGCAGTATAAGCTTAATTATTATAATTTCATCGGGCATTGTTCTGAGACAATAAGAAGGAAGAAAATAACGTAGCCAGCCAATCAGAACTAGAAGGCATAACTATTCGCGCCGTTTTCGTCTGAGCTAGATGAAGAGGACACTCGTGGGCGATGGTGGAAATAATGCCTATAGTAGCTCTACGGTCTGAGGCGAGGTGTCTTCTTCGAGCGAAACCCGCTCAGATAAGCAATTGCACAATTAATTTTAACAGTCGTAAGTGACTATTTCTTCGCTGTTTACAAAATTCTGTTATTTTCCTTTTGAAAACTTGGAAGCAAAGATTCTTTTGACAAATTTTGCGGTGTCCTGCCAAAGTTTTAAATTTTTGTGACAACGAAATCTTTTGTACAATAAAATAAACGCAGACGCGATTCCCTCTGAATGCCCTCTGAAATTATTATAATAGTAATAGAGTTGATGTTCTTAGGAGTAAATATGTTTTTGGCCCTTCTCAGAACTTATTTGATGAGCCTGAGTCGGGCAAAAAACATATTTACGCCCGCGAACATCAACTCTATTGTTATATTGTACAAAATAATAAGAGGCGAGATACAACAATGTAAACACCCTTTATTTGCTTCACACGTGGCAGCTTTTTGAAGAGTTACAAACAAACAACGGTCTAAAACCAAAACGAGGCCACCCCTGATCATATCCGCAGGCGCCCCCTGATAACCTTGCCTTTTTGCGGAGCGAACTGGTGGCTAACAACCTGAAAAGGAAATGGAACATTTGCTATTAGTATCCATAAAGAAATGGAAAGGCAGCGGGAGGGAGTTACATCATTATATCTCGCCTATAATTTTTCGTACAGTTATGGTTATACTGCAGGCTGCAAAGCAGCCTTTGCATAATCTTAAATTGTACATCATGATAATCGCCTCGATATAACAATGTATGTTCAAAGCCTTACGATTCTTTCTCTAGTGTAGCGCTATCTAAAACAGAGTGGCCAAAACCAGCATTCCACACCGGACAATAATAGAACCAATTAAAGGTGGTTTCGGTTGTCCAATCAGCTAAATGAAATATTTCTTGGATAGAAATTCCTGCCAAGGCTGCTGCAGATTTAGAGGCTCTACGAGTAGAGTAAGCTTTAAACACTTGGTTGTTGACCACAGCCTCTTATAAACAGACAGTCCCTTAGCCGGTGAGAAAGGGTAGCAGCGCTAACAGACTTATGCGAGTTATTAACCGAGAGGAACAACTTCTTTGGTTCAGTGACAGCTTCGGGCCTTAAATCCTTGGAACGCAAATCATACTCTTTAAGGTGTGCGCATGGGAAAAGCAATTCATTTTCTGAGAAACTTGCATGAAAGCAGGTCGTTAGAGCTTTCAAATTCCCAACTCGGACTCCTCTAGTAAGTTCTGGAAGGTTGAAAACGTGTGAATTGTAAACCATGGGCCACTAATTCAGAGCCCATTTTCGCAGAATTAAGGGATACCAAAAGCACCAATTTCTTGCTGAGTTGTTTTGATGATAAATGTTCATTAGGGCCCAGGCTTTCCAAATAACTCGTACCTTTGCTTACATCCCATGTAGAGGGGTATCTCGGTTTTGGTGGAGGGGAATTAAAAATCCCTTTCAACAACTGAACCACTAAGAGGTGTTCCCCAACAATGTAGCCCTCTATCTAAGGGTGTCTTGTAGACAAGGCAGAACGATAGACATTTAGAGTACGATACCCAAGGCCAGCATCAAACTGATCAAACTTCAAAATCGTCTGTCTTCGCCCTCCATGCAGCCGAGAGCAGTCTGTGAGCCTACTGTGAAACTACTGAACCCTGGTAAAAGCCATGCGGGTAGCTGAAGGTGGGCAAGAGGATGAAGATTGTCGTCTTGTCTCAATTGCCCTGAAATTATGGTAGAAGTGTGGGATTGTCTATTGCCATCATTTCTAACAACAGAGGGTACCAGGGTTGGTTTTCCCACACTGAAAGGGACTAGGAGACTGACTGTCGCAGAACTTGTTTTAGACACCACCCTATAGGGGCGAATGGAGGGAATGCATACCCTCTGAGTTGGTTTCAGTCCAGCGTAAAGGCGTCCACTTCTTCTGCTTCTGGATCTGGTTTCCAACTCACGGATCTTGGCAATTACGCTGTCAGTCTGCTTGCAAAATGATCTTGCTTAGAAGGGGCCCCATTTGTTTTTGATACCCTGAAAAATGGATGGATCCAGTTGCCAGTCGCTGGCAAATGGCGCGCTTCCACCATAATTAAGCGTTTGAGATACCACTGTGAGGGTTGAAGGCCAGGCTTGATATGACCAATGCTGTGGTGGTTTTTGGTAGTTCACCACAAATCCTAACATTTCGAGAAGGGTGACTGTTAAGGTAACGTGGTATGTTAAGGTTTCCTCGGTTGAGCCGTTATCAGTAAAATGTTGTCCAAACAAATTATTAGACGAATTCCTTGCTTTCTTTACAGGCCTACCACAGATTTTCGTATTTTGGTAAAGACCCTGGGACACTTGCCAGAACAAATAATAACAATAATAATGATCGTTTATTCAACCTTTTTGAAGCATAAACTGAATTACAAGGCGGGTCATTAATTACATACAAATATCTCGGAGGAAAGCAAACTCCCACTGAAATAGCATCTTTTAAATCGATCTTTGCCATAAAATCATTTGGTTTCAGGAGGTCTCTGAGCATATGTATGCCCTTCATTTTGAAATGCTCGTACTTGACAAATTGATATAATTGTCGCAGGTTGAATACTGGTCTTTGTCCACCCGCTTTCGGGGGATTACAAACAGATTCCTGAAAAAACCCGTGTAATGATGGTCTGAAACCACAAGAATTGCCAGCTTGTGAATTAGTTCTTCGAATTCCTTGCTTATCAAAATTTCGTTCTCTGCAGACACTGTCATTAAGGAATAAGTTCTTCATGTGGTATTATTGTAAAGGGCATCTGATACCCCGAAAAAACAGTCAGTACTCAAGGGCCGTTTGTAACTACTTGCCAGTTTTTGACGAACTGCAATCGACCTGCCAGAGGCAAACATTTAGACGCTACAGAAAAAAGGACTTTACTATTGGAAACGTTATTTATTCTTTCCAAGTAAACATAATTGAATTTGAGTGCTCACAACTGTTACTGGGAGCTTTGGTTTGGAGCATAGTTATGACCTGGTTGAAAAACTGGGAACTTTCCCCTGCTCGGGCTTGGACCTATGAAGTATGAATTTCTCCCTCTGGATGGGAAGTTTGGAAGTGTGACCATCTTAATAGATTCTGATCCCCTTGCCATGGTCGGAATTGGGAGAAGGTCCCTTTAAAAAAAACTGCATATTGGATTTCCTAGGAGCTGCCGTTGAAAGGATCTATCTGGTTTCATTCCTTTTCTTCACCTTTTTTTCAAAGCATGGGCCAAACAAACTGCTTTGGGGAATGTTTCCGTGGCTAATGAAAAAATTAGAGAGATGAAGTGTGAAGCTAACTCAGAGTCAAACTGCCTATGTTTAAGGCCCGCGCTTCCCGCAGTGTAAACAGTACGACCCGGCGTTCAACTCCAGCGCTTCCTCGAGTGTAAACAGAACGACCCCGGCGTTCAACCACAGCGCTTCCTCCATTGTAAACAGAACGACCCCGGTATTTAACTCCGGCGCCTTCAGTAGTGTAATCAGAACGATCCCCTCCACACTACATTAATTTTCGATGGATCGTATTCGTTTGAAGACAAAGATTTCTCGTGTTGGTGTGGACGGCAGAAATGTATGAAAAGGACACTTTTGTAAATCCAGTGTCATCTCCCACCCACGGGTAGATGACCAACAAACGTAGGCTTTTGAAAATATTGACGTAACAACAACAGAACCAGAACAAGTTGCTGGAAAGTTATAACGATAAAATGTTTCTGTACAGGGAGTATCGGCTGAAAGTTGCCCCGCCAACATTTGTTGTTCTCAAAACAAATACAGACCATTTTCTGCAGTACCCAGAGATTCGAAAGACAAGAAGGCAGTCAGCCATACTGGTATATCCTAACGAAAGAAACTAATTACAGATGCAATTGTTCTGGACCAATAACATGGCGGCTTTGACGACAAGAGAAGATGCTCCATAAAGCTTACACCCCAATTTTAAATTAATTTTCCAAGGGGCTAACATCAGACCGTTAGTCCCTCGACAGTCGCCTCTACTGTTTTTATTCTTCACCACTTAATTTTCTTCCGTCAAGACGCCCATTAAGCAGACATAAGCTTCTACAACCTTGAACCGGTAATGGGTGTGATGACTAGCGCGAAAATTTGGTCATTTTTGCTGAAAGTATACGCATTCGTGTACGATAAACTAAATGGTTATTATTTTCCCTGAATAACAGAAAACGTTTGAGTAGACCACCGCCTGATAATCTATCACTCAGACAGGACCTTTTAAGGCGATGGGGGAGGGGGGTTGGGGGCAAACAATCGAGCCCCTGTACCTCCCCCCTCCCCCTCTCCACATTAGTCCATGGGTCTGCTTGTAACCTGAACACACCGATAGCTTACCTGTAAGGCATCATCCAAGCCAAACACGTACCCCCGGATAAGTACATTTCCCACGGCTTGAGAGTCATGTTATGGCCGGAGAAAGCTGGGTTTTCCCACCAAGGATATTTGTAGATGGCTACTGCTTTAAAGCAAGCTCGACCAATTATTGGATTAAAAAGACTGTTCTTTTTTATTGCCAAGGCTACATCTCCACTTATCTCATCTAATGGTGCTACTGGGACTGCAATGATGAGTTTCTTTGCCGAGGCAAGGAAATGGTCGGTTCGGATTTCAAACATGCCTCCTTTTCTATTGAGTGTGTGCACTTTTTCACTCGGGTATATCTTCACTCCAATGTGTTTCGCTGACGTTTCGAGTTCGTTGATTACTTCAGATAGTCCATATACTGGTCTTAGCCATTCTGTTGAGAAGCATTTTATAGCACTCGAACGCTCGTAAGTAAACATAGCGCTCTTTTGCAAGTTATAATCTGTCTCTTTGCCAGACAGTGCATTCAGAACATAATCAAACATAATCTTGAGAAGAGGGATTTTCGAGAGCTTTCTCTCTAGACATGTTCATCCATGCATACTGTTTCATGTCCGTTGAAGCTATTCTTGCAAAGGGGCCCGATTTCAGAGAGGGGAACGCTCTTTCCTTCAGCGACTGAGAGTTGGAAGCATAAACTCCTCTGGCCTCTAAATAAGGTACTTTGAAAGGAGGCATCCTGATCAACTGGATATTGAACCGTGTTATTAAGTCCCTGAAGGAAGCGTACAAAATTGGCAATATTTAATTGACCTTGTAAGCTATAGAGTGGACAAATATAACAGCTCTCGTTGAAAACCAATGGCCCGCTAAGCACTTATACTAACAATGCTATGATTGGGCAATGGCTTATTTGACATAACTCTATTAAAGAAACGAACTTGTTGTTGAGTCGTTGTTAAAAAAAACTGTGGCCGAAGTTAAAAATCTCAATTTTCGTGGCCTTAATGTCACCCAAATGACCCATAATCATGACTGAACATCAGCATTTAAAATCTTCTGGATAACATGGGGAACAAAAGGTTTTACGTTTTAGGTGTTCCTCAAGAATTTGCCTTGAAAAGTATGTCAAATATAATTGATAACAATTAATGATGTTCATACCAGTAGAATAGATATTAAACATTTCAAAACCAGGACCGAACATAGCGGGGTGTGGGGGAGGGGGGGGGGGGGGGGAAGGGGCAGAGAGGGCAGTTGCTCCCGCCACGAAAATTTTTTTCTAACAATGTGTTTGAGTTTGCTGAACTATTTCTTGTAGCTATATAGCTCCGAAATCACAACAAGGTTTTTAGAGGCAACTTTTGAGTCCAATTAGAAACCCTGTCTCCATACATCTCTGTGAGTGGTGTGCGGAGTGTGCCCCCCCCCCCCCCCCAGACAAAAAAATCCTAGGTACGAGAAAGCCACAACGGTTAAGTTTAGAGGACATGGGCTGCCTATGTCTCGTAAACTCAAATCTTGTGTCCTTGTTTTGAAATGCCTAGTTAATGAATTAATGAATTACAAAGGCCGTTAATCCACTCAAACTAAAAGTGAATGGTCATCAACTTACATGACTGTTTTGTGTGCTTTGTTTACCCGCCAAGCCCCCATACCTTGCAACAACAAGAAAAAACCAAGATTAATAAGGATGTGCAAATGTCTGTCATTTAACGGAGTAAATAGGAGAATTCTTCACAGTGTAAAAACTTTGCGATGTGATTGGAATTTATTAAACCCTCAGAGTATCCCATGACCCGGAGTTAGCCTGCGTAGCTGGCTGTACTGTACACGCGCGAAATAAAGTTTTGGCGGCGGAGCCGTTTGAAGCGAGCGGCAAAGCAGCGAGGAGAATGAGGGGTGGAGGGGACTTTGAAATCTTTCTCGCGGCTTCGCCGCTCGCTTCTAGCTAGCAGCGAAAACTTTATTTTGCGCGCGCCTATAATACCGCCAGCTACGCAGGCTACCTGGTGCATCCATCTCTCATATTAATGCTTGGAGTCAACCCTTTTTCCGAGTAGTTCTTTTACAGAACGGGTTTCAAGGGACCTCTAGGACACGTACATTTCAAATACCCAATCAAAGAAGAGCATTGACAAATAAATTGTCATGCCAGTTACAAAAATATATCCACTCGTGAAAGGGTTAATTCAAGGAATTAATACTGATAGAGGCACCTCAGTAGTCATTCTCAGTTCTAACCGCTGGCGAATCCAACATTAATTAGTTCAGAATATCTCCGGAGACATCAGATATAGTCAGGGGTACTGCGAGGACCTAGAGCTCTAGTCGTTTATCCGTCGCAGTTCGCGATGAAGGTTAGAAATAAAGAAGGCAATATCAATTTGGGAGTGGAACTTGTCATTTATAATAATGATAATAATCATCATCGTGATCGTCATCCAATTATCATGCTGGAAAGCTTTGTGAAGATCTTTCCTCGTGATCTCATAGATTGTTCATCCGCAGATCACACAATTGTCTAGTTTTTTATATAACTCACTTAGGCTGACGTTTGAAGCTTGGCTGAAGCTGACATCATAGTTTCTTCCACCAAATCTGGAGGATTTTTCAAACAAACACACGTCGTCTTCCTTCTTTTTTCGCATGAGAGTTTCTGCCATGTATAACCCTGAAATGCCTCCTCCAACTACGACCACGTCACAGGCCATTGGACTCAAGATCACAGACGTTTCTTTCCCTAAGAAAGAATCAACATTTTAAACATCGAAGAACAAAGAACGTCCGGCTCGATTTCTTCGAATATTATTCTTGAGAACATCTTCCAGAGTCAAAAGCCAGAACAATTTCTTTAAAAACATTGTGAACTGTACCACAAAAATACTTTTAAAAAGTGGCTTTTATTTGAATGGCCACATGACAATGAATTTAGGATTAGGCCACAGAAGGTGGAACCAATTTGTACAGCATGATAAACAGCGCCATAGGAAAGAACTGCGTAGTTTTCATTTGAATTGTCACAGACGTTAGAACTGCCTTGTACAGCTTAATAAGCAGTACCAGAAGAAAGTACTGCTAATTAGCTTTTATGTTGATAAAGTGGCTATTTTGGCCGTGAAGATGTGCGTAGAAAACTGTACACAAAATAAATGTTACAGACCAAAATAAAGTTCTCAAAATCACAAATATTCTTAATGCACTCCTTTACAAAAACGGGACTTACATCGTTACAGTACAACTTTAATGAAACCGTTCAAGAGTTTTTATAACGATCAAATTGCTAAGAAATGTTGAACCTTGCTTTGTGGAGAAATTTCTAAGCGATAGTTATCTCATTTCTTGGTTTGCTCACAATCGTTAACGACATGTTCCATGGAAAAATGGCCGTGTTGGTCGAATGTCACAATTTTTCTCCTTCACTTGTGGAAAAGAAACTGGATTGCGGCCAAATTTTTTAACAGATTTTAACAGATGACGGATAGAAATTTCCCCTGATATGTAGAAGGGTCTGTGAGTACCAGCCACTTTTTGCAATTTATTCCTTTGAACTTGGGCTAAGTCGCATGTTGCTATAAGTGCTCAAAGTAGATAAACTTTGCGCCCTCAAATTTATTACTATAATTAAAGATTATGATTGCAATAAACGTGAAGAGTTATCGTTTATAAAAAGAGAATTAGGCGGTTTTGAATGATTGTATTCTCCAGAACAAATTAAACAGGTGCAAGTCTTGCAAAATTCACGATATCGCCAGTGGGTTTAGAGCATAACCCTGGGTGGGAAAAGTTTGAATCACAAGATTTTAAGAAAATTAGATTTCTCCCCTCGTATTTCGTACAACATTATACCACACGCTCAGTTACATGATGATTGCAATCGTTTAGCCAGTCATATTGATCTACGCCCACTGCATATGTGTAATGTAAAGCCACACGAACGTGGGTTGGTTGGGCCGAAGGGGAGTGACAAAAAAAGTCTCGCCAGTTCGAGGTCGATCGGGTGAACACTGTCAACCGCGTAGGAATGTACCCTTTGAGTGGTATTGACTTAATCAGCGCATAAAGAACCTGATAAATCGTACGATCAATACAAAATGACTTTGAGGAAATTGGCAGACGGCTATGACTTCAAAATTATTACCCCTGAGGAAATTCTAAGCGATCAAATTTTCTTAGGGAAAAGGGGACACAAAAGTGCACGAGAGACTACTCCTCGAGTCGAAACTAACACTCAAGAAAACAGACGAAATTTGTCGTGCTGCTGAAAGCATGTTAGCCCAGATGAAAGTTGTAAGGGACACTGTCGGGACTGAAGTAAACAACGTCATAAGCCAGGAGCGCGCTCAAACTTTATTATTCACAGCTGGTCACGCTAAAGCTAGAATCCGGACAGACACCGCAGCGCAATGTAACGAACTGCCACTACACATTTATAAAAGCGCCACCAAGGATCGTGATTTAAAAAAGTTACAACTCGTGAAGACAACACTCGTGGCATATTGTTGAACAAGAATCAAGGTGATTGGTAAACTGGCGATCAGAGTCTGGCGGAACACTAAATCATGCTTGTTGGACTGTAAATTGGTGGAATACGACGAAATCCGCCCAATCCTGGGGCGAAGAGGATGTTTCGGCGTGGACATTATCGAGTATCACGACAATGACGAGCTTTGGTGCAGTTGTGCGAAATTGGGACTTTTGTCATAATCAGCAGTTCTTGATACCATATCTCAGCAAGCAATGCACTTTGATAGGTTTCCTGGTCACGTCCGCATTAATTTACTGAAATACATGAAATACATGTAGTGTATACCATGTAATTTAAGAACAGCTCCAAATTAGACGTCCTTATATAAAAAAAAAAATTCAGAGTGTATTCATAATTGTGATTATGGATGGTAAAACGACATCAATGCAGTTCTTTAGAAGCCAAGTCAGGAGGGAATCAAGAGAGCAGAATTTAGGTTTTAAGGCCATTTTTGGAAATACGCTGGAAGCGTGTTAACGAAGACCGGCATGGCTCGGCCTTAACAGTAGATCGACGTGAATTCTTGGGACGGGTTGTTTGTCATTCAAATAACTCACTGAAACTCTCGACTAGAGTCATAAGGGAGTCATGTTTCGGTAAGGTCGGAGCAGATTTAACGTTAAAGATTTCATCGACAAACGTGAAAAGTTGTTTCTGATTTGATGTACTAAAAAGGTCTCCTGGTACTGAGCAAGGACATCTTTCAGAGGAAAAAAGGAATATGTGACAATTGCGTGACATGTTTACTTTAAACAGCATTATACAACACGTTTTTTTACATGATGATTCTAATCGTTTAGCCAATCATACTTATCTTCGCCCCGCTGCACATGTGTAAATATGTAAAACCACACGGAATTGTGCAATTTCGATCGCAGTGATTTGGAGAGCTCTCACTTTGTACACGCTAGGTTATATTATGATTGCAAATAAAGCCGTTTAACACCGCCTTTCAGCTTCTTACAAAACATATTTTCAAGCTGTGTATAATCAGTACAATATTGCCTTGGATACAAATTCGTTACCGCCACCCTCCAATGCCCCTGGACGTCAATGAAGGCAACTGACAAAGCTTCTAACAAGTCTCGCCTTGCAGGAAGTGTATGACTAGATTAGATATAGAAATATTGATATACCAGGTACTCCAACTAATAGATTCAACCCAGGCCTAGCTTACCGGTAGCTTTATTGACCTTTTTGACTTTTCCAATGGGCTCTTCCTTTCCTTTTTCTTTTGCCAGCATTACTGCTAGCACAATTAGAATAATTACCAGCGCCACAAGCACGAAGGCTAACAGCAAAGCTTTAACTCTACTCACGAAGAATCCTCGTGCTCCTGACAGCTCTCGAACTGCGTACTCCTTTTCCTCTTTCAGCATGTTGAAAGCACAAATTAACCTAGTTTTTGACCCGCAGGCAAAGAACGGCGAGTGAAACAACGACGACGACGTGCGACCGATTTGATGTTCGTGACCTAACAGACCCTTGTCAAAAAGCTTTGTTTTTCCACCCCACGCAAGCCACCCGTCTGAGCGAAAACAAAGCTTTTTATTCTCCTCAGAATCAACATGCCCGCCGAGTGACAAAGGTCTATATTATAATTGCAGCTCTCGCAAAGTTTCATTGTTTTAATTTGACCTATAATACCACAGGTCACTAAAACGTGATTTAAGAGTTATTATGTCGTTAAAGAAAATCAAACAACAATCTTCCTTCGAAAACTTTAAAAACTTACAATAACGTTTATTTGCGTAAAATCATCAGTACAATATAAAACAATACAAAAGGTATGGTAAAGTTTAAATTGTATTTAAGTATAGTAAAAAAGAAGTCGTTAGGAAGGACTTCAGAGCTGCCTTAACTTTTCGAAAACCCAAGGTGGCTCTAAACTCCTTCCTACGAATTGTTATCTCAAAGTTTACAAAACGTGACGCCTTAACATGCTGGTCACAATTCAAAATCGATAGTAAAAAAAGGGAGTTATGTAGCTCGTTTTCAAGTTAATATCCTTTTAAGCTTAAATTAAGATTATTAAATATTGATGCTATGGTAACCGATTAAGTAGAAGAAAGGACCATAACTTGTTTAAGAATGATTAGGCATTTCTTTGATACCATTGTTGTATTATCAACTAATCAAGGGTAGTACTATTGATCACCTAAGTATAAGTGATGGAAAGTAATGGAAACTGTAGTAAGCCATCTTACTCAGTGGCCGCTATCTCTCAGGCAAGGTACAATTGCTGTTATCAAAAATATCAAAAACTAGATCATTGTATAATGCGATTCCAGATATTTAATTGGCTTAGCGGCCATGGTATATTTGTTAATTTAATATACCACGAGCGCTAAGCCAATCAGAAAACTGAATTTGTTTTATCCAATCATCCAGTTTTCACTCAGAAGTATTATTTTGATTCGTTTATTAAAAGCTGGAAAAAATCTTAATGCTGATATTTCAATCCAAAAAGAGATTTTTTTTTGTGGAGGTTTTCTATTTACCTTAAATACCAAAAATGGATCATGAATACAGGAAATTCGCATTCCGAAAGGATAAATCAAATCAAATTTAAATCGGGAAATATAGTCAATACCATTCTCATTTAGGATAACTTCACTTGTATATCAGTTCTGTAATTAGGACTGGTTTTCAAAACAGAAAAGAGATTTTATAACTACAATAGCTCATATGTACCTGTTGATATATGCAATCACTTTCTGCAGAAGCGCGAACATCTGTTCACTTGACCAGTTTTATGAATACATTGATATCGTTTACTTCAAACAAGGAATCTAGTTTTCAAGAGATCTCAAATGAGTAAACATTGGTCCTTTGTAAAAGGCTCTATTATTGTTTCTCAGGGAAACCTTCAGGGATTTGTTTGGAATGTTCTTGCTGTTTTATGAAAGAACGTTCTACTCAAGAGGTTCCCGTAGTCAACAGTTTTGTCAAAACACCTTTCAGTTTTGGTCAAAATTGCTCAAGTATTTGACAAGACATCAAATTGCTCTCAGAGTACCGTCGAGAAGACAATATTAAGGGTTTCTCTAAGAAAGAACAAACTATAATTAGTGTTTTTGTGTTTGCTTGTCTTATTTCTTTTGTTGTTGTTGTTTTTTTGTTTTTGTTTTTGTTTTTTAGAGATTACTCTAAAATACATTGGACACACCAATTTTTTCAAGTTGCAATCTATTTAAATCCTGGCCATCTACAGCCAAGATAGTTACACCAGTTTCTGTGGACTAGTAGGTTTATCGACAGCAAAAGTGAACCATTATCTCATCGTTTACATCGATACATAAGTTTTTCGCTATTCAAAGTAACACTACAAATAGGTGACACTGTCCCTTTAAGTGGAATATCATATCCTGTATACTTTTTAAGGTTCTGGCTGCGTTATTCCCCAGCCTTCCTTAAGTGCGTTGTATGCTGTCAAAAGGGCTCCTTCATTCCAAGCGTCTATCACAGAAAATGCTTCACCCACCATGTACACTTCCTCTCCAGGAAACGGACGTTTGGCCCATTCTTCGATATCGTAACGGCTTACATTAGACCCTGCCCTGGTCTGGTGCCTAAAAAATTAGAAAGATGAAGTGTCAAGCTTACTCCCTCATGAGTCATACTGCCGGTGTTTTAAACCCCGCGCTAGGTTCCCGCAGGGTAAACAGAATGACCCCGTCCGCACCATCTTCATTTTCGATGGATCGTATTCATTTGAAGACAGAGATTACTCGTGTTGGTGTGGACGGCAGAAATGGACGAAATTTTTGAAAATGTTCACGCAACAACATCAGGACAAGTTACCAGGAACGATGAAATGTTTGTGGCGAGGGACTATCGGCTGATAGTTGCCCCGTGAACATTTGATGTTGTCAAAACGACTATATAGAGCGTTACTTAGTACCCAGAGATTCGAATGATAAGAAGGCATGGCAGCCATACTGGTGTATCCTAACGAAAGAAACTAGTACGTACAGATCGTATTGTTGTGAAACACCAACATGGCGGCCATGAAGTCAAGAGAAAACGCCCCATAGCTCGAGAAGGGAAGCTATGAGGGCTTACAAACCACTTTTAAGAACATCAAATTTCCAAGGGGTAACTCCCGACACAGAAATACTCTTTTTGTTGTTGTTGTTGCTCACAACTAGAGTTTCTTCCGCTCAAAAGTCGCTGAGCCTGGTATTTCGAACTTACAGTTCGCCAATCTGACCTTTAAATAAAAACAATGGAAATAACCTGTTTGCTATTGAATTGAACGAATAAAATAATCAGAAGCTTTTTTGGGGACGAATACTATCAGATCCGGGCATTTTCGCCGGACGGACACCACGTGATGAGTTAAACCAATGGCTAATGGTTGCCCGTGTAAAACATTATGTCCTTAAAATCAAAAAAGCTTATACGCTGGCCACTTTAAGAGCAATTTACCTCCAAATAACTTTTTCAGACCGATAGACCAGACAAAAGAGTTCTTATTGTTCACTTTTTTTATTTTCAAATCCATCACCTCGTGTGATTCTTTTTAACCAGTCGGACCCAGAGAAGATTCAGTGGTGAAATATTTTTGAAACAGGAATAAAACCCACTTACCAACAAGTGTTTATCCAATACTTAAACACAATATCCAGGGGATCTGGAACAATCATTTCAGGGAACACGGCTTGTACGGATTTCTTCAACTCCGAGTACAAAACTGCTTTGGGAAGCTTGGACAGTTTGCCCCATTTGACCGCGCACCCGTAAAAGCTGTAAGCCAGTTGGATTATACCTTCTCCGTTAATTCCTCGCCCGCTGCAATCGAAAGAAGAACGTGCTATAAAATTCTTATTTACAAATCCTAAAAATTGCAACCCTTCGAAAGTAAAAAGATCTTGACAAAACGGTTTTGAACGTAACCCGACTCTCTCTTTGTCAACATGCACGAGAGAGTAAGTAGAGAACAATACAGCGTGACTTCACAAAAAACTTGAATTGACAACTTATGAAACTCCTGAATAAGGTATTCACTTCCCTGCTTGGAGAGGATCTTTTCCTGGTGTTCGTTGTTCTTTTCTCCCTTCAACGAACACCAGGAAAAGAGCCTCTGCTAGCAGGGAAGGTATTCGCAAAACTGATGTGCCAAAACGCCCACTAGCTACATATTAGCTCCTGCAACCGCGCACAAAAATATTCGAGACTCTCGACGGAAGAAGCCCAACCTCCCCCCCCCACCCCCCTCAATCAAAGTTGAAATAACTAAAACCACGTTTTCGCTTGGACTCCCCCAAAGTTTTGCACCTTCAACTTTGGATGTAAGGCGTCCATTTGTTCCCATCGTCTTGTCTGGGGTTGTAGCTTTTTGTTTGGTAAATAAATTGTGGTTTTGACTTTTGAGCCGCTGTAAGCCATCGTACAGGCAATACACTACCGACCGTTACAGAAGCAGGTCAATTTTCTAGTTGTAGTCTACGGCGGTGTAGGCGAGCGTAGATAAGTGTTGGCACCCTGTCAAAGTCTTCATGGTTTTTGTAATGGATGTGATGACTAGCGCGAATATTCGGTCATTTTTGCTAAAAGTACGCATTTGTGTATTAAGTTATTTTTCCCTGAATATAAGAAAACCTCTTTGAGTAGACCGCCGTCTGGAAATCTATCACTCATAGACCGAACCTTTAAAGGCAGTGGGGGAAGGGGGGTGGACGAA
>NW_028145671.1:380000-402500 GCF_977016875.1 Pavona decussata | reverse complement strand
AGTCTAATGACGCCATAGTGAAAATGTCCTGTTATGCGAACGTACTTGCAATTTTGTCATCAGTTTTTGAATTTGTTCAAGAACGAAACCGTTTTGTCAACAAACTTCTTGAATTTGTGCCCTAGAGCTCACAGAGCTTTGTTTGGCTAAATCATGTTTCATATCGTTGATACATCTGAGTAAAAGAATTTAAGCTTATATTGATAAGTTGATATTAAAGTGTTTATGTCAGTGTACGCTAAATATAGGAGATTTAAAAAATTGTCAATTGTGCAGAAATTTTTATCCATCGTAGACAAAAGCTTCCCCAAAAACCACCCATTAAAGGAGATCTTCAGCAGACACACTAAAACTCAGCTACTCATGCATGCCAAACATGAAAACCATAACAAACATATATTCTCAAATCTAGCAACGACCCCAAACCAAAATCATGACCCGTGCTGCAACTGCAGGAAAAGACAAAATGCCCACTTGATGGTAAATGCCTCCAAGCGAACGTGGTCTACCAAACGACGGTAACGACAGTAACAATAACAGAATCGTACGTGGAACTGGCATTAAACTTTAAAGAACGATACCGAAACTAGAACACATTCTTCCGAAACGCCAACCGACGAAATGTAACGGAACTATCTGAACATATATGCACCCTGAAGGACGCAAAAAAAAAAACATTTCGCATTAAATGGAAAGTACTCAAAAAGTGCAAACCCTATAATAACACTAACAAGAAATGTAACCTTTGTCTCCACGAAAAGTTTATTTTAATCCGTGTAGAAGAGATCTTTGTATCCTGAACAAACGCAATGAATTGCCAAGTTCATGCCCCCACAGAAATGGATATGTACTCAAAACCTCTCGAATAACGTAAAGTAACCGTTTGTATCATAGCACGTGAATTGTATCACGCCACGTGAATTAGTATATTATCGCCCAGCAAACGCTTGTTTTAAATCACCAGTTCGAATGATTTCACAAATCCATGCCCTCATATAAATAGATATGTACCAAAAACCTCTTCTATAACGTAGCGTAACGTAACGTAACCGTTTGTATTATGGCACGTGAATTCTATGATATCACGGCTCGTGGAATTGTACTTTATCGTCTAGCAGCTGCTTGTTTTACTGATCGCCAGTTTTTGATTACTTTATATAGCCAGCTTTTGAATCTTTACCGGGCATTCGTTGACGTTGCGTGATGAGTGTGGTCAGGTCCTGACTATACGAAACAGAGCTGTAGCATTAAAACGATGAATCACTTCTGAAGCCTGAACTATACTGAGTGTATATCTCTATATCTATCGATTTTGGGGAGTTGGCGATGCTGGAAGTTATCACTGCTAAAAGATCGTAGGCTAACGCACCACGCAGTCAAATATGGCGCGAGTATATGCTGATAACAGGTTCTTGTTTTTATGATTTTACTTTATATTAATTTTTTTAACCTGTTATTTTCTTACCGTTACTCGCTTTCCCCCCCTCGTTATTGCGTTACGCCTACAACTCAAGCGAGGAAAATTTGATTGACATTAGAATCAGCTTAGCGTCGAGTTCTATTATGGTAATATTGTGCAGCAGCGAGACATGAGAGGGTTAAAACTAGTAAGCTGTACTTGTTTTGCAGTAATTTACAATTGAAGACAGATAGACAGGAGGCAACGGCAGCTAGATACCGATTAGATCTATTTCTGACACGACGAAATGTACAACGGGCGTGCAGCGCTGTCGTGTTCGATGAATTTATTTCCCTGTAATTTCTTCAATGCAATCTTTCCCAAAAAAGTTTTCTGGAAGAAAGGGGAAAGATTCTGCAGAGATATTTCTATCCAGTGAATATTGATGAACATTGCAGTTGAAATTTGATTCGGCAATGAAAGCAAACTTTCCCGATGTATGCAAATTTTGCTCCAGCAACTGTTGTCGGCCCAACCTACTGCTGCCTAGCAACGTTCTCTTTGTCTGACGTCATTCATACTTTGCTTTTCACTGTTGCTAGGCAACAATGCGGACATCTTCAAGGATATATGTAAATATATTTTTCGCTCGAATTCGTGCGGCTTAGCTCCGCTCGGCCCGACAAATTTATTAACCTCGCTTCGCGAGGAATAAACTCATTGTGTATTTTATACTGAAGTAGCCTATGCAAGGCTTGATGGAAGATATGACTGAGGAATGAAACATCAAGTGTCCTCCAATTCATGGTATTATCGGAATTTGAACGACAAACATATTTTCAATCTGTGTATAATCTGTTCAATATTGCCCTGCAATTAAAATTCGTTGCCGCCACCCTCCAATGCCCTTACACGTCAATGAAGGCAACTCAAAACTATACTAACAGGTCCCTCCTTGCAGGAAGACTAGATTAGATACAGAAATATTGAAATACTGCGACATGTAGATTCAACCCAGACTTAGCTTACCGGTAGCTTTATTGTCCTTTTTGACTTTTCCAATGGGCTTATCCTTTCCTTTCTCTTGTGCCAGCATCACCGCTAGCACAATTATAATAATCACCAGCGCCACAAACACGAAGACTGCCATCAAAGCTTTAACTCTACTCACGAAGAATCCTCGTGCTCCTGGCATCTCTCGAACTGTGTACTCTTTTTCCTCTTTCAGCATGTTGAAAGCACAATTAATCTAGTTTTTGACCTGCACGCAAAGAACGAGTGAAACTAAATATTAATCTTGTACCCTGATCTCAGTCGGTTCGGGAATGTCGAAATGTTAACAAAATATAATAACACACCGCGCTGTCAACGTCGCGCGATCAATTTGATGTGCGTGACCTCACGTAACATCATGGTAGCAGCTCAGTCTCATTCGTTCCCTCCTTTTTAGTTGATTCTCCCTTACAAAAGGAATGATTTAACAATTTTTGTATATTAAGGGCTTAAGTATCAGTTAAAGTATTTTTTATCTTACTCCATTTCATTAACACATTATATTTTTCTCTTTTTGTCAATAATTTAACTGCCCTATAATGTATTATGTAGAGATGAATAAAGATACAGATATATTGGGTCCTGGTATGCTTTGGTGAAATCTGAAACAAGGTCCGGAAAAAGTATTTCAATAAATCCTTCGTTTTACACGGGTATTTAGGGCGAGTTTAACGTTAGGTAGACCTTGAATTTACTGCCAGATCGCATAGCAGTGACTGATACAGAACGATTATTCAAGCTTTTCTAAAAAAAATTCCAGTCCTGGTCTTCCATTTTTAGTTGTTTTAAAAATCTTCTGAAGTTCCAAACAATTACTAAATGAGCGCATACTTCTCTTGGCTAAAGAACAGTACTCAGTAAAACTCTAAGCATTTCTTCGCACTTAACTAAATTGACATGAATTACTGGTAACACTCACGTTTATTATTTTCACTCAAGGCCTGACCCGTCCCCAGTCGTCTCTCATGGTCGAGAGGGGAAGCGCTAGAGTCCAGGGGTGCTAACCATTTACATGGAAAACCTGGAAATTCCAGTTGGGAAATCAAATGGTACGCATCATTCCATATGGAGTACTTCTGAAATTATGGGCTTCTGATCAAAGTGATGCATTTTTATTGCTCGTTTTGGTATTCACAGCTGATGTTCATACATGTTGCATGTTATCCATCTTCTGTTAAGACAAGCTAAATCATTTCGTATTTATGCCGAAAATTTCCTTCCGGGTGGTTTGCGCAAATGGTAAGCACCCTAGTCTCCTCTCGACCGTACGATATCATAAGAGACGACTGGCGATGAGCCAGACTCTAGGCTAACCTTGAACTGAACACGACAAATCAAATAAATGAAGCATTACTCAGGACGAAATTTTGAAATAAATGAAACTAAACTGATCTCCACCGAGGTCGAAGATTTTTTCTTTTCCTTGCGAGGTCTCTCATTTCCTTACTAGCATATAACACTCAATAGGATTTCATACGTTCACTTAGCACTTGAACATAAATTCAGTTACAGAGTTAATTCTCTGATCCATCATTTGTGTCCTTAGTGCTAGCGGCAAAACATTCATTTGAACCTTTCACATAAAACTGAATTAGGACTGTGAAAAGTGTACAGTTTAACTTTTTTCTTTAACGAGAGAGCCGATGCAAAATCATAAACAAATCATGCCTGGTTAACTGGGGGATACTGAAAGGTAAATGTTTGCTTCTAATTTCCAGCTCGTGAAATTAAGCAGTATAGTGTGTGCACTCTTTCCCGGCCTTGTTTCGGGACTGCGCAAAGACCATCTTGGCGAAAAGCAAATCACACGTCCTCAAATCATTCAATAGCAAACATTGCAGGAACCTAATGCTATTTAGAAATAAGGTATACATGAAAGTATATCAATGTTTAAAGGGACAGTATCACGCTATTTTTAGTAACACATTGAAAGTCGGAAAGACGCTATTCCGGTTGATAGCAGCCAAGATATAATGACAAAATTCCATTAACAGACTATTAGAATGCAAAGAAACTATCCACGGATATTTTTGTCGGCAGATGACCAAGATAGAGAGGGGTTCAAATTTGAAAGCGTCTGGCGAACGTTTTCAAATTTCGCTGTTCAGTAACGCACTAAAAATCGCCGGTTGTACTATATTTTGGTTCAACCTTTCGTCTTAGAATCACTATTAATATTTCTTTAAATTAGCGATTGAGAAATTAATTAACAAAGTGTTCAAAGTTTAGTGAATTTTAGCCAAAAATCATGATATCTCCCATGATACTGCCCTTTTAAAAAAGAAAGCGATCATTTTTCAACTACTTCCCTAATAGCTGTCATCGCCAATAACGAGACAGCTATGAATAAGATGCGGGAGAGTATCATCCAACGTACCAAGCGCACATTACTGATGGCAACCTCAAACTTCCTGGCTAAGCAAGTCTTGCAATAATTACTTGCAATATGCATTTGATTTTGCAAACTACAGCAGTTACGAGTACACATAACAAGTAATGTTTGACTAAGGAGTTGTAAAGTCTTTGATTGTTAAGACTATACTGTTAGTACATCGCATGCTGTATATTCATGAATTTAATTTACCTTCATGAATCTCGTGAATCACCTTCATGCATTTGTGCCATTGTCACCGTCAGCGCCATCTTTTTCTTCTTCTGAGGAATATTTTATCACTCAGCGGCCATGTTGAGTCTCAGGAGAGTAAAAGCTTTGTTTTCGTACGGCAAGCCTCGCCCAGACGCGAATTCAGTGCGAAAGGTCTATTGGGCTGCACGTGATTTCCATAGTGTCCAAAGAGAAGATCCCGACTGCACAACTGCTCTTGACATATCCAACAACTGAAAGTTGTCAACTGGATAGCATCATGTTCAACAGAGCTAACACAGCAAGAAAACAGTTGATGGTACTCTCTTGAGAGCAGCGGTTTGATCTTTCCTTCTCAAGGTCGTCACTCTCTTGCGCTATTTTTTTATAATTTGTTAAATATCCCGGTCGGCCGATTACGCCTGCGTAGCAGGCGTCTTCGGTAAGAGAGAGCGAGAAAAAGCCTCCTATGTTCTCGTTCCCCTTCACGATTACACTTGTTGCACAGGCTAGGTCGGCTAAAAACCTTGTCACTTTCCTCGCACTGATGCGGAGGTTTCCATTCAAAGTGGCACTGATCAAATTGCAAGCTACATGGAAGAAGTTACAGTTGCACAATACCTACATTTGTAAGGTCTAAATCCAGTGTGCTTTATTTCGTATCGCTTACAATCAGATGAAGAGCTAAAGCACTTGTCACAACTGAATGTCTGCATTTATTGGTACTGGTAAATATATTTTTATACCGCACATATCACATAGTCTCAAAGCGATTTACAAGTCTTCAGTGCGAGATTGAACGTCAGCATGTAAAGGCGCCCCTAGCAGCCGCTATCAGTCCATATTTTGATCTCACCCACTCACCCAACCCACGCATGAATGTGAAAGACAGATAAAATCAGAAAAAAGCATCATGTTCAACGGAGTGAGGGCATTTATAAGGTTTTACCCGTGTGCGTTGATGCCGCTTAAAATTTCCTCGATGAGTGAAGGATTGAAATCACAAAACTCGCGTTTATGTTTTTGCTCCTTTGTTTTAAAATTAGCTGAGATGACGAAACACTTCTCACAATTAATCCTTATAACTGCAAACAACTATTTGTGGCACAACATTTTTTTATATACCATACACTGTGCCATGAATTTTTTTTACCTCTCCTGTCACTGTCTGACACCAAGCAACCAATCTGAGTCTAGTAAAAAATAATTTATTGTAAAGAAAGCTTCGCTACTCCATTAGATTAGTTACTACACGAACTATGTTAAGGGATATTAAAAAGAATTGAAGCTAACAACAAATCGTATAAAAATCCAGGCTTGCTTACTACGTTGCATTGTCTAAGAAGAAAAAATCCACAACTACTACAACCTTATTGTAAGGCAGTGAACATATAAATGTCATATTGTAGGAATGTCCTCATTATCGCTTTGCCCTTCTGACGAACAGGGCTGCATATGATTATCATAATGCTCCAACAGAAGCCTCTGACCACTCAGCTTCTCTTGGCAAATCCAACAGCTCAATGTGTTCAACTCGTTTGCTTTGCGGTCAACAGAGGCAGATGACAGTTGAGGCTTCTTTCCTTGGTGAGAGGATTGACCCTTGACTTTGTGAGTTCGTTCATGTCTTCTACAACCGACTAAATTGATAAAACGTTTGTCACAATACTTGCACTTGTGAGCTTTTGTTCCAGTGTGCCTTTGCTCGTGTTGCTTGCGTTCAGCTATCGTTTTGAAACACTTCTCGCAGTGCCGGCACTTATGAATATTTTTTAACGTATGCCTTCGTTCATGCTGTCTAATATCATCTGAAGCTGTAAAGCACTTTCCACAATGCCTGCATTTATAAGGTTTCAACGCACTGTGCCTTTCTTCATGTTTCTTACAGGTATTTGAGCGGCTGAAGCGCTTATCACAATGGTTGCACTTGTAAGGTTTTACACCTACGTGGTGTAGTTCATGCAACTTCTTTTCCGCTGGTCGTATGAAGCACTTATCACAATACTGGCATTTGTGAGGTTTTAATCCTGTGTGCGTTGCTTCATTGTTTTTACATTCTGCTGATGTCCTGAAGCATTTGTCACAATGCTTGCATTGACAAGGCTTCAGCCCTGTATGTGTTAATTCGTGTCGCTTGCGATTCCCTCGCTGACGAAAGTACGCATCGCAATACTTGCACTTGTAAGGCTTTTCTCCCGTGTGTGTGCGTTCATGACTCTTGAGATGAGTTGACGAGTTAAAGCACTTGTCACAATGCTTGCACTTGTGCGGTCTCTCCCCAGTGTGCATTAATTCATGCCGTCTGCAATTTGCTAGTTGGCTGAAGTATTTATCACAGTGCTTGCATTTATACGGCTTTTCCCCTGTGTGCACCCGTTTATGCTTTTTGCAGCCGGAAGAAGTGGCGAAACACTTGTTACAATGCCTACACTTGTGAGGTTTCGTACCCGTGTGTATTCGCTCATGCAGTTTACTTTCGTATGAAGTGAAGAAGCACAAGTCACAAGAATTACACTCGTGAAGTTTTGCTCCTGTATGTCTTTGTTCATGTTTCTTGCAATCAGACATTGAGGCAAAGCCCTTGCCACAATGCTTGCACTTATGAGGTTTGCTTCCTAAGTGCCTTTGTTCATGCCTCTTGCATTCACTCAAAGTAATGAAGTGCATATCACAATACTTGCACTTTTGCTTTTTCACTCCTTTGTGTCTCAGTTCGTGTCGCTTACATTCTTCTGAAGTTTTAAAGCACTTACCGCAATGCTCGCATTTGTTAAGTTCTTTGCTGTGTGCCTTAGTTCATGTCGCTTACATTTAGCCGAAGTAATAAAACCGCTTGCCACAGAGCTTGCATTTATGAGGCTTCTCTCCTGTGTGAGTCTGTTCGTGTCGCTTACAATGAGATGAATGGTTAAAGCCCCTATTACAATACTTGCACGTATACTGTTTCTCCCCGGTATGGTTTTGCTCATGTTGCTTGTAGTTTGAAGATGTTATAAAGCTCTTGTCACAGTACTTGCATTTGAAAGGTTTCTCCCCTCGGTGAATCCTCTCGTGTATCTTAAGATTTCCTAACTGCGCGAATGCCTTGTCACACTCCTTGCATTTAAAAGGTTTCTCACCTGTGTGTGTTCTCTCATGTATTCTAAGAACAGATGAACTAGAGAACAGCTTGCCACAATAAGTGCACTTTTGAGACTTGGATACAGTCTGCGCCCCTCTGCCCAAGCTGAGTGTTCTCCTCCCATTCGCGGACATGGGGAAATATTTGACTGCCAGTAGCACAGCTATCAGAAAAGACTGTTGTGCATGTATTCCTATACGAAAAGCAGAAAGGTTCACATCAACTCCTTTTTTTTATTGAAAACAAACCATTACGTGCTTACTTTTTCTAATATTATAATAAATTAAAATTATGATTGAATGATTGATGATTCAGTACAAAACTAAAGCTTTTTAACCTTAGTAACTAGTAGCCCTTTTTTTTTCGGGTTTAACGTAAAAAATTGTTATCGCAACATAGCTGATAGCAATAACCTTTTTAACAGAAAGTGTTTTCCTGCACTCCTTCCATAATATGGAATTTCCAGAATGAAAGGCACAACTGAACAACTTCAGTCTTCAGTGAGCATGGATGAAAGGCTGCATGCACAGACAGACATAGACAGAGATTTATGTTTTATATTATATCGCCTACGAATTAAAAAAGGTTCGTATGGGACATTTATAACAGTTTTTATGCAAAGATAAAGGCCAGAAGAAATTGAAGGGACATATAAGGCCTCTCTTGATTATTATGCGCAGTGTACGACGTATGCCGGAATGCGTATAAAATTAGCCACTTTGGGCGCAAAGAGTAAAATGTGATGTTCTGTTAGGTTTGACTCCTGCAGGAAAAACTCAGATTTTCTTTTTTTCTGAGTACACCTGTGTCACTGACTCTAATACAATAGATCTTTCATTTATTCACCAGTGAAAACATACACGTAACATCACATTTCTTTTACAGGAAAAGATATTCTTTCGTTTTTATTGCACTCTTTTCAAATTTCCTTTATTTAATTAATTAATTAATTAATTAATTACAACATTACTACAATAAGTATGGTTTCTTGTCATTGACATTGCAATTGCATCAGAGAGAAACTTTACTACACTGATGCAAGGGTGAGACAATTGCCAATAATAATACATTTATACCAAAATGAAATAAGGCAGAGAACAGTTGCCCAGATCGCATATCTTTGAGTGATACTGTAACCGTGAAGAGCTTATCTGTAAGCAATACTGTGGCAGTGAAATAAGAATTTTAACAATTATCATTTGTAAAGTTTTTGAAGTCAAAGGTTCATTTTTTGGTGATATGAACTACTATCACATATTTTATCTTGATCTGTTGAGCAAGCCTGTCAAAACAATGCGTGGTTCTGCCACCTTCCATTTCAGATTCAAATTCAAACTTTTGAGGGATTTTTTTTAAGAGACGTGGGCTATAACAAACCAGTCAACTACCCAATGCTATGAAATAGATGATATATGTACATGATAAAAATCGTTGGAAAAACAATTTCTGAGCGCCCAAGCAGGAATTAAACCCACGATCTTCTGGCTACTACACCTGTAGTGGACATGGGATAGCAATTATTATTAGCGGAGCTTGGCTGGGGTTCTGGAGCCTCAGTTATCCTTTGGGTTTTTGGCGATTTCTTAGCTGTCAGTCAATTTTATGGGCTCATATTCTCAATGTTATCAAGTGTGTTTAGACGAGTGCACAACTCAAAAAGTGACCCTTTCGATGGCTAATTTCATGAGTTCAAGCTGCTCATATCTTGACCTAGCTAATTTGTTTAACACGCAAACAGGCATTAGATTGGGTGGACTTCACTTTTTTTGCAAATACAGTGCGTAATAATATTCTTCAAATTTGCTCAATGAAAGTGCATTTTAAAGCATATCAATTTCTTGATTCAAGTGTTGTCCTGTAAGTCCTGACCCAATGGTTGAGTGTCAATCCTTTACAACAAGAAAAGAAAGTTAGAATTTGTCATAAATTTAAAGTGGTACTGCATAATTTATTAAGCTTTGCATCACGTCGCAGTTCTCTAAACCTTGCTTGGGTATCTCTGAATTTCATTACACATACTGTAGCATCTAAAAGACACACAATGGCCTATCCATGCATTTCTATTTAAATTTTCCGTATGTGTGAGTATTAAATAAATGTCAACACACAAAACTGCATGGAACACAAGGATTCACACTTGAATTTACACTGCCTTGGCACCCTAAGTGGTTGTGTGTTTTCTAGCTATTTTGCCATCATCCCCTATGCACATAATTGTATGCAAAAATGGCAAATATTGTGAATAAGATCTAGCTAGCTACTGAAACTGCACGTTGTTAGGATTTTAATGGCAATGTGTGGCAAAGGCTCAACGGAATAAATGTGATGGTATATTTTTAAGTCTGGGAAATAAAATAATGAGAATTGTTGGAGACTTTGTGCATGGCACTTTTTTTTTTTCTAATAAGCCTAGACATTACCGGTACATCAAGAGACAATGAACCTTTTAGTTACAGACATTGATTGACATGTTTTGGTTATTACCTAGCAACGACCATTCATATTGACTAATGTACCAGTATAAAAACAAGCATTTATTTCCATGTTTTCTGAGTACCTATAAGCATGCCTGTTGTAAAAGTGAATGTGAGAGAGGTGACTAAAAGCGAGTATAAATCCAAACAATTCTACTGATTGGGCTAAGTTAGATCGGTGAAACCCTAGTGGATGGGGCTAAGTTCGCAAAAAAGAATGATGTATTAATCAGTCAGTGACACAGGGATATACCGTATCTATCCAATTAACTGCCCTGGGTGCTTATTTAATTTTGGGCCCATGAGGGTGGATACTTATTTGAGGGTGGGCACTTATTATTTTCCAAACATTTTCCGCAAGCAAGGACATTTATAGAGAATAACAAAACAAGAGATAACAAGTTTATTTCGCTTCAGCAAGACAAAACAATGTGCAAAAGCTAACATGGACAAGTCATAAACAATATAAAAGTTCATTGACTACTATACCTGCCAACTCTCACGCATTATGCGTGTGTCTCACGCCTGGGGACTAGAGACATCGATCTCACGCATCAAGGACAATTTCTCACGCCTGACTCACAAATACGGACAAGTTGTTCTAAAAGAAGTGTTCTAAAAGAAGTGTTATTTCTTTGCTCTTTATAACAATCGCAAAAGCTTTCAAATGTCTACAATCCGTTTGAATCATAAGTGTTCAAAGGTCGTCGGAATATCGTCGTTTATTTTCGGCAACGTTCGGAAGTCTTCGTAAAACCGTCGGCAATCTTCGGAAGTGACTCGGACATTTTCGGAAATCCCGGTCGTGACGAGACAAAAATCTCACGCGTTTGACTCATAAAAAGTTGGCAGGTATAGACTACCATATCTAAAACCAATTTTGGAACACAAATGATGCTGACCTTTCACTCCATGCTAGGTTAGTACAGAAATTTTTTTGTTGTTGTTGTCGAAAAGGTGGTGGGGCAGGCGCTTATTAAGTTTTTGGGCTTTCAGCGTGGACGCTTATTCAAGGGTGGGCAGCTTATTTACTTTTTGGGCCTTCAGGGTCGGTGCTTATTAACTTTTTGGGTTTTCAGGGTGGGCACTTCGACAAGGTGCTGGTGGGTGCTAATATTTGAAGGTGGCGGTTAATCAAATCAATACAGTAATGAGAAAACAGAAATCCCAGTTCTCACTACACATTTCAAACCTAGGACCTTCCGATTACTAGTGCGGATGCTCTACACCAACGTTCAGATTTTTTTCAAGAGGTGGAATATCCCAGCCTTCTTTATAACCTGACAGTAAGCATTTACTGTTTTTGTAAATAAGAGAACTGCTACTAAAGAAAATGGATAAATAATTTTACATGTACTGATGATGTCATGACTTATACTACTAAAATATTGAAATGTTGAAAAATCAATAACTTGCACCTTGGTGATTTGAAGCTATTGGCACTGTTTTAAATTTTCACATGTGTATGTCATTTGAGTGTTAAGCCTTTTTCTGTTCTCATCATGTGACTTGTCTCATAATATATACATGTATGTGACCCATGAATCTTGAAAACCTTTTTAAGAACAAAAAAGATTGTCCAAAAAACTTCTCTGTGGAAGTTAGGGTTTCCAATTAGATACAACGATTATAAAGAACTTTCCATGTACAAGTACTAACAATAATGTGGTTTAGTTTGAGGTGTTTAAAGGGACAGTATCATGCTATTTTTAGTAACACATTAAAAATCGGAAAGATGCTGTTCGGTTGATAGCAGCCAAGATATAATGACAAAATTCCATTAAAAGACTATCAGAATGCAAAGAAACTATCCAGGGATATTTTCGCCAGCAGATGACCAAGATAAAGAGGGGTTCAAATTTCGCTGTTGTAACGCACTAAAAATCGCCCGTTGTACTATATTTTGGTTCAACCCTTCGTCTTAGAATCACTATTAATATTTCTTTCAATTCGCGATTGAGAAATTAATTAACACTGTATTCAAAGTTTAAATTTAGTGAATTTTGGCCAAAAATCATGAAATCTCCCATGATACTGCCCCTTTAAAATAAAAGTCAAAAGAATACAGGTCACCCAATCAAAATGTGACTTTGTATAGCGTTTAAACATTCAACAATAATTTTACCTCAAAAAACCTACAATCCTGAATGTTTTTAAACATCTGTGCTTTAAGAGTTATTTTTATTATAATTTTTTTGCACATATTAGAAATGGAAATGGCATGCCTAAGCCAGGGCCCTATTTATTAGTAATTTAAATAGTAAAGTTGAATAATTACAGTGCTTATTAGATTGTCTGTGTGGCAGGCAATGGAAAATATATAGAATGTAAGAAACAGAGGGACTTGTGGGGAAGACAGAGGGCGGAAGGAGCTCCTGTCTCCCTCCCCCTTGCATCCTGCTGCTTCTTGCATGCTTTAGGCCACTTTGAGGTTGAGCAGGGGAATGGACTGAGTTACAAATTTTATTCAGTTTATAAATTGACACCACCAAACACTGTATGAAAGAACTACTTTACGATTACTCGTTTGGCCAAGTCTGGTGCTGTTTAGTTGAATAACAACCAAGTTATGGACCTTGAAACGTGGTTCCAAATCCACACAAACATCTCTAATTTTGAGACAGCGTCCCAATCTTATCGACCTGGTAAAGACAATAAGACAAATTGTATCAAAAATTGTTACTGATCATTGGAATGTATCCATGTATTAGCAAAACATCTGCACCACTGGAAATCACGTAGTGAACTTGCATTAATCTAGACAAAGAAAGTTAGCCAGCAAAAATGCCTCTGAGCTTAGATTATTTCAACAGCACATTATAAAACACTGAGCTAATTGAAATGTTTCTACACAGGCAGACCACCCTCTGTTTGTGTCATGTAATTACTGTTTGGACAGGATCGGTTGAAATTTTTACTGAGTAGAGATATTTAAAGTCGCCTTTTACCTTATATGTTGAAATAAAGTTTCAAGGAAATGTTGATTGAGTCACGTGTGGTGTTTGTTTGCCATTCCGAGCCATAGAAACCTTTCTCTGGCAAGTTTACTGTTCAACAGTGTTGCCGGCCGAAGACCAGTACTAGAGAGAGGGAGACAAGGCAGGCCGGCGACCGCTATGGGTCGCTACTTCAAACCAGAATTGTCGCAAAATTTGAAAAATTCTTGCCTTTTTTTTTCCACCTCCGATTAACTGCATATTTTGCCATTTTGTGGCTGAGTTTGGGCTACATTTGTCAAATTTCCTCCAAGAAGGCCCGGGGCTCAAGTCCACCAGGTAGGTTTCAAACTATGATCTGTAGCAAAGCCAGTGACCAAAGGAATTCTAAGCATGCGGTCCACTTTAAATCAGCCCATTAACGCTTCATGACCGTTGCGCTTCAAATACCCAACCCAAGCGTTGATTAGTTGGCTGATTTAAAATGGACTGCATGTCTGGCTAACATGACACCAGAAATAACCTACATTCAACAGCAAATTTTGAAATTTGTTTTTTCCCGCAAACTATTTTTAGTAGCAGTTCACGGCTAGCTGGTTCGCTATACAGACAAATGTATGGAAAGTTCAAAACACGACTGGATGCTTTCTGGCACAGCTACATCCCTCCAATTTTTTTTCTTAAATCCTTTTCCAAGTGCCAAAAGTTTCCCATTTATGAATTTTTCAGAAGCGATGTTTTATGAAAATTCTTTGACATCGGATTTCCATACAAACACTGTTATTTCAAGCGTGATATAAAGGCCTATGGTGACCAAAACAGGGTAAGGGAAAAGAAAGCCCGCTAGCTGTTCTACAGTCAGTACAGTTACGAGTTTGATTTTGGTTCATGGAGTAAAGAACGAGTTATATTCATGTATAGCGTGCTTGTTTCGGTTCATGGATTAAAGAACGAGGTATATTCGTGTGTAGCGTGACGAGCGTGACGACTGCGGGACTGCGGGAGTAGAGTTTACGCAACAGGACGGCTGATGTGGTGGGATGGCAAATTGTCCTTGTGTGACCAACGTGACGTCCAAGTATTAACGACTCTAGATTTTAACATTCTTACCACTCGTGGTCTTCACGTTGTAGCAGATGGGAGAACAGCAGTTTTAGTCGAAAATCGCCTAAAAATGTGAAGGCACTAAGATATCATGTTGGTCACACAACGCTAATTCACCGTCCCCTTCCGTCAGCCGTCCTGTTGCATAAGCTCACTACACAGGCTGACCACCCTCTGTTTGTGTGGTGTAATGACTGTTTGCAACTTGGGACTTTATATTCTCGTGACACGATCGGTTGAAACTTTTAATTTACTGAGTAGCGATTATTTAAAGTCGCCTTTTAACCTTTAGTTAAATTATGTTGAAATAAAGTTTCAAGGAAATGTTGATTGAGTCATGCGTGGTGTTTTTTTTTTTGCCATTCCGAGCCGTAGAAACCCTTCTTTGGCGCGTTTACTGTTCAACAGTGTTGCCGGCCGAAGGCCGGTACTAGAGAAAGGGAGACAAGGGAGGCAACTAACCGCCGGCGACCGCCATGGGTCGTTACTTCAAACCGGGATTGTCGCAAAATTTGAAAAATTCTTGCAGTTTTTTCAATGGCATCCGATTAACTATATATTTCACCATGTCGTAGCCGTGTTTGGGCTTCATTCGTCGAGTTTCCTCCGAGTAAAGCTGAGCTAAAGTCTTTCAAACTATGATCTGTAGCAAAGTCATGGACAAAAGGAATTGTATGCATGCAGTCTATTTTAAATCAGCCAATCAACGCCCCGTGCCCGGCAGGGTTGGGTATTTGAAGCGCAACGGTCGCGAAGTGTTGATTGGCTGATTTAAAATAGACTGCATGCGAGAACATAAAGTCTCAAGTTGCAAACAGTCATTACACCACACAAACAGAGGGTGGTCTGCCTGTGCTCACTATTAAAGAACACGACTGCGGGAGCAGTGTTTTAAGTTAGGTATTTGGTGGGACGGGTATTCTGCAATCTAGCCGAAGCTCCAAAAATATGTCAAATACACTTACCTTCAATGTGAAGAGGTAGATAGATGGCAAAAGTACACAATCCAACCCAAACACCTTGATTTATGAAAACCGGCATATGGTAAAACATGGACTGGAGTGGAGTGGACTGGATTAGTAAAACATGGACTGGATTAGTAAAAGGTGGATTGGTAAAAGGTGGATTAGTAAAAGGTGGATTAGTAAAAGGTGGATTGGTAAAAGGTGGATTAGTAAAAGGTGGATTAGTAAAAGGTGGATTGGTAAAACAATAAATGAAACAAACTTTATTTTGTTTGCAGATCCTTTTCGTTCTCTTTTTATCTTGATTATCCATACAGTGATCCGATCAAACAATGTCAATGGTATACATTCCAAATAATTCATTCTTTACTTTTACTATTAATTCACTTCAACATTAACTGTAACGAAATCATAATAAGCAATAATTCCCTAGTTTTCTTTATATTGTATCAGAACGTAAATGTAATATTTCCGCATTAGTTCAACGACAACAACAACAACAACAAAAAAAGAAACGCTGTTTTAACACTGTTGAATCAACAAAAGTTTTACAATAATGTCCAAACGTTCGGCCTAGTAACGAAACAACAGCAACAATAAATGTAAATGTGACGCTGGTCACCTCGCTAAACCTAATACAAGATGATGAAAAACCTAATACATCATGATGCCCCCCTGATTCGACAGGTGATCTAAAAAACCGTTATACTCTTCAGCTTAGTAGCTGTGAACTAAAGTTAGCGCGATTTTTTTTGCATCAATTTTTTTTAAGATCGTAATCGTAACCTCTTGCAGGCGCAAAAAAAAAACCTGTGATAGAAACACTTTTAACAAACGTTGTTCATTACTTGCTTAATATTTACATATATATCTCGATAACGACTATGATCCAATCTAATAAACCGCGCGCGTTAGTTTCCGTCAGACTAAACCTCGCCTATGTTTTTTCTTATTCTATGACGGAGACGCTAAAATTTACACCAAACTGCTTACTCAATGTAATGATGTCATAGGAAATGTAAACGTGACGCCGGTTACTTCGCCAAACCTAATTTTCTCAAGTGTAGAATTTGTTTGATATACTAATCGTTCTAGTGCGACTAATAGTTATGTTTGTGACGCTCCCCTTATTTTTCTACACATAATTGAAAATTAAATAAAACAAACCCGTTACACTCTTCAGCTAAAGAATGAAAAAAGACGGTACCTACATGCAAAATTTCGCGATTTTTGTTGAAACATCTTTTTTTTTTCAGCAATAGTTACCTATACTACTAATAGTTACCGTGCCGGGATGTTTAATTTAGAAAAAAAAAAACTAAATAGAAACGCCAAGTCTGGTGAAAGCCATAGCCTTGTGCTCTGGAAGAAGAAATGGCACGAGGTCGGACGGCGCGTGGACACTTTTTTCTCAACGCCAAGGGGACCGAAGTCGAAGCACGAATGCTCCATCATGATTGCGTGGGGCTCCTGGCAAAACTTTAAAAAACAGGAGATGTTTCGGTGGCCTTTCACGCTATGCAATATAGCAGCTTCTTTTTCGAAACGTCGTTTAGCATCTGCCGCTTCCCCTTTGAGTTTCTTGATGACAACACAATGCTCCTCGTCGGTGCATTTCGCTGATTTCGCCAAATAAACAGATCCAAATGCGCCACTCCCTATCTCTTCCTTTATGCATATTGTATTCCATCTAAACTCTGGCAAAGAAAACTGCCGTCTTCGCTTTTTAATAGAAAGAGATGGAAGCTTGAAAGCCGAAATCTCGATCACGAGCGCGCCGTGAAGCTTTCGCAGCAAAATTTAAATTATGCCAAATTAAATTGGTCAAAGGTCAAAACATTCATTCCAGCCGTACTATTTATGGATGCATGTATCAGTGGTTTTCACTGTCACGCCATCAAAAAATAAATTCGAAACCATTTCATGAAAAAAGCTGATAAATTCAAATGTTATAAAATGGTAATAAATAAACAACATCTCCCAGTCTCAGTTCTGTTGTTTCGTTACTAGGCCGAACGTTTGGACATTATTGTAAAACTTTTGTTGATTCAACAGTGTTAAAACAGCGTTTCTTTTTTTGTTGTTGTTGTTGTTGTCGTTGAACTAATGCGGAAATATTACATTTACGTTCTGATACAATATAAAGAAAACTAGGGAATTATTGCTTATTATGATTTCGTTACAGTTAATGTTGAAGTGAATTAATAGTAAAAGTAAAGAATGAATTATTTGGAATGTATACCATTGACATTGTTTGATCGGATCACTGTATGGATAATCAAGATAAAAAGAGAACGAAAAGGATCTGCAAACAAAATAAAGTTTATTGTTTCATTTATTGTTTTACCAATCCACCTTTTACCAATCCACCTTTTACTAATCCACCTTTTACCAATCCACCTTTTACCAATCCATCTTTTACTAATCCACCTTTTACTAATCCACCTTTTACCAATCCACCTTTTACTAATCCACCTTTTACTAATCCAGTCCATGTTTTACTAATCCAGTCCACTCCACTCCAGTCAATATTTTACCATATGCCATGAAAACCAACTGATTGCACTGGACGCTTGCCGGTTCACTTGCCGTTGAATTGCATCACGTGACATTTTGTCAATGAATTCAGGCCATGTGGTCAGCGCAAAGTCACGAAAATCCTATTTGAAGCAAGCTACAGCCAGCTCACCGTCCCCCTTCAGCCCCCTATTTTTCTGTGGGATTATTGTCGAGACTGGTACGCTTCGATGGAGCTATCGCTCTTTTTTTCTCTTTTGTTTTTGGTTCAGTAAAAGCGAACGCGATCTGGGGAGAGTGTCTGAACTACCGGGCCAGAGTGGGGAGGACCGCGGGAGGACCCCACCCCCGCTCCCCTCGGTAGTTCAGACACTCTCCCCAGATTGCGCTCGCTTTAACAAACCAAGATGGCGGCAGCTTCATTGAAGCGTAGCAGTCTCGACAATCCTGCGGAAAAATAGGCGGACTGTGAACAGTTTACCAGCTTCGTTTTCTTTTACCTAATTCAGTGCACCTAAAAACACAGGGAAAACGGGATACTTCGCAGCACAGCGCACTTTCTCCAAAAACCGGCCCGTCAGGACTGTCTGACAAACCGTTTAAACGCCCGCATTGATTGTTGCTGATCGAGAGCCTATTCCTGCAGGAAAAATTCAAAGTGAGCCGGAGTAAGTGAATATTCTTTTTTATATTTCTCCTATCTTTCATCCAAATCCTGGTTAAGCTTCTAAATAAGCCTAACTATCTGACCTTGAGTCCCTAGTATTCAGTAGTCTTCAAACGTTACTAGTGTTTTTGATTAGCTACATGTAGAATATCAGGGCGTAGCATGTCGATCGATATCGATCATCGAAAACGTAGTCGATAAGTCGATAATAGTCGATATTTGTCGATAATTGTCAATCGACAAGTTTAATTTGTCGATAAAAGTCGATAATCACAAGATTTTAAACTGACTACGATTGTTATCGACAGAAATTGGCATATGGGCCAATTTTCAATCGGCTGCGAAATTAACCAAGCCGATAATCCGATATGGCTTGAATGGCAATTTAGAGAAGTGTAAACAGCATTACAGGAAACAGCTCTACAGTAAATCAGTATGGCAATAAAGTTTAATAAAAACTGAGCAACCAAGTGGTTTGTTATAAATGCTGTTGTTACTCAAGGTAGAATAGGATGTTTTCCTTGAGAAATGGTTGACATTATTTCATTCAGCCATACTAAGGGACCGTTCATTTTTTATGAGCATGGGGGGGCTGGTGGGATTTAGGGGGGGGCCACGAGAAAAAAAATGGCACTAAAGGGGGGGGCTACCAAAAAAAAATGAGTGAAAGAGGGGGGGGTCACCAGAAATAATTTGCTAGTAGGGGAAATTGAAAGTGGCTCAACACAGAAACAGATGAAGAAATTGAATATTATTTCAATTTTATTTAATGCGATTTTCCTAACCACTTTTAATTTGTTTTACATACTGAGGTCGAAATCTGCATTTTATATTAACAACAACTGAGGAAATGAAGCATATCTGTTGGAAAAGCAATAATGAATATAAACTGAGGTAGACACCTATGTTTGTACAAGTTCAAATTAATATAAAAACGTATCAGTCTCACTATTGAATCATCCTTGGGGGAGTAGTTTTCTACAAAGTGGTTGTACTCTGAACTATATCAATAGATTGTTTAATGTTCTTTTTAATAGTACTCACTTTTATAAAGACTGTTGATTAGTAAATTATTTGAACCCAGGAGTATCAGTAGACTCAGTAGTATGCCTAGTGTGAACATCCAGATTAGTTTTAATAATAGAACTGTTGTTGGTGACTTCAGTTGACGGTAAATCTGAGCCGTAAGCCATCTTCAGAAAAGCTTGTAACTGTCATTTTTAATAGCAGTACTATAATATCCAGGCGCGTAGGAGGGGGGGTTCGAGGGGTTCGAACGAACCCCCTTTACAGATCAGTAATGGCAGAAGAAAAAGCACTTAATGAGGAGGTTGAACAATTACATGAGGTGTACCATGCGAGAGAGTAGAATGTCTGCCCTGGTTCTAATGCATATCAAATATGATATGCCTGTCAATTTTGACGAGATTGTCAATTTGTTCGAAGGCCTACACCCGAGAATGATGCAGTTTACCAGCTTGGTGTATGACTATCAGTAGATCGAATAGCTATCAGAACTCGACAGGGCGCGGAATGTACATTGAACTTTCTTGTTTAAGTTGAAACAATTATGCCGTAGGAATGATGTATATAGCTCAAAAAGCTGCTGTAAAACAAATTTGTGATTTGCCTAAAATGGGTCTCAAAATGCAGGAAATGAGGTTTCTGGGAACCTAGGTTTTCAAAAATTTCCGGGGGAGCATGCCCCCGGACCCCCCTAGTAAGCAAGATTTGGGGCTCAACGAACACCCCTATCTAACCCTTACCTACGCGACTGATATCTGTGCGTCCGCTGTTTTTTTCTGTTTAATATGACTCGTAATCGTTGATTGGTATGCTTCGATCCGTATTTTGTTAGTCAGATCTGTACGTGTATTAATTGTTTCTACTCGAAGGGGAGTAATTTCACGTTAACCATTTGCTTGATTAATTTTTATAGTTTCTTTGAGAATCTAAATGGAAATTTAGGGTTTGTCGTTGCCGTAAACGTGTTGCTATCTATAAAACGTTTTTTTAAACAAGAGAAATCTTTACCTAAGTAGAGAACGGTTACTTGTTAATAGTACTGTAAAGAAATCACAGTAACAATTACGTTTATCTTTGATATAAACAGTACATAAGCGTTTTGTTAAAGTTAGGAGTATGATTTGTTTCTGGTTGGGCGGGAGGGGGGGGGGGGGTCATCAGAAAAAAATAGTTCTGCTGGGGGGGGGGCCATGTGGAAAAAAATTGCATGCTAGGGGGGGGTCATACAGTTTCGTAGTGGCAATTAACCAAATCCCACCAGCCCCCCCCTGCTCATAAAAAATGAACGGTCCCTAAACAGTTTGATCATGCCGGATTTCGTTCCCTGTAATATAACCCGAACTGATGTTCCCTGAGCCACGTTTTTCTAAAAACAACGGACATTTGAGAGTTGTTTGGAGATTTGATGTGAATAGAGTTGTTTTGCTGCTCCTCATTTTTGTTTGAGATAATTTTCTAATACAGTGTACTGAATCTGGCTTTAATGAAGTCTTGTTATGGCAGATCGGCTCCCGTTTCGTTAGTCCACATTGGACTGAAGTCTTATCTCCCGCCATACATCTCTTTCATATTCAGATACTTGTCAATTAAAATTGATCAAATCGAATTTTAACATTGAAATCGAGCAAAATCGATAATCACAAGAAATCTTGTGATCAATTTTTTTCAGTTTCCAATATTTATTGATTGATTAGTATTGAATCCGATCAACAACGATTGATGCCTATTGACTTTTGAAATAATTGACATGTTACGTCCTGAGAATATATAGATGCAGTCTCCAAAATCCAAGTTCTCTTGGACATCATTCTGCGTAAACTACAGTCAACTCTCTCATGGCGACCACTTCTTGTATGAGCGACCGCTTCTTAGTTAAGGTGATTCCATCGAATTGCATTGCGCATCCTTGCTGCGCATAATTTTTCGCGTCATTTAGCGCGCGCACGAGTGCACGCTCAACATTATGGAATTTCCTTGAGGTTAAGCTCGGCAGGAAAATAAATGGTCCTTTTCTTCTAAACGAGCACGGTGACCCCCATTTTTTGATGCATCAATTTAAATGTCAAACGGTTGACCACTATATTTCGCGATTTAAAGAAAAGTTTAATACTCTACTTTGAGATATTTTTATTTGAATGCTTTAAAAAGCGCGTATTTGGGTAGTGCTGCCTACGTGCACACGCAGCAAAATCTTTAATTTCTTTCATAATCTTAATTCCAGTTCAATGAAAATAGTTTGTTGTGTAAGATTAAAGTAAATTTTGTTGAACTGCTTCGGTATTTTAATGCAAGAAATTAATTTTTTCTAGAAATGATAGTTCCCTTTTCTGATTACTAGCGTTCCCAATATAAACTTTGTGGGTCATCTATTTACTATAATAGCCATCCAGGCTGCACAAAAACGAGCACGGTGACCCCCATTTTTTATTGCATTTTTGTCATGCTTATAACATAGTCATGAACTGGACCAAGTCTTAGACAATTTTAAATACTCCTTCTTTTTCAGCGGAATCATCTTAAATACTGTTTCAAGAGCTCTCTCATAAGCTACCACCACTCAAATTTCTTAAGGGACCGCGACCAATTTTTAGGCCAGAAATTTGACATATTCTTTTGTTTTCTTATTTATTTATTTATTTATTTATTTAAAAATA
>NW_028145671.1:340000-375000 GCF_977016875.1 Pavona decussata | reverse complement strand
TTCGTTGCGAGATATTAAATTAAAGTTTCGATTATGTTTATCCGTTTTAATCCCTCGCGTTTATCTTGAAGACGGATTATATTCGTTTGTTTTGAATGCTCGCCGTTCAGACAGACAAAAAAAGCAAAGGCATAATAATAGTAATAATAACTTTACTTAATTAGAGTAGACAAGCTCGGTGGCAATAACAATGAAATAAATAACTGTGTAACTAAATAACAATAAACTTAAGAAAAATGTGTTTACCTTAACGAACAATGCGTCTGAGACGAATAATATGTCTTCATTTGTCACTAAAAAGTTCATACATCTGGCCATATCAATTTGATTTGTCGCGTTAATTTTGCGTGCGTACGGACGTAAATTTAGCTGGTTTTACCTACGTAAATAAGAAAAAGAAGCGATGTATGAACCGCGTGCGTAAATGTAAAAAGTTGAACAACGCTCAACTTTTTACGTTTGCGCACGCGGCTTATACATCGCTTCTTATTTCATTTACGCATGCACGTAAAGCCAGCTTAATTTACGTCTGTACGCAAGTACAATTTACGCGACAGTGGAAATCAAACACGTACGCAAGTGGGCAGTTAACAAGTTGAGACTTATCTCGTGCGCGTATTTAGCTTTTTCGTAGACGGTTAATTCTCGAAGTCAAGTGAAGTGAAGTTATTTTCACACTGTTAAGAACTGTCTAAGAAGAAGCAAGAAGGTATTACAAGCGCTAGAACTTGGCACATGAATATTCGAAATTTTTGTTAATTCGCAAGTAGATAGACGATCCCAAAAGAGGGTAAACATAAATATTTTTTTCAGCTACAGATTACTAAGTTCTTTTGTTTTTAGTGATGTTAGTAAGACACCACAGTGAAGATGCGCCAATCAGTAATCTCACTGGCAGCTTGTTACGTTAACTCCATGTCATTTCATATTATAAGGCCCCGAAAAAGTGTTGTCTGCCAATACTAAGAAAGATTGAATTTTAAAATGGGTAAGGAAAAGTCACAGTTTGAGTAAAAAGGAGCTTATACTACCGAGCAACTAATTCTATCGCAGGATTACCCTCAGCAGTATATCCTCGGCACATATTTATACACCTCAAGCCACTAACGTTACACCCTCCGACAGGCTCAGTTTTCGGCCGAAAGTAAGCTTGAAAGTGTGACCGCTCTCTAAACACTGCACCACTGCGCCTCCAATTCTAAAAAAAAAACCATCGAACAACTATTTTCTTTTCAAATGACTTTTCTCAAACAAGCCAGTGAACCATAAGTTGCTTGAATACCGACTGCTACGCCAAATTCAAATAATTCAACTTGAGTCTTGGCGGTTATTTTCAGCGGAGGAGGGGGAAAGGGTGCTTATTAAATTACTTAGGGTGCGTGTTTTAAAGATGTATTCATGGCCTTGACAATAAAAACTGCTTAAAAGGTTAAAGAGGAATGAAACACTAAGCTAACAGAGGAAATGTTTGCGTCTGAGTTTCTTAGACTGATTTGGGGGATTTCCTTTTTTTGGGATCTTTTTCTGAAGGGCGCTGGACGTGCCGAGAAGTTCTTGTAATCCACCATTGATGTTCAGAACACCCGAAATCGTAAAAGGGAAAAAGATGTCATAATTTTCACGAATAACACTTTCGAGTCAAAATCTGAACAGCGTCGGTAGTTTTGAGGGTAAAATCAATGATTGAAATAAAGAATACAAGTCGTACAAGAATACATATTTGCCGTGTGGATTCGATAGTCATACAGAAACCATTTCGGAGCAACTTTTTATATACCTAATCGTTTTTTAATAAGTTTCCGTGTGGACACGCCGTTTTGGTTCATATTTAATCAATTACTCGCTTTAGAGTTTACATTTTACGCACCATTGGTGGTCCACAAAAGAAGCTTTTCATGTTTTGAATTGCAAATTTCTCATTTTGTTGCTAGCAACGCCGCGCTCACCGGCCGCGTGGACACGAAGCACTCAAAAACTTAATCGATTACTGTACGCTAAATTTCACAGCAATCAACGAAAAGAAGAGATAAGAACTCAGCGAAAATGGAGAAATTGACTTTATTGACGACTAATATGGATATTTACCGACATCCACGCCATGTACCTGGGTAAGTAATAAACAGTAGCTAACAGATCCGGTCACTATTCGACTCAGCGACAACTGTCAACATTGAAAATATCACTGACACGTCGATCGAACCTCTAGGGTCAAATTAATTGAACAAGAATTCAAAGATCGATTTTCTTTATGTAACCTTGGTTCACATAAGGTTTCTGCTACGTATTGACATTTCGTTGTTTTATAGTGAATATTTTTGCAATAAAATCCTAGTCGGAATCTGCAAATTTAATGTTCAGCGATCGTGAAAAGGAATGCCAAGGATTTCATGAAACGGAAGAAGGAAAACTGTAATTCTTTACAATGAAATTAAATGGCGGTTGTATAAACGACAGATCGAGGGTTACTCATACAGTAATACCAGTATACATGTGGTCCCATTCCATGTGTTACTTTATATTTCACTACGGCTGTGAGATTCGTGTATCGAATATCTAGGACATGTATGTTTTGCTGATTATAGATGCACTGTCACTGCATGTAGCATGAATATTATAAATGGTTATCTATGCAGTTTAGAAAAGGTTTTATTCTATAGTTTACCATCAGTAACTCGTTCAGACCGACTTTTCCAGGGTGCTCTGTCACGCAAAATTCTTCCAGAAAAAAATGTTGTGGTCCGTCGAACATTAGACTCGAGAGACGCGTGCGCGCGCGCGCGCAGTTGCCGTCGGCGATCCTTACTTCACTAAAGCTCGCGCTAAGGTTCACGATACTTGTGATCTGAAAAAGTATATTGGAGATTGCAGCTTTGAAAGTTGAGATCAGACAGTCTCAGCTCCTGTTTATTTACTTTTGTTTTCCACATTCATAATAAATTCTGAATTGTGCGCGTCTGAGAAAGCGGCGTGTTCTTGATCGGCATCTGAAAGCTAAAATAAATCTTAACCAGTCTAAAATGGTAAACAACACCTTTTGCCGTAAAAGCTCAGTTATGAAAAGTTATGGAAAATGCGGAGAGACCGAAAGATCGGAAAGTGAGAATCAAGCTTTCACAGCTCTGCGCCGCGTGAATTCGCCTTCCTGGGCCGCAATGCGAGACTCCTCGCAACCCTGTTTTCTCGCCGGCCGCCCTTCCACGCATACCGTGGCACCAGGGGACGAGGCAGTGGATTCGCGCCTTTGGCATATCGCGTCTCCCTACATAAAGTATGGCGGATATAAGCTGCAGAGATAGTCCCAAGTATCGCATATGAGTGCTCTAGTAAATTGAACGGCCACCGAAATGGGTACTTAATTGGTAGTGGGTATTACCACTTACCCCATAATTATTAAAGAGAGGCACCAAGGTAGATCTCATCAGCAGGGGGTTCCCAAATAAGCAAATCAAGTTATAGCAAAGCGCAGCACTTGTGGGATTTGGCTAAAAATGTCCAAGAACCGCTCATGTGTCCTCTGGTAACTTGTAATTACTGAAATGGGCACTAAGGTAAGCTCCTGACTAAGGCCAAATTACTCCTTGATCTACCAAAAAACAAGAGTGAGTTCGAGTGTTTTCAGCCGTGGACAGCTGTTTCGGCTTTGTTAAGCCTCATTAGCACGGTATTAATAGGATATGAGCCACTCATTAAGAGTTTCTGGAAAGAAAGTAAATGAAAATACCTTTTTTTTTTTTCACATTCTCATCTTAGTTACCTTGGATATACGCCACGTATAAAATACACCTATGGAGAGACTTTTGGCAATACAACGGCTCGCTGGTTTCAAGACTACCACGCTGCAGAACTCAACACGAGTAAAGAACGGATGGGGAGGGGTGGGGACAAATTTTTGCCCTTTCCAACTTATTACACCAACAACCCGGATCACGTGCTGGGCGCACGCACCAGGTCACGTGATCGCTGGCTAGCCGCACCGAAGTACAAACTTTTAAATTTAGATGACAGAGACGGAGCTATTAAAAAATACGATAAGGTAGGTTTTCTGTTTTCAGTAGTTTTACATGTAAAATATGATGGGAATTACGGATTTTTTTTTCACGAGATGGTTCAGTGTATTAACTGGTTTGGTATATAAAAACTGATACTATCAGGTTAAATCTGTTAGATTTCTATCACGAATGCTGAAATCTTATAAGCTAAGCTTATCCTAGTGACTATTTATTCCGTGGAGTGAGAAATAACACTCGATTCGCGCAAACTGAGGCACCCGACAGTCCAGACAGGTTTCCACCGTTTTACGGAAAACGGCAAGATATTTGACAGTAAATAAATAGTTTTCGAATAAAAGAAAATTCCCAGGTTTAAGTATGGGAAATGCCTTTCAGAATGACTTAAAACCATGCAAAAGATGACACTTTCAAGGGGGAGCATGTCCGCGGACCCCCTATAACCTCGCGCTTTCGGATAGCAAAAAAATGTGACCTCATCGTCACATCATTCTATCCCATTAATTCCATTGCGCGTGCTACACATGACATTCCAATCCTAGCAGTATGCAGGATGTTTGTCCCATGAACCTAGTTTAATGGCCTTAGCTCCCACGAGTCTCTGTAGTTCAATGGTAGAGTATCCGAACTAGAAATCGGAAGGTCTTAGATTCAACTCAACTCTTGATAGGAGCACTCAAATTTTTTTTCCGAGTATGCCTGTGTCATTATTCTCAAATGAGGTAGTGTCGCAAATAAAAAAAAATCATTTCACGTGGAAAATTAATCATAATTTATCCCAAAACGTTTCCCTCTCGATTCCTATACGTGGTAGTAGATTCGGGTTGCGCCCTCATCAACTTTCACGTGCTCATAACCTAACTGTTCAGTGTAACTTTTTCAACAGGCTGCCCAACAACATCGAGAGCATTATCGAGACAGGACAGAGACAGTTCCACCTGTGAAAGTATTCATTCTTCCAAAAGTTTTCCATGACACAAATTGCCAGAGAATCCCAGCGTAAGTATATATAGCACTCTGCAAGTGTAACTTAACATGGAAAGCCGGACATTTATAGTTCTAGCCCCTTTACTGAAAAGAAAAAGTAATTTAGCCTTTCGATTTTTCCTTTGACGTTCATATTCAATCCTAACGTATTAAAGTTACATTACAGCTACTGCGGTTAACAAAACTGCGAACAGCATATGGACGACTTTTTGTGTTGTGATCAATTCATCCACATTACGGAAGAAGATGACGACTGTACTTTTTATCACAATACCTTGCGAACCTAACCCAGCCAGCAGGCTACATTTTATGTAAAATTCGTCCCTGTACTAACAACATTGTGTATGCCAGGTTAAGTTTTTAGAACCTTCAATTCTGTGCGTTTTTCTGGTTTTTGTACGCTAAGAGTTAAGGTTTTTCGGTACGGTGGCTTACGATCGTGTTCTTGCTGCTTCATGAGGCAAGTGTTCGCCGAGTTGGCTGTAATCGTCTCATATCCAACAAGCTTGAGTGGAATAATTGTTTTACTCGAAATAATCAATCATCTTACTAATTTTGCTTTGTAAAAACAACCAGAAGACAATTTAATGGTCCTCGGGCATTTTTTTTTTGCATTAGTCTTGCACATCGTTACAAGATAAATATATATTAAAATATAAAAGATAAATAAATAACAAAAGAGAGAGAAACATATGGCGAGGATGCCCATAGAAAAAAACCATTAGGGCTTATACGAGCTACAGGCTCCTAAAAAAAAATACAACTTTGAAATCAGGATTTTAGGGGTAGCTTATTTAATTTACACAATCAAACACACACAGGCAGTAAAACATAAAACAGCACATTCAAAACAGGAGTAGTCCATTTAGGAGAAACGATCTTAATTTAGATTTAAACAGAGAAACACTCTCAGCATTCTGAATTTCTGAATTAAAGGAATTAAACAATTTAGGTCCTTGAAAACTTATTGCAAACTGTCTGATATTAGTTCTACAGGGAAATAAGTAAAAGGAATTGCAATGTCTAGTATTGTAACAATGAATATGACTTGAGAGCAAAAACGTTTCTTTGAATGCATCAGGAAGGAAGCCTTTTTTGAAATGGCATGGCATGGCATAATAGCTCATATACCATGACGGTAACCCAATCAATTCCTGGAATTGCATTGTGCGATGATCTAGTTTTTAATAAAACCAAATATTCGTAAGAGGCCAAAACGTGACTTCCTTAGCATCTTTGTAATAGTTTGTTTTTAAGTCCGTATTTCTTTTTGTTTCCTTTTAATCAGAGAGGGAAAGACATCAAACCAACAGAAAGCCATAGCCTATGCCAACAAAGTCTACAGAACAATGAAGATCGAACCGCTAGCCAAGTCATCCGTGGAAACACGCCGAATACGAGACGTGTTTTTTGAGAGAAGATAACTGTTGCAATTTTTTTGCCTTTACTTTTTGAATGGTTAATTGTACAGAGTTGGAGTGTTATTTTTTTATTTATTTATTTGAGTGAAAGATAAAGAATCGAAACAAATTGGAATAAAATAAACAATTTTCTTTAAGAACAAAACAGTGTTTTGCTGATTAGGTGTATAGTGTGCCTCTAACAGTCGAGTTCCCGTGCCATTAACGGTTATACATTGCAAATTTAAAAGATCTGTTTCAGCCCCAAATATTGGGACGGATTATGTGATAGAGTGATTTAGAGCAGCATCTGCCTGAATGACTGATGCTTACCTTCAATTACACTCTCAAATAGTTTCAGACATATGAAATAAAAGACACTTTCTGCCAGTTTTTGCCGCGAACTGCAATTAAGGACAAAATGTCTTGGGACAAAATAAATGTTACAAAGTTATTAACCGCTAATTTAGTGTGATTGACCAATGAAGCCATGTTTTTCGTTTTAAGCCCGTCTTAATAACCCCACAAGTGACTTTTATTACACGGGCTCAACATTGGAATAAGGGGGGGGGGGGGGGGGGGGAACATCGTTTGCGCGTACAGTGATTCTGTCCCGTCCGTAGGGAATAAAAAACGAATTTGTCCCAACCCTTTTGTCCTTGGTCCGAAGGGAAAAGACATCTTCCTTTGTAGCACCAAGAACTTAGTCGCCACCCATCGGCTTTGAAGAAAACGCTAAGGTACCAATAGGCCATTTCCGAGTTGCTAGGAGCCTCATTGTAAAAGCGAGGCTAGGTGCAAAGTTTTTGTTATGAAATCTAGTTTTCATTCATATGAAAACAAAACTAATTTCCATATGAAAAGCGTTGCACTTAGCCTCGCTTTCACAATGCGCAACAGCAACTCGGAAATGGCCCATCGGGGACATTGTAAAAACCTGCATGAAGACTTCCGTTTTTTTTACGACATGAAGACGGTAGAAACGACGAGATAAGACACAACACTACTTCACTGTGAGTTTAATTTAATTTTGAGACAAATACAGTGGAATGCCGATTCTTCGAACGACCAATTCAAGGGAAATGGATTTGGATCGAAAAATTGGGAGTGGCATCGAATCATACCTGATTTATCGTGGTATTGTTTTTTAAGAACCAAGAAGGCAGACAACAATGGTATGACACTCTTGTTAATGTATGTGCCATCTTTATTTACAAGCAAAACGTAAATTTAAAGATTTAAACCAATTTAGCAAAACAAATTGACGTGTACTGTTAATTTTGCGCGGGCTCTTGACTGCATTTCCTTCCATTACATTGCATTTCTTTCCAAAGTTCGAGAAATGGAATGTAATTTTTTGCAAGGAAGCCAAGAATTAGTTCGAAAGATCGGGAGTTTTGCAAATTCGAGGGTTCGAAAAATTGGGGGTAAAATTACAGTGTCCGACCGCAGCGAATCCGAGGAAAATGACCTTTGGTTCGATGAATCGAGGGTTCAAAAATTCGGATTCCACAAAAACAATACATACAAACCCTCATATTTTTTTTAATGCAACTGATATGCAAATTTTAGCACATATTATGCTTGCGCGACCTGTGGTACAAGGATTCTGTACAACACAACAATGTATAAAACAATCCATAAAGTAACTCCTTTACTGCGAATGTTTGGCAGATTAAAAAATAATAATAAAAAATAGGATGTGACAACCTTTTTCGACAGCCAGAGCGGACGCACATAAGGTCGAAAGGCTCAAACGCTACCCAGAATTCTCTGGAATTCATTGCGCCAAAAAAACGAAGAAAAATATTTTCGTCCGCACTAAAACGGTCGAAAACGATGAGAAAACTACTGGCGCCAGTTGTTCAAAGGGTAGATAACTTTATCCACTGGATAAGTCGCTATCCAGTGGAGCAAATGTACTCCAACTAACGCTTTTGCCAAGTTTTCCACACAATCCGATACTTAAATTTGACATATGCTTCTACTCTATCCACAAATTATAGGGCTATCGGGAAAATCTTGCACACATTTCATCTGCCGGATAGCGACCTATCCAGTGGATAAAGTTATCCGCCCTTTGAACAACTGGGGCCTGGACCCTACGGTTTCGCATGTTTAGATGCTCGTATTTGGACTGGAACCGATGTCATGTGACACTATTTACGTCATCGTTTTCTCACCTCAACTTCGTTTCAGGGTCCTCTTTCTTCCTCCCTGGAAACGAGTTTGAGGTGAAAACGAAAACTTATCGCCCTTATCTTTCTTAAAATTAGTAGTGAGGGGCGCACCACGGTTTCCTCTTTTTCGCGGGGGAATCTCATTAATACGCGGGGGCATAAATTAACGACGATGACGTCACCGCCTATTGTCTTGATCACTCATTATAGGATGGCGTCATATTTTAGTTTAGTCTTACCAACAGGTTATGAACTGGTTTGACAGGTTGATCAATGATGTCATGCTCTATTTTTAACTTATGGCAGTCATGGTCGGTATTACCGGTTTGTCGGTATTACCGGTTTGACAGGTTTTTGAAGTTATTTTTGGATACATGACATCATATAGTATATTACATACATACTTTATTGTATAGCTCCCCTTGGGGGGTTTTTCTGTCATACATGAAAATAAAAATAATAATAACAATAATGAAAACTATTTACATTTGGATGATAATATGGAGAGAAAGAAAAAAATACGATAATAAAAAAAACGATGAATTAAAAAATTCTTCAGTAAAAAGTCTTTTTTTAAAAAAAAAAACGCTACGTTTTCCCGTGTTTCTGATATGTTTCAATAAATGATTATAGATTTTTTTTGCTCCACCGAAGGTGAAAGGTGCCCTTTGGCCTTTCGGAAGCCTACACTTGCGCAGTATGAAGTCATTATTTTGCCTGGCGTTCCTTTGGTGAATTTTTGAAGGGTGTTGAAGTCATTCTCGAAGATAATCAGGAGTTAGGTTGTTCATTCATTTGTATACAGTAGTCTATTTTCATTGTCCGTAAGCGTATGAAAAAGCGATTACTGCCAAGCACATTACTCACGAATTGTGAGTTTCAGTAATAATCATACATTTTCAGTGATTCTATTTTGGATGAATTTGATCGAGATTGTGATTTTGTAGGTTATAAAAGGTGAAATCATACATCAGACATCGGACGCGTGTTTCGATTCACGCACCGTTACTTAAGCTATTATGTTAATTAAGTTGAGCTTTGTCGGAGATTAAACAGTAAAAACAGTCTTTTGTTGTCTTTTGTTTACCAGATTGCTCCGAATAAGAATATTATTACGGTTGATCGATTCCTGGCTGCTTAAATTAATTTGCATGTTATGTTTGGCGCGCACTGGAAAAATAAAACACTCTCAGAATTTACTGAAAATTCTTTATTTAAATCGTTCAACAATTCAAGTACAAAGCAAAGTTCTTATGACGGCGTTAATCATCTTTATCCTCGTCATCGCTAGGGGGATAGAATGTCATTTTTGATGTCCTTTCATCCATGTGTGTGATTGCGCCACAATTTAATTAAAATTCATCCTCTTGAGAAGCCTTATATGGATGATTTCTGTGAGTTCGCCGGGATCTTCTTGAGGGACGATCATCGTCATCCAGGTAGTTTTTTAACCGAATTCGAGGTGGTTTTTTTCTTTTCTGTGTAGGTGAGGGTACTGTGGGAGGGGGTGTTAAGATGGACGAGGGAAGTGACGCTTCCGCGGGCGTCGCTTGTGTTGCGATTGGTTCTTGGGCAGCGGTCGCCTGTATAACCATGGGCGTTTGGACAGCGGCCGCCTGTACAGTCACTGGTTCTTGATCTGGCATTAGATTACTAGAAATTTGTCTCTGTTCTTCAGAGTAGGGTAGATTTGATTCTTTGAGTCTGGAATTCAACTGTTGTTTAAACGTCAAATACTTGTTTTGCAGCTGCATGTAATGCTTTGCTCTTTCGTCATCTCCAAGGTCTGATCGTGAGAGAAGACCATCCATTGAATCTTGTAATTTCTTCATTACTGGAACTACTGGGGGAGTCATTACGTTCTGTTGTTTGAGGTACTGTAGTAGCTCCTGCGAGATATTGTCCGGTACCGCTACGTTATCAAATCGTTCTTCGCTAGGTAGAACGTTCGTTCGCAATCTACAGTTGTCTTGAGTGGTGGTTTTAAGGTCAACTAGGAGATAACCAAAGTGCCTCTGTACGGCCTGCTCATAGTGATTAATAAAGAAATCGGTGTGCCTGGGATACATTTGCTTAGCCAGGGTCAGCACTTGAAGTTTATCCCGGGGGTTCTTGAAAAGGACTAAGTAGTGACTGTTTAAGCTGATACTTCGACTACCTTTTCCTTGATGAAATAAGTTCTGCACGATGTAAATTATGCTTAGGTTGCGATGATGGGATCCTCTTGTAAACAGGTTGACGATTCGCTTGTCTTCACCGGCATCAGCCATCTGATCATCGATCACCATTAAGTTGCGTTGGCGGATGTCAAAATAGGAGTCATGCTCTAGATTGGAAGGAATACCTCTGATAAATTCTATGTTTGGCATTGTTGCCATCAATTCTAGATAAGCGGGCTGCCATTGCGAATAACACCAAACAATCCTCTCTGGTGGTAGGTTGATTGCTCTTTGAGCCTGTTGCAACAAAGATTTTACCCAGACGGTCTTTCCTGATCCGGTCATCCCAGCAACCATACAAGTAAATGGATGTACAAATTGAAACCGCTGACACTTTTCTACAGAAAACGGCATAGCTCTGAAGGGAGTGAAACTCGGCGGTTCACTGTGTTTCCGGCTCATGTGTCTTTGCATGTTATCTTTCCTGGAAAAATTATTTTTACAAACAGGACAGGACCAACTCATGTCAACTCAGTGAAGACTTAACGTGCACTGAAAAAACGTCGAATGTGTCACATTTAAATAGAATTAGCCCCAATTGTCTCCCTATCCTCTCCTCCAACTCCCCCTCTTCCTCCTCCTCCTCCTCCTCCTCCTCCTCCTCCTCCTTCTCCTCCTCATTTCTATTGCTTTCCCTCTTTCTCCTCCACCTCCTCCTCCTCCTCCTCCTCCTCCTCCTCCCCCTCAATTCTTTTGCTTTCCGTCCTACTCCTTATTTCTAGTGTTTTCCTTCTCCTCAAGTCAATTACTTCCCCCACACTCACACAATAAAAGGGGGAACTTACTTTCTTAAACTCATTCCATGATCATGTCTCGCGTTGTAAAGAACAACCGAGGTTTCCTTCAGCTCCTTTCTGATTGCCCTTCCAAGCAGCGTCAGTTTCTCTTGAGAACAGCTACTCCACAACAGTTGCATGCGTTATTGCAAGTTATTTATAATGTACTTACAGAAAACATACCAGTGTCTGAAGAAGTTAGGGCCATATTGCGTTCGCATAAGGGTGCTCTTCTAAATCTTGCTCAGCGAAATGTTCCTTACAAGACAAAGAAACGCATCCTTGTGCAAGAGGGCACTGGGTTTATACAAGAATTACTGACCCCTGCAATTAGTAGCTTGGGGCATCTTATGTTATAAAAGAGACTGTGGATTTTGAATGTTGGTCATTTGTCTCTCTTTTAACGAGTGCTGGTCGATATGAAAAGAAAGATGGATTGGGATAAAGAGGAGGAAAGTGAAATGGAGGATTACTCAACCTCTGATGAGGAAAGTGACGAAGAAGAACCCCGGATAAAAGATGTCTTGAACAACCTTTCCAACGCCGTTTCCAGAAAGCACGCTTCTGAACTATTGCATAGTATGGCTACTTCTAAAAATATCTTGTTCTGGACACCTAGTGGACTGTTACTCCGAAACCAGCGCGCAATACCAGTAACAAACATCTCAGAGCTGGTCGAGTATGTGTTACTCCCTCATAACGAAGATGTCGCCAAACCCCGTGCGCTCAATACTTTCCTAGATGGACTAGCAGAGCTCGGAGTGAATAAGCGACTGATCAAAAATAAAAAACTTCTAAGCGATTTGTTAGAAAAAGAAAGAGGATACCAGGATAAAGAGGACGAATCAGGTAATGAGGCTAATGATGAAAACTTGTCGGACAGCAGTGAAGAAGAGGAAAGCAGTTCTGAAAATAGCCAACCTGAAGAGTCTCATAACAGCGGCCTGGAAAGTGATTGGGAAGAAGAAGAGGCCGAGAATAGTAGCGACTCAGTTGAAAATTCAACGATAGCTCAGGCAAAAGTTCATGATCCGTGCCGACACTGCAACAGTTCACATGGATATGATACCGTAGTCATGAAATGTCCTAAGTGCTTTTGGGAAGATAACTGTAAAGTTTGCCCTATATGTGATCACAAGATTCCTCTTGAACGAAAGCACGCCAAGGAATCTCTCCGTCGATGTTATGATTGTGGAGCGATCACACACAAGGATGAAAGGACATCAAAAATGACATTCTATCCCCCTAGCGATGACGAGGATAAAGATGATTAACGCCGTCATAAGAACTTTGCTTTGTACTTGAATTGTTGAACGATTTAAATAAAGAATTTTCAGTAAATTCTGAGAGTGTTTTATTTTTCCAGTGCGCGCCAAACATAACATGCAAATTAATTTAAGCAGCCAGGAATCGATCAACCGTAATAATATTCTTATTCGGAGCAATCTGGTAAACAAAAGACAACAAAAGACTGTTTTTACTGTTTAATCCCCGACAAAGCTCAACTTAATTAACATAATAGCTTAAGTAACGGTGCGTGAATCGAAACACGCGTCCGATGTCTGATGTATGATTTCACCTTTTATAACCTACAAAATCACAATCTCGATCAAATTCATCCAAAATAGAATCACTGAAAATGTATGATTATTACTGAAACTCACAATTCGTGAGTAATGTGCTTGGCAGTAATCGCTTTTTCATACGCTTACGGACAATGAAAATAGACTACTGTATACAAATGAATGAACAACCTAACTCCTGATTATCTTCGAGAATGACTTCAACACCCTTCAAAAATTCACCAAAGGAACGCCAGGCAAAATAATGACTTCATACTGCGCAAGTGTAGGCTTCCGAAAGGCCAAAGGGCACCTTTCACCTTCGGTGGAGCAAAAAAAATCTATAATCATTTATTGAAACATATCAGAAACACGGGAAAACGTAGCGTTTTTTTTTTTTTTTTAAAAAAAAGACTTTTTAAGAATTTTTTAATTCATCGTTTTTTTTATTATCGTATTTTTTTCTTTCTCTCTATATTATCATCCAAATGTAAATAGTTTTCATTATTGTTATTATTATTTTTATTTTCATGTATGACAGAAAAACCCCCCAAGGGGAGCTATACAATAAAGTATGTATGTAATATACTATATGATGTCATGTATCCAAAAATAACTTCAAAAACCTGTCAAACCGGTAATACCGACAAACCGGTAATACCGACCATGACTGCCATAAGTTAAAAATAGAGCATGACATCATTGATCAACCTGTCAAACCAGTTCATAACCTGTTGGTAAGACTAAACTAAAATATGACGCCATCCTATAATGAGTGATCAAGACAATAGGCGGTGACGTCATCGTCGTTAATTTATGCCCCCGCGTATTAATGAGATTCCCCCGCGAAAAAGAGGAAACCGTGGTGCGCCCCTCACTACTAAAATTGCCTCAAAATACGGGTATACGGCTGTCTTAAACAGCTAAATATTAACCCAAATATTCCGGTAAAACCGGTTTAGCTCCAGTTAACAAGGAGTATTAAAATGTCTTGCTCAATTAGTATAAAATTGTCGCTTTCTATAGGGTGTTTTCATTCAGTGACCACTGGCCCTATTGGTTTACTGAAACGAAAGAAAGATTTGCATGAAAACAGAGTTCAATTCTTAGAGGCTTAGTTTGGGACACCAACATGGCCGCCATTTCTTTGTTTTGGGACACCAACATGGCCGTTGTGACGTCATGTGAAAACACTCAATTGCATTCTATTAAGTATGCTTTCCGATCATGAATACCCTTTTCTTTCATATATTTCAATATGTAATCAAATCATGATAAAAATTTCCACTTTTTATGGCAAAAATATATGGAATTCAATCATCATGCACAAAATCTAGACTATTATTGCATTCATTAATAATACGGTTTTCGTTCATGAATACTCTTTTTTTCATATATTTCAATATCTAATCAAATCATGATAATGATTTATACTTCATACCATATATATTAAAAAGGACGTAAAAGTATCTCATTTAATCATCATAAAATCTAGACTATTATTGCATTCTATTACTCATACGGTTTTCGTTCATGAAATACAATACTCTTTTTTCATATATTTCAATATCTAATCAAATCATGATAATGATTTATACTTCATACCATATATATTAAAAAGGACATAAAAGTATCTCATTTAATCATCATAAAATCTAGACTATAATTGCATTCTATTACTCGTACGGTTTTCGTTCATGAATACTCTTTTTTTCATATATTTCAATATCTAATCAAATCATGATAATGATTTATACTTCATACCATATAATATTAAAAAGGACATAAAAGTATCTCATTCAATCATCATAAAATCTAGACTATTATTGCATTCTATTATTATTCGTTCATGAATACTCTTTTTTTCATATATTTCAATATCTAATCAAATCATGATAATAATTTATACTTCATACCATATAATATTAAAAAGGACATAAAAGTATCTCATTTAATCATCATAAAATCTAGACTATTATTGCAGTCTATTAATCATACGGTTTTCGTTTATGAATACTCTTTACTTCATATATTTCAATATCTAATTCAATCACGATAAAAAAAAAAATGATAATAATACTTTTGTATTGCATTCTATTAATCATAAATTATTTGTCCCTGCATTGTCCCCCGTTAATTTTTTCATATATGTCAATACCTTATTCATTCGTATAAAATCTACATTTTCTGTTGCATTCTGCCCGTCGATGGATCGTCTTTTCTTTCAAATACTTCGTGACAGATTAGAATAAATCTCAATAAATTATCTTGCGAATGAGACAAAACACTCGATAATGATCGAGACACAAAATAAGCAATGAATAGATGAGCGTTTCAACTTCAAAACTGACGTGTATTCTGCATTGTAAGCGTTGAATTCTGATCTCAGAAAACAACTTACAGCGGTTACCAATAACACGCGACCTACGGCATTCAAAAGAGTCAGATAAAGTTGCGTTTTGGTGGACGTCAATCAAAGAAAAGCCGTTGAAATTATTTTGAATTCTGACAAGATTCCAAGGTAATCCTGCAAGAAACTAAGAATTTTACATCGCTGAGAGAAGGTAAACTTTATTTAAATTGATTCTCCATCCAGATCAAGCGCAAATAAAAGGTTTTAAAAATTTCGATTTTCACTGCACGTGATAATTTGCTCACTTGCACGCATCGCTAATTTAACTGTCAGGTGTGGTGATTTCAAATCTTTCATAAAAAATACGGCTTCGTCTAAACAGTGCGCATTTTTTAGATAGTTTACCATCCGTCAGCGGATAAAACTGTCAATTTATTCGTTCTGTTGCCTTGAAATGTTCTCAGAATTCAAATTAATTTCAACGGCTTTTCTTTGCTTGACGTCCACCAAAACGCAACTTTATCGGAGTCTTTTTGAAGGCGATAGGTCGCGTGTCATTGGTAACCGCTGTAAAAGATTCAGATGGTTTCAGAATAACGAAAATCGTCAGAAAACTGAAATTCATTTAAGGATTCTAGCAAGGGTTTTTCATTGTTGTAGTGTTTGTGAAATGATGAAAAGGTTATCAAAAATTGTATCTGATCATGTGAACAAACTATCATTAATTTTGTAACCATGGCAACAGATCAGCCCTGCAAAAAAGGACCTCTAAATTTCAGTTTTTGCAAATTATCCCAAAAATAACGCCAAAGACCCACCGTTTTTATTGCTTAGTTGGAAAGCACCCTACATTCTTGAACATTATTACTGAAATTGTGCTTGAAAATAGGCTTCCTTTTTTTAATCGAAATAAATTGCAAATAGGTTTTTAATAGTTCTTTTTTATATATACTTTTAACGTGTAAATAGCAATTTGTGTGGAATATTTTAATAAAGATATATTTCATTATTAAAATAATAATAATATTTTTATTATTATTATTTTTATTATTATTATTAAAAAAATTATTACTGAAATTGTGCTTGAAAATAGGATTCCTTTTTTCAATCGAAATAAATTGTAAATAGGTTTTTAATAGCTCTTTTTTATATATACTTTTCACGTGTAAATAGCAATTTGTATGGAATATTTTAATAAAGATATATTTCATTATTAAAATAATAATAATAATAATAATAATAATAATAATATTATTATTATTATTATTATTATTATTATTATTATTATTATTAGAATAAATGATGGATATTTTTAAGCCCAGTGAATGAATGAGAATGATGTATTATTGTTCAGTGAGTGAAAAAGGCATACTCGGAAAAAAGGAAATCCGAGTGCTCCTATCAGGAGTCGAACCTAAAGGGCGATTTAGACGGTACGATTTTGCCTACGATTTGTCGCATGCGACACGCATACGCCATGCCTACAACACGAATCGCGTCGTGTAAATCAACCTACAACATCCTTACGACAGACGCACACAACACGAAAAATGTCGTAGGATTTTAAAACATTTTTTAAAATCCTACGACAATCGTAGGTAAAGGCAATGTTGAGTGGCGAGAGTTGTGTACGATTTTTACATGACGCAAGCAGCGCACGCTCTAGAAATCGCATGCGACAAATCGTACCGTCTAAATCGCTCTTAAGACCTTCCGATTACTAGTTCGGATGCTATACCAATGAGCCTAATTTTTTACAAAAAAATTTGATTTTAATTTTTGAAAAACCATCCATAAGCGCCACTAAAACCAAACATTACAAACCAGGGCCCGGTTGTTTGAAAGCAGATTAACGCTTATCCACGATTAAAAGGTTTTAATCTCGCTTGTTAAAAAAGTTTTTTTTTATAAGCTTTTATTGAAGTTAATGGAAAGAAAAGTGGAGGTTAAAACTGAGGGACAAAAATCTTTTTTCGGAATCTTTAATAATTTGTAATTCAACTCGAATCAAAGTTCATGTTAACCTAGGATTAGCTTAATCGGGCTTTGAACAACTGGACCAAGAAGGACTTCCCAGAATCATGTAGACCACGAATGTAGACCACGGATTGCTACATGATTAGAAAAGGAATCAATGGAATGCTGGAAGTTTCAGCTCACAGAAATATTGAATACTTGCCCATATTTCCTTGTTGACCGAGCTATAGCCAAGCACTTCACCAGATCCTCGCTGTACTTAAACGGTATCTTGGTAACAAAGATTCTATTTTGAAACTGTTGGCCCAATACCCAGGTGAGGTCACGTGTTGTGAGCCAGCACACATTGCGGATATACTTCCCGTAACACGTGTTCTCGTGCTGCCAACTTACAGCACGCAGGATCCACTCTGGTTGTTCACCAATGATACCTCCTGGGAATCCCGGATGTTGTTGGAGAGACGAGTAGAAGGCTTCGTCTGGTGAAGCAGTGTCGTTGAGCCAGATCAAAAAATCAATGGCGACTCTGTTATGAAGAATATAATTTGCCGCGTCTCGAGTGAGAGCCACAAAGTTGGACCCTTTCTTAAGGGTGATTCCCCAAGGTGGGGGGTGTTTCGTGACGTCTGTCCTGTGCATTTTGTAGTTCTTATGAAATTCGCCGCCTTTCACCTTGTCTACTCTGTGCGAATAAAGCATTCGAACCCAATTGTTGACAGGAATAGGAAAGCTCTCAATGTTATTGAAGCCGTTCAGATTAGCTAGCGCGCGCACAATTTCAGCGTTGCTGTAAAGGGGCAACTCTTGCCCTGATAGGTGCATGAAATACTTCCATTTTACTGGGCTCTCCATTAAATCGCTTAAACAGTTTTGCTGCGCGTGAAGTGTACTAATATGAGCCCATATAAGGTCAACTGTTTTAGTGGTGAGGAAAACGTTGTCAAGGCAACTGGTCATCGCCCACATTGCATGGCGAAACGTTTCGGACGATTTGATATCCACGTGTACACAGTAAACATTGTGAGGCATGTAGATGGATTGTAAAACTTTCTCTGCCAAGTTTGCGTTTTTGAATAAGACCATCGCATAGGCGATGGGGAAGTCTTTTTCTTCCTGTGTGGGGGTAGGGTAAGGAAAGTTTTCCCTTCGTACAACATCGCAGTCCTTTCCTATGTAGTGAGAAAACACGTCCTGATCTGTTGGCTTTTTATTGGTGCAAATCCAGTCTTCTAAAAAGTATGATAAGCAGCAAGAACGTTTACTGACGATATCTTCGCATTCTGACCATGTAGTAGGTTCCTGCAGAACAAAACAGGGACAAATAGCTAAAACAACAACAAGACAGTTTAGAACTCAAGACCTTGGCCAATGAACTATCACACGGCGGACTAGCAATATCCATTATGGAAACTTCAAAATACAAAATAGCTTTTGTATCCTCTTAGGGATTATAATAATATTTAATTAGAATGAAAGGTTCTCGCAGTTATATACGCAACCAGTGTTGCGAAAAAACCTGAAAAAAATTTCAGGCTTGGGATTCGAACCCATGACCTCTGCGATGCCGGTGCAGTGCTCTACCAACTGAGCTATCTAGCCAACTAGGAGCTGGTCATGTTCTGAGTTCCACATGTTACACATATATATTCATATTCATTTATTCTTCACGGGTACATGTGGAACACAGAACATGACCAGCTTCCAGTTGGCTTGATAGCTCAGTTGGTAGAGCACTGCACCGGCATCGCAGGGGTCATGGGTTCAAATCCCGTTCAAGCCTGAAATTTTTTTCAGTTTTTTTCGCAACAGTGCAACAGTCTGGTTGCGTATATAACTGCGAGAACCTTTTCTTCTATTAGATCTTTCACCCGCAGTGCATATACATGTTACACATATATTATAATATTTAAGTTTTCATCATTTTCGCAAGAGCAAGTCCGCAGGCTCCCTTGAGCCTCGACAGTCTTACTTGCGACCATGCTGCCACCCCCACCACCCCTCTCCCCCTCAAAGGACTGTACCTTAGTTTCGGAGAAATTGAACCCTGTTAACTAATTGGTTCTCCTTTGAAAATAGGGACCTTACGAATGCAAGACGGCAACGCCAACAAAAACGTCACCTGAAAAAACTTTATTTCATTTGTGCTTTAACTCGTTCATTTTCTACACAAACGACAAACTATCCAGGAACCAAATTGGTAGGAGTGGCGTTCAAGTTAAGAAACAGCATCAAAAATTCACCGTCTTGTGTTCACGTTGTCCACAGAACATTGAATTTGGCCGTTTCACGTTGCTGTTTTACAGAGAACGGCAGAGAAATGTACCAAAATTTAAAACGCACGTGCAGAGCGATTGTTTTTGGTCATTAAGCCTTTTGTTTTGTGGCGATGTCGTTGCCGTCGCTGTCGTGTTTTCGTAAAGCCGGCGACACACTTGGCGATTTTATACGCCGATCGCCGCGATCGGCAAAATCGCCAGGTGTGCCCGGTGGAGCGATTGTGATTTTCACCGATCGCCGCGATCGGCGTATAAAATCGCCGATATACGGCATGTCAGATATCGGCGATTAAATTCGCCGGCATTCGCCAAGTGTGCCCGTTCCCGCGATTTTCTACGGTCATTACTGCGAATCGCCAGTAAAGTCAACCCATCTGGTTGGGCGATTTTATCACATGAATTTTCAAAACTGCCACATCGCCGCGATCGGCGAAAAAAAATCGCCAAGTGTGTCCGCATCAATCGGTGGTGAAAATCGCTTGCGATCAAATTCGCCGCGATCGGCGTATAAAATCGCCAGGTGTGTCGCCGGCTTAAGGCTTAATAGGGATTTTTACAGAAGACGGCAAAGAAATGTACAGCCATTGTTTTGATCATTAAAGACGCTGTTTACGCTAGGCAATTTTTCTTGCAACTCGTCTCGCAATTTTGTCAGTTGCGGCACGGCAGGAAGAAAGCTACTGACAACGAAAATATTTTGCTAACTTTTTGACCAAATGAAAAGGGGATACTTCTTGAGGAAAGGCATTAATGCATTACCTTTCTGTTATTCTTGAGGTATTTGCACGTCTGCACGGAAAAGATGTAAGTTCCAACCAAGGAAAGGCACAGCCAGAAAATGCCCTTTTTTGTTCTTCTTCTCATCACTCAGCTTTTTCAGAATGCTATTCTTGAGTTCTGTTAAACAAGAAAACATAGTTTGGTGAGTTCGAAAATAAACCCCCAAGAGATATATAGTTGCAGCGACATCGTTTCCATGGTCACCGTATGAACCGGCGAGAAACTTAGCTAAAAAGGGTGTAAAATTTCAAATTGTAGGAAATTAACGCGAATAACACAAGGTGCTAAATTTACCGGAGAAGTTATTTCAGTGAAGCCGAAAAGATCCTCACTAATTCAAGGAGTCTTTGGAATACCGATGGCCATTGTTGTCGAGGAGAGCGATTCAAGAAGTCTAGAAATTTTAAAAGAAAAAACAGGTCTCGTTTTCTGTGGAGAAAGATTATGTTGATGACTCAAAATCTATCTTAGCTGAAATCCAAGAGGAAGATGTTAAGATTTCCTTCTCTGAGCCCGACCATGAACCATAAATATTGTTAACAATTTACCAAATACAGTACAATTTCCTTTATTTATCCCCTTAATTGCTCTCAATGTCAAGCTGAATTTATCGAAACCATTCTTTCATTATGAAAGAAATGTGGTGGTATATTTCCAGCCTGGTGAATGAATGAGAATGATGATTATTCCAGAAAGTGACGCAGGCATACTCGGAAAAAAGAAATCCGAGTGTTCCTATCAGGAGTCGAATCTAAGACCTTCCGATTACTAGTTCGGATGCTCTACCACTCAGTGAGCTATAGGAGACGAGACTGCGTCACTTTCTGGAATAATCATCATTCTCATTCATTCACCAGGCTGGAAATATACCATCACATTTCTTTCATATACCACACGTTTGACATTCAAATCCTAGCAGTATGCAGGATGTTTGTCCCATGAACCTAGTTTAATGGCCTTAGCTCCCACGAGTCTCCTGTAGCTCAGTGGTAGCCGAGAGAGCGTCCGAACTAGTAATCGGAAGGTTTTAGGTTCGACTCCTGATAGGAGCACTCGGATTTCTTTTTTCCTAGTATGCCTGCGTCACTTTCTGGAATAATCATCATTCTCATTCTTTCATTATTTATCAGTTTTTCCTTTTTGGGGGCAATTCTCGTTTTCGTGCGTTCCAAAGTAACATCATTATGCTATCTCAGGAATATTACTTATACTTCAGGGCTAGCTCCTGCGAATTTCCGTCAGGCACAAACTTGTGCATGTTTCGGCGTATTTAAGCTATCCTATATAATCTAAAAAAAAAAACACAGGAAGAAAATACCTTAATTGTAGTCAACAGAGCATATACATCACAACCTCAGCAAGCTTTGATTCAGCCCTACGTTATTATGTTCATTTTATTATTTAAATAATGATATGTTCTGGAACCTATCAACATCTGTCAAGACATGTGTACACGCAGGAGCTTATAATATAAGCTCCTGGTACACGTTATTAAATCATCTCGTATCCAACAAGCACAAGTGGAATAATAAACGGCCACGAAAAGAGATCATTACCTCTTGTTGATTTAGCTTTGTCATATATTATTTTCCCTCTGACGCGCACACTTACCATATTTTGTGGGATATGGTATAGTATACAATGAACAGTGAAAAACTTGCGTTTTGATTGGTCTAGGGGAGTTTTAGTCTCCTTCGCAGCCGCTCGGGCCGGGACGGGGAGCATTGCGTGACTCCGGCCCGAGCGGCTGCGAAGGTTTGCGATTAGAGTATAGATGCACGATTGACGTCATTGAGTGGTGTGACCGGTGCACGTGATCAGAGTCTAGACTCCAACCAGAGTGACTGGTCAACAAAGTTTTGCAAACTGTTTTGGCGAGAAGCGGACAAACATAGGCAAATTTTCGCAGGAAAGGAAAACTGCCCGATAAAAAATTGGACAAAAACCGTTGAGAGTGACCTCAACCAGGATAAAAAAAGCTACAACTTTGTTGTGACGTGAAAAGGAAGCAAATAGTTGTCGAAATATGTCGCGAATACAAATCCGGTATTAATGGCGAGTAATCGATTAACAAATCGCAGTGAAGCGACTTTACATGCTGTAATATTTTGGGGTCAGGATTTCCTTCTGGAACAAAGGTTGGTTTTGATAATATTGTTAGTGAAATTCTTCCGAATTATACTCTTATTTAGACGATCATAATTGTATGTGTGCAGTAGTCTAAAACTGAGTTTGCTGGAAAGTTTTTGACTCAGCTCAGGCAACGCGATGCTCGCTCACGAAATGTGTTGAAGTGTCTTGGTTAAGGCTGGTTTTCACTAGCGACGGAGTCGGAGTCGGAGTCGTAATCAGAAGCGTAGAGCTTATGGTCTAGTGAAAACAGCGTTCCAATTCCAGAACGTAAGCGACGGAGTCGTAAGCGGAGTCGGAAGAAAATGGAAACGTTCTGATTCTTCTGACTCCGATTCCGTCGCGCTTATGACTCCGTTTACGACTCGGATTTTTGATTTTCACTAGGTCATAAGCGCCCTTACGACTCTGCTTACGACTCCGACTCCGACTCTGTCGCTAGTAAAAACCAGCCTTTATTGTATAAAACAAATAGATTCCATTTTGCTGTGGGTCTGTACTCTGATAACGCACAGAGGACGTCAAAACGTGGTAAGAACATCAGTCACGCTACTCGCCTGCGGCTCGTAACGTACTTCCTTGTTCTCACCACGTTTTGACGTCATCTGTGCGTTATCAGAGTACAGACGCACGGCAAAATAGAATCTATTTGTTAAACAGCTCATATGCCATGGCAGCTAAACCAATTAAAACACGTCAATTGCGATTCACATTGTTGTATACTTGGAAGTACAGACAGCCAAAGCTCTACAAGCGTTTACGATGACCTCTGTAATGCCATAATCAGTTGTCACGTACGGTTATTTGAGCGCTTGAAATCCGGGGATCCGGTGTCCAAGTCCCGCTCTGACCGCTAGCTAGAGTTTTTTCTCGGTAGCCCCGAGTTCGACTCCTCGGCCGCGCTTGTAAATAGCTAGCTGGCTCCAGTTGTTCAAAGAGCAGGAGGAATTGAAGGAACAGAACTTTGCGACCTAACTCCCCCGAGGTAAGATAATCTAAATTTACAAACAGAAGGTACATGTAGAAGGGTACACAATAGACAATTAAAACGGAGGACTATAAGTTTCTCGCTTAGACAGCTAAAATTGGAGAAGACTAGTCAGTTTAAACATAGTTAACGAATTGTTGGTAGATTTTATCTCCGACGACAAAGAGTTTTATAGTTCAGCAGACCTAACAAAATATGATTTTCTATGGTAATCTTGATTGTCTTCATGAATTAGATTATAATTACTGGGGTCAAAAAGGGAAAAAATATATCACTAAATCAGGAAGATTTAGCCATTTGATATAAATTTCGTGGTTGTTTTCTTTTAATTCTACCTGGTGGATACGAGATGATTATAGTCACGATATTTGAATCTGAATTTTGAATTTGATTTCCCCATACTGAAGTTCTATAAAGTGCTCAAATTCTCAACGGCCGTCTGTACACCAATAGCACTAGTCACCTTCCGACCAGGGGTTCCGAATTATATAATATTATTCATCGGTCTCTCGTAAACGTAAGCTTGGGCTGTTTCAGTTCAGTTTCAGTTTTAGTTTATTTACACTTGGATATAGTATTTACATTGTTCATAGGAACATTAATAACAAGTAAAAGGAGAAAAGAAAGAAGTTAATGGCTTTGGTAGAAGTGTACGGTGGTCAGAGGAAGTTAGCTTAGCTGCCTGTGCTGATGTACAAAGGGGAAGTAACATGGGGATTTGGTATCTTTTGTTAAAAATGATGAAATAACACCTTCAATCAGCTGCCAAATAATTCTAGAATGACGAGGGGAAAGAAATCAACTCAATTCTTGAAAGGAACAACTTGTGATCTGTTCTAGCGCATTTTGGAAACAAAAATGCGAGAACTTGAAAAACATTAGCCTAACATTATTCAAGTTTCAATCCATACTGGCCTACTTTGTCTCTGGCCAGGGGCACTAATCGACAGTCTTATTGCACTGGGGTGATAATTTATAACAAATTTGACAATTATTTCTTTGTTTCTGTTGACAGACAAACATTTTTGGGTTTTGAAATGACAGCAAATTTGCGTGATACTCCCCCTTTGACACTATAATCCCTAAGAGTGCCAATTGGCACATAACGCCACAACTCTGTCAATACTGATTTGACAGATTTCAGTTCTATGAATGTTTGTCACCAATATGGTCTGGTGAAGATCTACTCATTAAAGGATGGAAACTTAACCCCCTCCCATACGGGATATGGTTGACCACCCCCATAACTTTTTCCCTTAGCAATTGTGGGTCTTAAGACATCTCTCACATCAATGAACATGTTGAGAAATGTAAAATAAGCTAAAGTAGCTTAGGGTTATACCTAATATACACAAGGACTAGGACATTTTTGAACTTTTAAATTTCTACGTTTTAAGCCCATTTATCTCAAAGCCATAACTTTTCTCGTTTATAATAATATCAGGTATGAAATACACTCATGAGTAGCTTTAAAATGGTATATCATACATGGACATTGAGTTTGTACATGTAGTCCTGGATCTGGACAAAAATATGTCATTTTGCCTTAGGGATTATAGAGATTGAGCAAGATTATAGGGCTCATTTACCTGAACAGTGGCTGGTAATCGAGCCTAGCTAGCAAGATTATTGTTTTAGGTAAGATTCCGGACAGCCCCATACATTAATAACATACTATAAATTTTGCAACTCAAACTTTGTCTAAGAGGGTCGGTATGACAGTGATGCAGGCATAATTAATGTACAGGGCTGTGTCACTGGGGCTGTGCGGAAATCTTTCCATCAACAAGGCTCTTGTTTTCTTATCTGACAATAACTTCTGGAAGGTGATTGCATTTTAAGGACGGTGCCTACTTTTGTTACTGCGCATATGTTCTGCGCATCTCGAGATACTCGGTTTTCCTATGGGTGGTGCCTAGTAATACAGGGATATTTTTGCGCGGTTTAAAACTATGCGGACAAAGCAAAACTTAGCAAGTGCTCTTGGTATCCAAAAAGAAAATTGGGGGTAACCATGCATTTTTCAGAGATAAAAAACCTTCAATATGGTAAAAACGCCACACATTGCTTTGTATTTTACTACTTTATTGAATAATTGTTGCTTCAGTATCTCTGAAAAAAGCGTGGTTACCCCCAATTTCTTATTTGGATTCCAATAGCCCCAGCTAAAGTCTGCTTTTCCCGTATAGTCAAAAATGGCGCAAAAATACTTCGGTATTAGTAGGCACCGTCGACGCCCTTAAGCTGACGAAATGGTATGAAGTGTTAGCGAAGCACTGGTGAAGCAGAAATTACCAATTAATTCATCTTCTCAAGGTTAAAGAGAGTAATTTCCCATTACAAACCATACTCATAAGTTTGTAACTGTGTGTTTGAAGTGAAACTGTGAACTCTAGTAAATTTACCTAAACTCTGAATTCGTACCATTTCCGTTTGTATTTTATTTGTTCCACTTTCTATTAACAAAAAGATAAAGTTCACAACTAAAAAAAAATTCAAAAGTAAATGCACCTATCAAATCACTGAGAGTTGCAAAATTTAATGAAAGTGAAAATAATAACTTTTTTTGCTGTAGAATTTACTGAAGCTGCTATCCTGATTGATTAGATTTTGAGACTATTGCCGAGGGTAAATAAAGGTAAAGGCATGGGGATGTGTGGATATCTTGCCAATGTTTTGGTTGGAGTATACAACTGCTCTTTAAAAATATACCAAAATTTGTATAAAACGTTTTATATTTTTATGCAGTTCCAATTAAGTCTGGATCTGGACAAAAGTCAGAATATGTGCTTAATGAATACACTCAACAAACTGCGGCAGTATGGGTGTACATGGTAAGCAGACGTTCCTGTCGTACCATTTAGCCACTCAATATTTTTGAAAATTGCAAAAAAAAAAAAAAGAGTAGATTGTCATGCCAATAGGGAAGGTTGCTCAGAATCGGAGTGAGAAAGCTGGCTGCTTTCCAGGCCATTTTTTTAAGCAGTTCAACAAAATACTGTACAAACAACATACAACATACATTTACGTGCCTGCTCTGTCACAGCATCACTGGTAACACTAAACTGCATGAACTGTGATCGACCCATGACATACACTAATTTGTTCACATTCAAAACAGAAAAAGTAAAATCAATATGTTCATGGCTGGGAACTGCCATTCAAAAAAATGGGCTTGTAAGCCGAAAAGGACTGGAACACAGTGAGGGGGGGAGGGGGTTCTTTTTGCCAACTGGTCCACTGGCTTTATCATTGAGATCATGAACTTGTCAGACTTTTTGATGCATTGCTCTGTATCCTAACAGTTTCCCTGGTCCAACATCTTTCAATTCCTCCACCAACACATTTTGTCATGGTGATAGATGTCAAAGTGACAAAGGCCTCTGTCGATAGTGTAAAGGCACCATGCATACATGTATTGGGCAAAATTCCTTTTCAAAAAATCTAACATTTCTCTCCTTTGAAGACCCTGTTTTACATATTTAGCCATTTCTTCTTTAAGAACGTCTTTTTTCCAACCATCATTTTGAAAATATGCTGCCATATTTTCCCGTCACTGCCTTCCAGTCCCTTTTGTCTTGAATGGCAGTTCCCATTCATGAACATATTGGTGGTTTTCACCTCACACATTGTCACGCAAGTAAAAAAATAAAATCCTCAACCATTATATAATCAATAGATAAAGTCAAGAAATTGATGTTGTAGAAGAGTGATACATATTAAACAACGTGTAAAAGCCACAGGGCTGTGCGATATCTCAAAATCAAGTTATTCGAGAAAATGTACCACAGAAAAATATAGAGTTTAAGATGGGATGCCATGTTGGTGTCCTGTCTGAGGGACACCAACATGGCGGCCGGAAACCAGCAAAAACATCTGGAGTTTACTTTGGCTATTTCAAGGCCTTTCTTCTCTCTGCTGAACTTTCACACATTGATATAGACATTTCTATTACATGTACGTGACATGTTTAGAGCAGCAATCCTTCTGTCATGCACTGCCCAAAAATCTAAAATTCAAACTGCTCTATTTTCAAAACAAAAAAATGCTACCCTGCTGAAAACAAGCAAGCTGATGGAAATTTATATTTTCTTTTATGTGATGAAGATAAAAACCCAAAATTGTGTTTAGTTATGAATTTCAGTTTTTTATGACATCATGTGAAAACCAACAATAATATTGATTTTAATTCTTGTTTTGAATGGCAGTTCCCTGCTGTGAAGAAATTAGTTTTGCTTTTGCTTTTATTTCACTTTTATTTTCATTTTCAATTCATAATAAAAATGTTTAAATTTGTTTTGTTTTGAAAATAAAAAAAAAAATGAATCTAAAATTAATAAGTTTATGTCATTTTGAGGAATAATTTTTTTGTAGTTGTCGGCCACCAAAGATGACCATTGGAGTTGATCGATAAGTTTTACAGACCAAAAATCTGGAACTCTCTAAATGATAAACTAAGAACTTCTTCAACCATTAAAAAATTTGTTACACATATCAGAAAGATCACCTTTGATGTATGTAACTGCTCTCTATGCAACTGTTAGACTGTCATTGATATTTCCATTTTAGTGGCACTATTTGAAAAAATGATATTGTATCATGATGTAAATAACCTTTTAATTTTAATTTATTTTTTTGTTTATTTGTTTTATTTTATTTGTTAGTTATTCTTAACTCGACTTATCAGCTACTTAAGCTAGGAGCCTAATAAGCTCCAGGTCCTCAAGTATAAATAAAGTTATATATGCATGTTTTGTTTTACTCTCTGCATAGCAACATGCTCAGTCATAAATGTTGTAACGGTCTCCTTCTTTCTTTCGCCCTGTCCCCTTCATCCTCGGAGACCCAGGGGCAGTTAGTCGGATAAAAGGGATTTTTGTGGGTGAAAGTTTACTGTAAATGTTCCTGGCCAATCAAAAGTGGGGAATTTGAATGCTTCTGGAACTGGTTCGGCCAGACTAATTGCCCAGGGGTTCTCCCATTCAACTTCATACAGTAAACTTTCTTCCACCTGACTAATTGCCCCTGGGTCTCCGAGGATGTGTCCCCTTCAAAGCTGAATTTGTTTGTTTTAGTATGCAGGGGTGAAAGAAAATAATGCTCTGAGCACAACATTGAAGGAGGGGAGAGGGGGAGTACATGACACTCATGTTATATGGGTGAAATATTATTTATCTGTGGTGACTGGTCTCGGTGAAGTGTTTCAACGTTTATGACTAAGCGTGCATGCCCAGATAGAAAATTATGTTGAAACAATCCTCTTCTTACTTTTGCCCTGCCCTTCAATATAATGTTGAATTTGTTTTTTTTAGCAAGTGGAAGTGAAAGAAACTCTGTGATCGCAACATTGAAGGATGGAAGAGGGGACGACAGGCTATTTGGGTGAAATGTGATATACCTGTAGTCTCAGTGAAGTTTTTCAACAAAATTATTAATTATTGATGTGATCCAGATCGATCAGGATCAATGATCCAAGATCACTCGGATCATGATGCATCAAAGGAACCGAGGGATCCACTCTAGGCAGGGATGCCTCAGGTCCTTTGATGCACCATGATCCGAGTGATCTTGGATCGTTGATCCTGATCTGGATCATCCCAAAGGTCAACGCACCCCATGACAGAGCGTGTGGGCAGGTACATGTATAAAGCCAGCACGTTTGTTTAACCAAGCGTGAAGCGCGAAGAGCAAGAGGGAGAGAAAAATGCAAGTTATAATAATATCCACATTGAAAAGATCTGCGCTAAAATTCACCTCGTTTAAAAGAACGCTTGTTACGTACAATAGAAATTGGGTGTAAGTTTACAATTGTGACAACAATGTTGCGCCATAAACACAAAGAACTCGCCGATCAGTTAATTATATATAGGACGCTATCGAAGCGTACACTTTTATTCAGTAAACTACTGACTTCCGTGTCTATTTGTTTGGCCACAACTAAAGGGTGCAACGAAATTTCTTATTATTCAAGCTTTTAACACCTGCATGCAAATTTAAGCTTAAATACATCGTGATGTTCAGTGCTAGTACGTATTTTCAAACAAACCACTATTTACGTAAGTCTTATATATCAAAACAAAGCTCTTCAACATCTTTAGAACTGTGACAAAACTGATTTACAATCGCTAGGCTTTCCTACCTGAAATCGGTCGAGGTTTTCAAACCACGGCATGCCGGTCACGATTTCCGCAGTACGTGCTCCATGGCCAATGAATCATCCGAGGTATACATCTCATATGTAAAATTTCAGGGACGTTTTCTTCTTATGATAAACCAATAAAGCTGCATTTATTCTCCGTCCACGTTTACTTTTTTTTTCTGTGCTTTTGTGCGATGTTGAATAAACTATCATGGACTAAACTCAGCAATTGTGCCAATTAACCCCTACCCGCCTGTCCCGCGAAGCAAGCGACCGCAAAATTTGAGAAACAAAGCCGATTTCCAATTTGGATGCGTGCGAATTGGGGCGAGAGCAAAAAGATGTGGAGGAGGGGCTGGGGGAGTGGAGGATTGCGCTTTTTTGCTTCGTTCTCTCGACCGCCCCCCTCCCTCCGCACCCACTTGCCAAGAAAAAAAACAGGGAACGCCTGATCGCAGGCTCTCCCACGATCGGTGAAAGAGGGAGATTCTTAATGAACGAAAAATAAATTAGGTTCACGATGCTTTTGTTCGCCGACTTTTTTTTTCCTTTTTTTTTTTTTGCGCTTGTCTAACTTTCTCTCGACCGCGTATCTGACTGACCCCCATGGTAAACCCTACTCTCCATAGTCACTCTTACCCAGGAGGGACGGGTCAACTTCGGCTTTTCGCAAGGCCATCGTGACGTCACTTCCTGTAAAACCCGGGGAGTTTGAATGATTGATAAACCACAACCTCTCCAAATTTTTTCCTTGGATGATCAGTCAAATAATTCTACGCCAGGCCACCAAAGAATCAAAGCTATGTATAAACCTATTACCATAATACATGAAACAGCAACAACGCTCATGAAATTAATATTTCAAGTATGAAAACACGCAAAAGTTTGACACTGGTTGATAGCAAATGCGACAAAACAGTGACGGCCTACGCCTCTTTGAAGAAAGATAACTTGGGTCCAAAAGAATTTAACAAGGAGGAAAAAGTGAGATCTTACTGTGGTTTAAAGCCTTCGACTGGCCATTAAAAACAATTATCTTAAAAAAAACTTTATAAAAATGATCAGTGGGTTTAAACGCATTTCTCCGGCACTCTCTGGTCGAGCGCTCGCGAAAAGAAAGGCGAAAAACATTTTCTAAAGCGGCGTTTAGATAACGGCGTAATTCGTATAAACATGAAGTGCTCGTATGTATACATATATACATACGAGCACTTCATGAAGCCAAAAAGTTTGGAATATATACTACCGACCTTAAGGTAGCCACTAACCGGCGACCTTTGCGGAGAGTTTGGGTTGGTATATATAACAAGGCACCACCCGATCACTTAACGGCGACCGTTTGGGTCGGAATATAAAGCTTACATATATAGACAAAGTAAATCACGAATTTTGTCACTATCATAATTGCAGTCCCGAGCCAAATGTCAGTTTCACCAGTACTTTGTATAATTATAAATAAGATGTAACTTTTCTGGCACGGACAATATAATCTCAGGTTTTCCGATCAGCGCAAGTACACGTATAAACTCTTCACTGCAATATTTTCAGCATGGTTGAAAATAAATGAACACTTCCTTTTATCGAGAAAAGAAGATTAAAAGTCTACTCAGCAAGAAAACAAACCCCATCCGGAGGCTGGATGGAAAAAAAAAAGAGTCGTTTGATGGACAAAATCCTGCGCTTTACAGGAAGTGACGTCATCCGGACAGCTTACCTTTCCGCGGCCAACCCGCGGCCGCACTCGCGGTAAATTACGTCATGTAAGTGGTACTAAAATAAGCAAATGATTCGCACAATCCCATCAGCCGTCAGGCACCTGCAGTAAAGCTGAAGCACTCATCTGGGAGTCATTGGTGGGATTATCGTTTGATTTTCGAAGATGTTTGCTGGTATTCCTGGGACTCAACCTTCTCAGCAAGGTTTGTTTTTCAGTATTTCTAACAGTTGCTATCTATAATGCGCTTTTAGATGCATGTTGATTGCATAAAAACTTGTTATTTTCGGATAGCCTAATAGCGAGTCAAGCTTTGCCAGACTTACATGTACTAGCTACAGCCGCAGTCATATTTTCAGATATTTTGCTGGAACACTTCCGTCTGCCCCTTCTCCCCAAATAATTTACGGAAAGGGGTAGCCCTGCATATATTTTGGTGTATTCTCATTAATATATTTAGCCAAGGGTTTCAAGCAAATATGACAGAGGCCATAGCTAGCAAACCTTAGTAGGGAGTTAAAATCTGCAGAATTCCCCGCCACTTGGAAGGTACAAACCTGAATCATGATTCGTGGGTGAGAGGTGAGCTAGACAACCCCTCTCCTTTGAATATGGTAGGTATAATTATATCAAAGTGGATATACAGATAATTATTTTAACTGTGAATCTGCATATCCACTTCATTTTATTTAGAGGTATAGCTTTGAAGTGGTGGGATATTCTGCAGTTAAGCCCTGAGCAAATAAACGTAGTGAATGCATCCAAATATTAGTCGGGGACCCAAATATCGGAAACAGACCTAATTAATTTTCTGATAGTTCGGAATGGGCACTCGTTTGTGGTCTCTAGTTGCCGTTTCTGATCATGATAATACAGTTGTCGATTCAATCGGAACCAAAGACATTCCGATGTGAATGTGGGTCATCAATTTATCTGAGAACACACAAAATGCAATCTTGTAAACGTGTCACATCAAACCACTGATGAAAGAGTCACTAAAACAATTTAGTATTATTAAAACCTCAGTCTGTAAGTCTTTCACTCTGAAGCATTACTTATAGCTTTTTCTACTCCATAAAAAAATTTCCGTAGATTGTATGTGGGGTTTCAAGTTTGTTCGAAGATGTCTAGGCTTTTTCGACGTTTTGCAGTTGTATTTCCTTCAGTCGATTGGAAACCATGTAATTTACACTTGACTCTTCCATGCTGTTCTATGCATTTCATTCTAACTGTAACATAATGTGTTTAACAAGTCACATTTCATCCAAAAACACCATATAACACAGATATAAAGCTCTTGATAGTATTCTATCTTTGTTTAGAACTACCTTTACCAACGTTACCCCTGATTTGAACTCTTAGATAAGCTAGGCCTGATGAAGATTTGTGACCCATTTGCGAATTCCGTTTCATTCAGCACTGTTAAAATTGGGTCAGACATTCAAAGGAATCAGAAAAAAATTGATTTCCGATTGATCAGAATTGGTGTGAACCAATACAAAAAAATTTGGATGCGTTCCTTTTTATTAACACACTCCATTTTGAAATAATTTTTGTCGCTCAGTGAGCTTGACTCAAGCTTAATCAGCTTATTGTATACTATTTCCAATCATTAATCTAGAAGACTGGATATTGTTCTTTTTTTTTTTCCTTTGTTACAGCAATGAGGCCAGAATTATATGAGGTAGGAGTCAATTTTAATTATTATGAAATTATGTTCCCTTGGGATCTTACTGTTCCTTTCAATAACATGCAGACTCTGAAGTTCAAGATTCAACTAACTGTTACGCTTTTCGCTGCCATCGATCACTGCAGCGGACCTCTCAGAAAACAATATAATTGATTATTGTTTGGGTCAAAAGGTCATGGTCCTGTTTGTGCACTGTGATGGGCAGAATTCAATCCACTTTGTGGGTACAGTGTATCTGCATTTTTGTGGTTAGCTGGGGTTTGCTGGAATTATGATTGACGGTAGTAAAACATCCTAATCATTGGTTGGGATTGAAGTCCAGAGTCCATAAAAATAATAATATGTTATTGAAAGGCACAGTAATGCAGCGCTGTGAAACATAGAAATATTTTTCCCCTGTGTCCCGCAATAAATTGATGGGCTCAGGTCCTTCATTTCCTTCAGGAAACATTGCCCAAATGTTTTACCTGCTGATAAAATGCTGAGAAAAACTTGAGTGTCTCAGTTTTGAAATGAGAGACCAAAATTAAACATGAAAGCTGACTCCATTTGTACCAAATGTTTTGTCTAACATTGGATGTACCTGTATTTGCACTTTCACGCCATATTGTATATTCTTGAAAGTCGCGGATTTAGTTCCCATTTGACTGTCCCTCCTTTTTGTTGAAACCAAAAAAACAAATGAAAAAATGTGGTAATACCTCTGTGTATAAGCCTTATTCAAAAATAGCTTACATGTAAAATAATGATATTTTGTCTGCAGTCAAATTTCTGGCCCAAGTACAAATGTAGCCTTGTTCAAGTTGAAATATTCTTTTGATTTTGAACTCAAGATCAAGGTTAGTGGGGCTAATTTGAATGCAAACAAAAGAATTCAAAAATGTCAGCCATTTTTGTGCAGGGTCTATGTGATTGCCCAATAATTTGATTACAGCTGTAAATCATTAAGGTTACCCGATACCTTCAGAGGTGTCTCGCGTTTAAGCGATGTAGCACGTCCAGTTTAAACTGTAGATACCAAAACCCCTATATCAAATTAAAGCTTATAGAGCAGGCTATCAAACCATACCAAGAATTTTGAAATAAAATGAATTGTCGAATTTTTCACGACCTCTAATTGCGAGCGTCCGAATCACCTTTTTAAAGCTACAAGTCAAGGTGAATTTTGTTTTTTGCTAATTTAATTTGCTCCTCAGTTTCCAGACCCAAAGCGCTAAAAAAAGGTGTCTGCATTTTGCCATATTAAATCACAATGAAAAGTTATAGAGCATTTTTGAAATAGGATGAAAAAAGTGTGGAGTAATCGTGCAAAAATTGCTCTCAGAGAAAAATATTTCGAAAGAAAAAATTCGCAGACACGTTTTTGTTGTTTATATGTTAAACTAGCTACTGTCCAAATTTGAAAGCAAACGAACAAATTCCTTTTGAGTTTTAGCTCTTTGAAGTGGCTCCTCCAAGTGAAAAAAATTTATTCAAGAAAACAGCGCTAAAAATTCGGCAATTCATTTTATTTCAAAATTCTTGGTTTAGTTGGATAGCCAGCTCTATAAGCTTTAATTTGATATAAGGGTTCAGGTATCTACAGTTTAAACCGGACGCGCTACATCGCTTTGACGCGAGACACCTCTGAAGACACCTCTGAAGGTACCGGGTAACCTTAAAGCAATAGCTAGCCATACATATCATGGTTATCTATAGACTCTATTCAATCATACTTCAACATAGTAAAAGTCTTGAACATTAGCCCCAAGGAGAGAGAAGAGGCCTGGGTGTGTTCCTGAAGGCATATTTATTTAGTGATGGGGAGGTGCTGTGATCAAGG
>NW_028145671.1:295000-335000 GCF_977016875.1 Pavona decussata | reverse complement strand
AACACCAAGAGAGTGAGTGCTTGTCGTTTGATTTTCCTGTTATATACGTACATCTCATCTACAAATGCATTTACCTTGCCAATCAATTTGTCTTCTTCTTCCTCAATTGAGTGTCAGCAGTGGTTTTTACACCAAACTAGTGACTGAAGAGATATGCTGATTCCCACTTGGGGCAACACATTTTCTTTTGTTGTGAGATACATGTACATGTGAGCAAGACATTGAGAAAAGAAAAGAAAACCCTGCACTATCTGTAAATTTGCTTTAAATTTATTTGAAATAAGTATGTCCACATGTACTGTACCTATTCAGCTGTAGCTAGTCAGTACTAGATCTCAGGCTTGCTCAGTACTGCCCATGATTAAATCAGGTGTTACAAATTAGTTTTTAACCTAGCAGTGACTGCTTAGGAGTTGTTCCCCTCCCTGCCAACCCATACAACACCACGGCATCGTGTTGTGTCTAATTGAAAATAAGTTGCTTCGGAACACCCAAACTCCATCTGCATTCAATGAGTGTTGTTAATTTTTGATCACATGGACATTGCACATCTATCCCGATACCTCTCATAAGTAAAAGTACAAGTCCAAGTCTTATTTGTTAAGCGCACAGTTCTTGTTTTTTCTAAATCCCTAGAAAGCTGTCAAATTAGGTCAAAACCACAAAAAAACACTACAAATGAAAAGTGTACAATTTCATGTAACTTATTATAAAAAATGTCCAAATTAGGAGAAACATCAAAAGTTTCGAAAGGCATATCTTTCAATGCATTGTTGCCATGTAAATGTATAAAAGTGACATTATCAATGGCATGATGCTAGATGTACACGTATATGGGCAATAAAAGTACCAGACTCCTGAGTCAGATAAATGTAGAAAAAGTCGCACCAGTCACAAAGTTCAGTGGATTTTGTGTTTTTTTTGTTTTTTTTTTAACTGTTTCCTTTCTGTCCTACAATTTATAACACCCTGTTGGTTGAATAGGGGTCATTTCCTGCACTTGATGCCTTTTAGCCTAACCTCCAAAACAAGAATGAATCCAAGTTCCAAGAATTTGGCCAATATATTGAAATCATGACCTAATTTCACCTCACAGGATGTCATCACCTGCATTTGAAACTCTCAAAGGAAGCATTTTTTGGACAGACTATTGACACTTCAATTTTCATTCAATGTCACAGCTTTAGGACTCCGGGAGTTATGGGTGTCCTGCTATTTAAATGTAGGTTCCTGAAAGTAGCCTTACATGTAACTGATACAACTGCAAGGTCTTTAAGAACAACATTTTGTTGCCACTCACTACCTTTTTCTTGACTGTGCTGGCACTGATTTCAAACTGCATAAAATTAGTAATGACTTGATCAAGACAGCAGGGTTTGCATGGGTCATGGAAAACCCTGGAAAATCATGAAATTTTTTAGTTTCATTTTCCAGTCCTGGAAAATTTTCATTGTGGGTCACGGAAAGTAATTGAAAATTACATTCATTTAATAAATCACTTAGAAAGCATCCTTGTAGGGAACAAAAAAGGAAGAAGGTGAAAAATTTCAAGAAAGGAAAAGGAACCAAGAAACAGATCTTCTATTGTCACTGAGTAGAAATAAACACTGCACATTTTGACACAGACTGTATATAATGCAAATGCTTTGTCGATATTTTAAGAAACCATACAACACTTCTTAAATTTGAAAACATGCTTCGACAGAAACTTCTGTCATCTTCAGTTTAAATTACAAAGCACAGAGTTGAATATATAGTGTAAACTAGTGCTTTGTCATGGAAAACTTAAAAAGGTTATGGAAAATCATGGAGTTTTGAAAACTTGCCCAAAAGAGTATGAACCCTGAGACAGTTAAATTCCACAAAATAATGATGCTGTAGCCAATTGAAATGGTTTTAGTATTAGGTTTTGAAAACATGATTACAAAATAATGAAATATTAATTGTGGGTACTTAATATCCTACTGTCAATAATTTAATCTTGATGTATTCGTAGGTACACAGCTGCCTGTTCCAAGTTGCTTGTTCAATATAAGGTATGTAGCATGTATACTGTACGTAGCTACATACATCTATTTAAAGCATTAAAAAATAAAATTACATTAAAAAATACATAGTTGTTTACTGAAAATCTTAAGTTGAAAACTTAAAACTTATGTTGTCCGATTTTGCCTTGATGATGATGGAAGTACATGTAACATCAAAATGTCGGCCAAGTTACATTAGTTTTAATTTTTCTACAATGAAAATGAGTTTTAATAGGTAGGCCCTATGCAAAACAATCTCCTCTAAAAAGGAATAAAAACTAGAAAAAAATTTACAGGTAAGGTTAAAAAATGAAATAACTGAGGAAGGAATAAAAAAAAATTGTTATTAGATTAATTGGAAGAAAGATTTAATACCTTTTCTGAGCTGACTGGGGTTCAGTTGCCAGCCTCTACAACATTTGTTGGTAAAGGCCTGAAGTAATACATGTAATTATTATTGGACAACATTATCTTGCAACTTGTTGCACAACAAATGTTGCATTGCCAGTTGCAATTTTTAATTATTGGATAGTTTAATAATTATTTGAAAAACAGGGTTCTTGAAATTATACATATGTAATGTAGAATTGCCATCATGAATTTGACAAAAAGAGAAGTTTTGTCACGAAGAAAAATCCCTGCAGGCAGACACTTCCAAGATATTGTATAACATTCTTTACATTTATAGTTGTAAAATTAGCAATGTCAAAACTATTATTGATATGATTCAGATTAGTGAACTTCACATTTTTACCAAATAATTTTTACCATAATAATTTTTACCAGTATCATGATGGTTAATCTATTATTGCACCCAAATTTTCATAAATTTTTTTAAATCTGCTGAGTACTTATTTAAAAATGTCAACATGCTAACTGCAATTTGATTTGTCAGTGAAGATCACTTGTAAAATCAGAACAAACTCCCCTGGTTGAACACTGTCTTACTAATCTGTCATTATTGTTTTTAGGCTGCCTTCAAGCTTGTTCAATCAGCTGAATACCCAACAGTAGAGGCTTTTATGAAAAAGTTCAGGGTGAGGACTGGCAATGATCAAAGATAAGGAAGTGCCTTTGATGATCTCGATCCCAGGCTCTCTTTCCTTTGCCAAGTTGGTGATGATGTCATCCGCCCCTGCAAAATCTGTTGGGGATGCCAGATATGTATCCCAAGATCCAGTCATTTGTTGATTGTCCCATACAATCCCAACTCCAATCTGTATTAGGAGTACGTTCTTCTATATCAAACACAATAATAAATTTATTTTTGTTAACACAGTATGGGCCAAGGGGTGTTTATATGCACATGCATTTGCGAGGAAAAAACCCAGTATGGAACACCGTAGAGTAATCATGGTAAGGTTTTCCTCAAAACAGCATTCCAACCAAAATAGATCATTGCTGTATAAAATTGCATTTTCAATCAGCCGTAGATTCTCCAAAAGAGAGTGGAAGTAGGAAAGATGATTAATGGTAGAAAAATTCCTCATGTTCCATTCTGAACAGGAAACAGAAATCCCTCTGTTCCATATCCATGGTTTTATATGGGAGTTTCCCCACCCCCCGGCATCCAAAACACTCTGAACATGATATGGTTTGAATGTGCATACACATATATCCCGGGCATACATATGGTTATCAGCATGTACCTTTTGCACCAGGTGCGAACTCATCTTAAAGTCATGTTGGTTGATTGTTTTGTTTGGGTTTATTTTACCTGTGTCAGAAATTTTTGTAAGGGACAAACATTGACAGCTGCCTGGATATGTAAAGTTAATTATACGCTGTTTCATTTTAACAGCTGGATTGTCCTGCAGCATTAGAGAGAATAAAAGAAGGCAGACCAATAACCATTAAAGATGACAAAGGCAACACCAGTAAAGCAATAGCTGACACAGTTTCGGTAAGTTAATTTGGGTTTTCAGTCTTAACTTTTACATCCATGGCTTAAGCCAACTCATGCGAAGAAGTAGTTCTGAAGTCGGTCTTGAACAAGTGATAAACATGTGTTCTTTCCTTGTTGAAACATACCATGTTTTTACCTTGCTATCTACGAGACTGCATTAATGTCACAATGTTTATATTCGAATCTTTTATTGCAGCTTTTTATAACAATTATGGACAAACTACGGCTTCAAATCAGAGCAATGGATGAGGTAGGTAACTCAAATTTTTCGAGGCCCTTTGCAAAAATTTGTTACCCCCTAATTTACTTTGGCTGATATTTTCGCATGATTGTTGTGCCGTTAATGCTAGTTCTATAGTATGGTTACTTTGCTATATTTACATTAAGTTTTAACCTCGTCTATTATTTTGGTGTATATATGTTACTATTTATTGTACTTGTAATGTGCAATAGATCATATATATTTGACATGTTTTGGGCACAACAAATAATAAATTATCATCATCATCATTATTATTATTATTATTATTATTATTATTATTATTATTATTATTTTGTGGAGCGTGCTCCTATGCCTAAGGGAATCGAGAACCCAAGAAGGAGGAACTTAGATGTTAAGGACAGGGATCTAGAAATAGAGAAGGGTCAAGCAGGACTTCCCTAGACTCAACGGATATACATGTAGATACTTTATTATTGGGTTGTACATAGAAATTTTCATTTTTTAATTTATAGACAATTGTTTATATCTGCTCTGTTGAAAACCACCAGACCACCAAGAAGTCTTTTTTAACTATAGCTTTACCAAAACTTGTTAATTTGAATTTGTATTTTGATTTTTCAATGAGAAGAGGTAATAAAACTATTATTATTATTATTATTATTATTATTATTATTATTATTATTATTATTATTATTATAACAATTATGGACAAACTACGGCTATTATTATTATTATTATTATTTATTATTATAAATAATAATAAAATCTTTATTAAAATATTCCACACAAATTGCTATTTACAAGTTAAAAGTATATAAAAAAAGAGCTATTAAAAACCTATTTACAATTCATTTCAATTAAAAAAAGAATATTTTCAAGCAAAATTTCAGTAATAATTTTTTTTAAATATTGGATTGTGAAAAAAAAAACTGAGACTACTTTCAAGAATAATGTTTTTGTAAAGAAAAAGAAAAAAAAAACAAATGTCATGAAGTTTTAAAAAAATGAAATTCGGCAGTTTAAAATCAGTTCCACTTGATAAACAGAAAAGAAAAAAAAATGAACAAAATACGCATCTCTCAAATGGCCCCTTCTACAGTTTCAATGTCAATGTCCGCGTCGTTCTTGATGGCACGTTGAATTCTTCGTAATGTCCTAGAACCTCTAAGACAGACGAGGGCAGATCGTAACAGTGCGAATGAAATTCGGCTTCTGATCCATTATCATTATTATTATTATTATTATTATTATTATTATTATTATTATTTTTGTTATTGTTATTGTTATTGTTATTGTTATTGTTATTGTTACTGTTATTATTATTATTATTATTATTATTTAATCAGTAATGATTTCTTGAAACATAAGCAAGCGAAAATTAAAGTTAATAGCCGACGTTTCGGCATCATCGTGACACCATTCTCAAGGCAAAGTGGATAAATTAATGCGAAGATTTGATTTCTATACTCTACAGTCTCTACAAATTAGCATATTCACAATGGATCACAACTTCTTCCGGTGAATACCTTTGCGCGAATCGAGTCTGTTTGCACGTTTAGGGATGGTTTAAGTTTTCTTATGAAAAGCATCTCCTTAATTAGGCAATCAAATTATTATTATTATTATTATTATTATTATTATTATTATTATTATTATTATTATTATTATTATTATTATTATTATTATTATTATTATTATTATTATTATATGACACAAATAATGGATCAGAGCATTAACTCTGCCGTGTATTTTAAATTGCTAAGTGAACTCATAAATTTCCCACTGAGCGTTAGCCTTGAGTAAGCAAATACGAGACCACACAAGGCAAAGAAAAAAATCTTCGTCCTCGGCGGGACCTTGCTCCCATCTGACCTCGAAGCTTAGTCAGCAATTTCTCAGAAATATGCCCACTCTTTTGTGCTGGCCATGCACAAAAATTTGGTATATACTGTTAAAACTAGCAGTAATCACAGATTATATGGGGTGCATTCGATACCTTCCATAGCACAAATTGAGCTATGGTGGGCCCCTTCCTGTTCGTTTCAAACAATTATTCACCTTGACCAGTGTCTAGGGTGTAACCTGTGATCAGGCGTTATTTTTTTCGAGGGAGCGCGAAAGTGTGGCAGCGCGAGAGCCGGCGGTCCAGTCTCGCGCTGCCTCACTTTCCGGCGCGCTCCCCTGAAAGAAAAAAACAACAACGGCTGATCACAGGTTATTAAGGGTGAAGGTAAGTAAATATCCACCATTGGCCTCTAATTATTCTTGGTAATTTATAACAGATCCATCCCGATCTAAGAGACCTGATGGACACAATGAACAGCCTCAGTGCACTCCCTGAAGATTTTGAGGGGAAAGTGAAGGTCAACCACTGGTAAGTGTTCAATATCTTATTTTATGTGCATAAATACAATATAGAGTTAGGCATCATACCAGCAACAACAATACAGACTTTATTCGTGTGGCATTGTGTAAAATTATTTACGCACAGATTTAGAAGGCTACGTTCCTATTACAAAGAAGTTTGACATTTGAATAGCTTTGCAAAAATGATTAGATCTGAAATCGTTTTGCGCTACACACTTACAAAATCGGTACGTTACAAATTTCATCTGATATCAAAGCAACCTATGAAAGTTCTGTATATCCCAAGATATTAACTTTGTCTGGCAAATTCATCGTTAATTCTCGTGCTCTGTATACGAGAAGTTGAAATAGTTTGTCTTTTAAGGATGTTACTGCACATAAGTTCTGCGCCTACTAATACAGACATTTTTTTTTTTGCGCGGTTTAAAACTATGCAGAGAAAGCAGAACTTAGCAAATGCTCTTGGTATCCAAAAGGAAATTTGGGGGTAACCATGCATTTTTCAGAGATAATAAAGCTTCATATTGGAGAAAAACGCCATACATTGCTTTATATGTTACTGTTTTTTAGAATAATTGCTGCATAATTATCTCTAAGAAATGCGTGGTTACCCCCAATTTTCTTTTTTGATTTCAGTAGTCCTTGCTGAGATCTGCTTTCCCCGCATAGTCATAAACCACACTAAAATACTTCTTTATTAGTAGGCACCGTCCTTAATAGGACCCCTTTCTTGAAAGAAGCCCCCCTAAAATCATGAAAGGGGCTTACTGGGCCCTCAAAAGCAAATTTCTAGAATAAATCCTGGCATTATTTCCGGTCTTGGCTTGGCAATTTCCGAACGTAATCTTTAACGATTAGTGTTAGGTCTTGAGAAATGTTGTTCCCACGATCAGGGAGAAATGGACTGCCGGTTTCTAGGTTAGGAAAAATCAGGTCAATTCACATCAAGTCAAGGGAATTCCAAGTCCTACCTCCAATTCATAACAATGTTCTGAAAATTAATTTTGCCTTTAATAAAGATGCTTTTCTTCTTGGCCAGTTAGTATTGTTTCCCTGATGTTTATGGTTTCACTGCAAAAGCATTTATCATGCTTTGACAGTAACACGTATTAAGGAGTTGTTTGTTATCCCAAGATAAACATTATTTACTATGCACACTGAAGAGAGGAAGGGTAAATCGTTCCGTTGGATGGTTATACAAGTAGTTTTAACAAAAGCGGGGCGAATAACTTTCTACTTCTCAAGAAAATTCAACCTAATGAACCGAAACCGGATAACAGTTGATGCCAGTTAACTGATTTGAACTCTGCGTACTGTTGTTTGAATTGCAGGTACGAGACCTTAAGCAGCATGAAAGCCAGTGATGAACTTACAGACGAGCAAGTGCGGCAGATGTTATTTGACTTGGAGCAAGCGTATAACGCGTTCAATAGATCACTGCAGCACACATAGTAAACAGGCATGTTGTAAGAAATAGGTGAAATTTGATTCCAGTCTTCTGTCTTGTAACCTATATAGCTGGCGGTATTGTCCGCGCGTGGCTTCGCTGCTGGTTCTCTTGCTCTGCCGCCCAATCTTCACCTTCGCCAGCTACGTATGTAGTCAGTCTTGTGAGAAATTTAACAACTGCGATTAGCAAATAGACAGCTTCTGGATATGAACAAGCGCGCTCTCTGATTGGCCCCTTATAGTAGGTTTTTGGCTCGTATCCTACGAGTAGGAAAGTCGCGCGAAAATAGAGAAAAAAAAAGGAAACTTTTGAACAGAAAAGTTTCTTTGGTAAGTTAATTCTAATATTCTAATACAGACCTTGTTTCTTAATTGTAATAAGACTCGGCTGCATGAGTGGAGTAATTGTTAAATACAATAAAAGCTATTAAACTCGTTCAATAATGGACGAGCATAGTTGGGCTCATAAATTCGTCAAAAACAGAAAAATATCCAACAATATATACCATTGTAAATAATTTTTTTGTTTAACTCTCGCTCTGAAATAAAACGTTTTCTTGAGCATAATTCCTTTAATTGCACAACCGTTTCCACGTTCTGAGGCAAACACAAACGAGCGATTTGGAGCATGTCAAGTAGTGTGGTTCTAATTCGGTCCAAAAGTGTGAACGGTACTTCCTTGTGGTGCTGTTTGAGTTGCACAAGATATTGTAACTTTTGGGTGTGGATAAATTTTCTCAAGTTCGACCATTCTTACGAAAGCTTTTACCAATATCTTTTAAACAAAATTTGGAAATGTTTTGCCAGTACATAACAAGCGCGCTTTGTGAGTTTTTTTTTTTTTTTTTTTTTCTTCGAAAGAAATTAAATTAAGATGAAATGACCTTCGGTGTTTTGCTAGAATTACTGTGAGGTCATCAAATCCAACTGCCATGCTTAATCTTAACGGGAAGGTAAATATCCGTGAGAAACTCGAAGGAAATGAAAGAAAGAGCTTGAATCTCTGCCTTGTATCCCATGATCAACATGGCCTCAATCTGAAAACATAAATAGATGCGAAAGAGTTTTAAGCCGTCGTATTTTTTAGTTGTTCGTAGTAAAGGGACGCGTCATCACAATACTCACAACCTCCTTCCCCCCGGAAGAACGGGAGCAAGGAGGATCTTATCCTGCTAACGCAGACGTAATTTCGTCTGCGTGCGCAGGCTAGGGGGATCTTGGGAGTTGGGATAATCAGTATTCTCGTTCCCAAAGCACCCTCTCCCTCAATGAGCGGTGCCCGGTCACCGACACCTGTTCTTTGTGTCCAGGCCGCGGAGGACAAGAACAAAAGACTACCCTAGGGACCAGAATAGACCGGTTTTGTCACTCGGCGGCCATGTCAAGTCTCAGGAGAATAAAAAGCTTTGTTTTTGCACGGCAAGCCTCGCACTGATTTCGCGTCTGGGCGAGGCTCGCTGTGCAAAAACAAAGCTTTTTATTCCTCTGAAAATCAACATGGCCCCGCGTGACAAAGGTCTATAAACAATCGGCTCAACCGCGAGTCGAAAAGGGCGATGATTTTCTTCCTTCGTGGATTTCTTATCGCCCGAGGATAGGCATTTGCAAAGAAAAAATTGGTTAAGCATATCCATTTGAAGTACTATTTAGATAGTCCATATTCAAGCTTTTGCTGTGTTTACAACAATCGTTCAAAACGTCTTGGCCTATCCCTTTCACCGTCGTGTCTTCAAAATCTCAGTAGAGTTTTGCAGCTTTCACGTACAGATAAGAAGAAGCCGAATACGGGCTCTTTCGAGGTATATTTTTTGTATAAATATTCTTTTTTTAATACCTCTTGTACCCAGTCCTCCTGTGATTTAATGAAGGGTCTCTCAAGGAGCTCGCGTGCCTTGATCTTATCTCGGTCGGTCAGCGGTATCAGCTTGTCGTGTGGAATAGACAACCTAGAATAAGAAAGAGAGTCAGAGATGGTTTAAACACTATGAATAGGATGGTGTCTCGTGAATTGATTCTACAGCTCTGTGGGATGAGAAACGCAAGTTAAGACATCTTTCAGACATGCAGAAACTGGTTATCCAAGAGAAACTTAGCTCTGTATTTAGTTTTTGAATAAAAGACAAAACCAAAGAATTCAGGGGCCGAGACTTTTCTTGTGCTTGTTTTCCAGCGCTTGGCGCCGGTTTCTGTTGTTGCTTCGATTGCGTTATGTATTTTTATTCCACTTGCGTAGCCAAATTCGGTGACTTTAAATTACCTTTGGCCACTAGATAGTCCATACTCTTAAGGGTCCTTTGAACTGGCCAGATAGTTCAGGTATGTGCTATAACTTTGATGGCAAACTTTGTAAAATCAATTGATATGCACTACTAGTAGCAGGAATTCGACTGAAAGAATCACCAGATGGTACTGTCCGGTCCGGCTAGCTATTACAGAGATTTAGAATCGCGTTTACGGCAACTGAACGCGAGATTCGAGTTTGTAATTTTCTTGAAAAAGTGAGTACAAAGATGAGAATAGTACAATACTGCTCTATTTTACTAAGAAATTGAAAACAGTTAGCGACAAATGTAGGACAAACACGGTTACACGAATGGTTATTTCTGCCGTTTCCCGTTCTAAATCTCTAAATTCTTAATCTCTATTCTCCGTGTATTTTTGCTAAATGATATACACGACAAAATTGCTTTAATACTTATTGATGTCACTGGGAAGAACACCGAGCCACTTTATAACAGGAACTGTCAAACTGTGCGCATCAAACGACATGGCCTGAAATACAAAGAAAAGAACATACTTCGATGCGATTATATACTGACTTCCAGTGGTAACAAGAGCCACAGTTTATATTAGCCATCGCCCGTGGAAGGGGTAAAAGGGAGAGAGAGAAGAACTGTGAATCTCCCGTCGCCAACTCCTTTCCGTGGATGCCATGCAGATTAAAATTTATAAGTAAATTAGATTGTACAACGCACAAATATAACTGATAGACCAATGTAAAGTGAGCTCAGTACCTTAGAACCAAACTTGTACACACTAAGGATCTCAATACCTGCGAATGATAAACAAACGTATGACTGCTTATTTATAATTTGTGTGTGAGGGGGAGGGGCGGGGGGGGGGGGTGTTATTACTATAAGAATTTGTTATTTGTTATTTTCTTTAGTAAGTCCTTTATTTAAAGTGGGTAGCACTTAACAGTGTACAACACTATTAGACATATAGTCCTCTATCTGACTAAATTAAAACCAACGTATAATAGTATAAACAAAATACTTATGTATGTTAAAAATTCCAATATTTACAAGTACAGAAATTGCTCCAAATTACTTAAAATTTTAACGAGGCCTGCCAATCTCTCTCTCTCTCTCTCTCTCTGACAGACAAATCTTAACATTTGACTTGAGGTGCGTGAGTATTTGAAAAGGATCGCTCGCAAATAGTTTTTCCTTCTTTGCTTATAACCTCTAAGAAAATAATCACGGTTATCAGAATGTTCATTACGATATATGGCAATGTGTAGTTGAGAATCAAAATGGTCAGATATCAAATGTGGAGTGACCGTATTTAAAACATCACCCATAAACTTGCTCTCCATCGATACTGCACAAGCATATAATTCTAAGTTTCCTCTGATGGATAGAAGGGAGAGTCATTTTATGAGATTACTTACCATGGGGATCAGCGTCCACTAGGGCTAAGATAGGTATTTGAAGAGTGCACCACAATCGGCGGACTATCATCCGGGTATTAACATCCGGGAATCCTTTACCCTAAAAATTTAGTACATGGCGATGTTAGAGGCGAGAGAAGAAAGAGAAGAATGGGAACACAGGCGAATGGTGTGGTGTGGTGTATGAGCTTAGACATGCGGCCACAGTGTTTTCCTCTGCTGGAAAATGCTACAGTCAAACAACAACATTCTCATTTATAGGACAGTGTGGTTAGGTACATTCCTTATTTCCTTTCGCAATTTTCTATAAAGAGTTAAATCGCAGAGTGTTGAAATTAAAGGAACATTTAGTTTTGAAAACGGAATTGTAGACTCTGTAAAACATACCTTAAAACAGCTGCCCTGTAGAATAATTCAAGCGTTTATCTATTTCGATTTTGATCATCTTCAAATCGAAAAAGAAGGAAAGGTTACGAAACAGCATCATTCAATACTGATAAAGCGTGATTTACCACTTCAGATGTACGCAAACATTAGGTCCGAAAACGGGTGGAGATATTTCAGCCGAACTCCAAAACGGATGTGGAAATTTTCATATATCTGTCAGCAAATGGGACAGGATTTGGAGAGCTAGCGGTATACCCCAGTAAAAAAACCAAGGATTAACATCTCCCCGGCCGGCATGTGTATAGTAAAAGGTGAACTTTCTGTGGAAAACAAATTAGCTAGTCACTCAAGACCACTTAAGTTATACTTACAGTAATGACAATACACGGGTGAAGCTTCTGTAAAACGTTGTCATCCAAGAGCCGTTGGAAAGATGCCTCTTTTTCAACAATTAGCACAAACTTGGCATCTGAATGTATATCTAGTTAATCACATGTTAAGGCCATGAAAAAAAAAAACATGCATTGTACACAATCACATGAAACGGAGAAGAAACTCGTTGATTTGCTAGCTTGGTTATTATTATTTTTTTCTTTCGATTACGGAAGTCTATGAAAGACCACCTCCACCCCCACCCCCTCCCCCACTAGCGCTTTCTAAAATTCTTGTTCTTCAAGGATACCGTATATCCCCTGGACGTGTGATGGCACTAGGGTACCCTGAGGACGCAATGAGGTCAAACAATGTAACAGTAACAACAAAAGGGACCAACAGACACAAGGGAGTTTAAGAGGCTACTATATACGGGCAAGGCAACGATAACGCCAGAAAACAATAGGATTTAATAAGGGAAAAACAAAGGCCATGCACGTGCGTTATAAATTTTTGTACATTTCTCCACCGTTCTCGGCCAATGAACGACGTGAAATGACCAAATTCAATATTTTTTCTGGAAAACGTGAGTAGTGACGGTAAATTTTTCATTCTCTATCTCAACTTGAGTGCCGTTTTCACCTTTTCTGTTACTGGATAGTTCGGCCACATTGTACAAGTTGAACGAAATGGAATAATTGCGCAGTAGTTGAAGTGACGCGAACTTATCAATTTTCAAGCGACGTTTTCGTTCCTGTTGCCGTCGTGGTTGCTTAAAGTTCCTACTATCAGACATGGCAATATGCACATATCGTGAGCAACGAAGGAGGTCATTCAACTGTCAGCCCAACCCCCACTCTCTCTCCGGGCTAATTCCTTACTCGCCCTAAATCTTCTCTGTTTTCCTTGTCGAAATTTTATCTTTTGTTTGCCCCACAACAGGATTACAGGTCGCCTGAATGGAAAAGACTTGGAACATGCATATGTTTGGTCATAAAACCGAGTAAAACAAACACCACGATCATGGGCTATGTCCGCCAGGCTATTGGTAGAGATCGTGTTTCCCTAAGTGTGACCAGGAACATGTTTCTGGCTTGTTGTGAAATGTAAAATCAGCAAATCAATGACGCATCAGAAAAGCAATAGGCCAATTCCCGAGTTGCTTTGAACCTCATCATGAAAGGGATGTTACACACAAGTTTTTATCATGAAAATTTGTTTCCATTCATATGCAAACAAAACTAATTTTCATATGCAAAGCTTTGCACTTAGCCTCGCTTTCATAATGAGGTTCACGGCAACTCGGAAATTGCGGAAATGGCCATTACCGAGTTGCTGGGAACCTCATTATGAAAGTCCAAAGGTTAGTTTTGTTTGCACATGAATTAAAACCAATCTTTTCACTTATCCTTGCATTCATAATGAGGTTCAAAACAACTCAGAAATGGCCTGTTGGATCGACTTCCATCTTTGTAATCCTTTACTTTATACCTAAATTGCTGGTACTTGTTCTGTTTTTCTCTGTAGAATCTTTGTACTCAATGTACAGTCAACTCTCTCATAGCGACCACCTCCCGTAAGAGACCACATTGTCGTGCCCCAAGGGTGGTCGCCCATGAGAGAGTTGACTGTAGTAGTAAATTTGATATTATTTGGCAATATGACAAAAGAATTCTGTAAACAAAATTTCAATGTTTTCTTGGGAACATTGTCCATTTAGTAACAGTGCTTTTATTGAAAAATGACTGTCCAACTACAAACCGAGCTTTTGTCCTTGCAATCCACGCAGGTCCCATCGTGTTCTTTGTACCTCAATTCTCCAGCAAGACAACCTTATAAATATCAAAAGAGAAGTTAAAACCAACATTTAATAGTTCTTCCTGCAAAATAGCTGCGACAAAATCAAGAGGATAATTAATACTAAATTTTCTCGCTCGCTTTCGCCGTGAATCTGCTGCCTCTCAAATTAGAAGGTGACAGGCAGCGATCTGAGGGCCTGTGTCTCCGGATAGCTATAAGTCAGCATTGTTGTTGACAACAGATAAGTGACTCAAATTAGTCAAATAACAACAGCAACGACATCAACAACAACAAAATCAGATGATATAAGAGGCTTGTCCCGCAAATAGCCACCACACAGCTGAAGGAAAATAAAATAAAACAAATACAAAAAAGGGGGACAAAGTCATCCTTAGCACTTTAGGCACAACTCCTTTTTTCTATTGCGCCAATAATATCACCTACAACGTAGGTAAAATAAAAATGACATATTTTGCTTATCCTTTGTGGAATGAATTTTGGAATGGAGTTCACAATTTGTGACAAGGCCAGCATTGGCTTCATTTTGCGAATAGCTAGCTCAACATGCTACTCAAGAAACGATTTGCCCTAAGACTGAAAGATCTCGAAATGCTAAAAGGAAATTATTAACACGCTACCTTTAGAAGCAGCAAGCTGAAAAATAAATGGAAATTACTGGGTTAGAGTTTATCGAACGCCAGTTAACTATAAAAGAAAAATATTTACAGTATTTGTGACAATAATTCTATTTCTTGAGTAAGTACAATTTTGACAAAAAAATCAGAACACCTTCTGTTCAAGAGTCTTCCTCCCTTCCATTTATTTATGAATATGCACTCGTCGATTTGGTGGAGAGCTCTCTGATTGTAGCATTTTCTCGACCAGTGAATGACAAGATATGGTGTTCAGCCTCATGGTATTTGGTACGTAGGTCTACTTCTTTCTATCATTGTGTTTCTTGCCGCTGCGATCAAACAAAAGCTTCCAAAGAAATGTGTCCCAAGGCACAATAGCAAACCAACAATGGTTTTCGTAACAGCAAGGGTACATAGTGTGTACAGATCTTCTCTTGGAGGATTTGGGGACATGTTTCCCGGCAAACATCTTCAGACTTCATTTCAAATCCAGACAAGAGCTTACATTTATTATCTTTAAGACCGTGCGAGCGTCCTAACTAATACAGACGTATTTTTGCACCGTTTATGATTAAGTACGCGGGAAAAGCTGATCTTAGTAAGGGCTGTTGGAATCCAAAACAAAAATTGGAGATAACCACTAGTAAACTTGTTGATAAAACTGTTCACAAAAATGATCGATCTAAATATCTTGGATAATCAGTGTCAGTATGGGCTTTTAAAATAGCACTGAGTCGTGAGATACCGGGGCTGCCAGATCCCTAAAGATAGTGTTTCCAAACCTTCGACTTACAACTGACTAAACAGGTGATGACGACTCCAGCCCCGAGAGCACTACAAGATAGACGATAGACTGCATATGATGATGTGTTGGGACAGGGCTTCTTAATTCATGTTATACCAATGTTGGAAGATAAGTCAGTTGTAGTTTTAAAGAAACTCACCACATGTAAACAGTGTCTTGGTACCCTGAACATGCACGCAAGGTTGTCTATGATCTCATCTACTACGCTCTGACTCCCAAAGAACACCACATCTGAGTAATATATGTCTCTGAAGAAGGTATTTTAAGCTAGTAAGCTTTTTTTGTTCGCTTGATAGTTCGACAAGACTATGCTAGTCCGATTATTTGTAACTTAGCGAGGGAGCTGGCTGGTTGTTTTAGATAGATAGTTCGTTTGTTAATTTCTTTTTTTCACTAGTTTTTTGGTTGGTTGGTTGGTTGGTTGGTTGGTTGGTTATTTTATGGTTGATTGGTTTGTTGGTTAGCTGGTTATGCATATATATGGTTATGGTTAGTTAGTGAGTCAGTGGAACAACATATTACTTTAGATTTTAGTTGAGTTAGCGTGTAATGCAATAGTATAACTAACATCTAAGATTAGTACGTACGTGTAAGTAATTTAAGGGTTCCGAAGTTGTATATTGTAAACTCCGCAAGTTGTGTTCACTTGCAAGTAATGTAAGAAAATATTTTATGCAAGTACAATGTTGTTAATAATGTATGTCGCAAGTGTCATTGTAAAGTCAGTAAAAACCTAGTTTAACGGCCTAGCTGCCACGAGTCTCCTGTAGTTCAGTGGTACAGTAATCAGAAGGTTATATGTTCGACTCATGTACGCTGGGAGAACCCGTGTCACTAACTGAATAGCACATCATTCGCAGTAAAATCGTAGTTAGTGAATGAGTTATCTGGCCGGCTGGTGCAGATAGTCATGGTTTCCATGAGATTCCCGTCGGTTACTCGGATTCTTTTGTTTGTTCCACTCTCGTGACAAGGTAATTGTTCTTATTTCATGATCGAGATAAAAATGAACGGGGAATTAAGTAAAGACCGTCTAACTTAGCCATATTTCACATACATATGAGTCCTATCTCCTGGCTATATTGTCTGCCCAGTTCTGATATCATTTTACTAACCTTTTAGTCGCATAGGTGTCTTGTTGTAGAAGTCGGTAACAAAATGCCATGACCCTCACTGTTGCAGCTAAAAAATAAAACATGATAAAAAATCTCCCCCAACTTTACATTATTCTTTCTATTACGAGAGTTTTTTTTTTAACGACGCCTTTTTCAGACTGTCTGGTATTATATAAGTGTTATTTAAGGGCGGTGCATGGTGCATCCTAATACAGAAGTATTTTTGCACAGTTTATCACTATGCAGGAAAAACTGTTCTTACTATAGGCTGCTGATCCAGAAAGAAAATTAGGGGGAGCGGGGCATTTATTTTTAGAGATAATTTAGCAACAATTATGCTAAAACGCAGTAAAATACAAAGTATAATGTTTGGCTTTTTTTCCAAATAGAAGCTTTCGGTTATTATCTCTGAAAAATGCATGGTTTTCCCCGATTTTCTTTTTAAATAAAAAGACCACTTGCTAAGTTCTACCTTCTCCACATACTTTTAAACCACTCAAAAATATCCCTATATTAGTAGGCACCACCCATAGGAAACCCGAGTATCTCGAGATGCGCAGAACGCATGCGCAGTAAAAAAGGTAGGCGCCGTCCTTATATTGATTGTTCATCTACAAATTTAGATTGCACTCAGGGTTTCCTTTGTTTCACATGTGATACGTACAGATAAAGACTGAACTGCAAGCAACCTGGCCGTACAGTCTTAATTGGAAAATACCCTTGAGGTAATGGATAACCGTTGTAGTTCTTATATATTTAGTTCAGCTACTCTTTCCCTTCCTGCTACAAATTTGGTTCGCCTTTAATTGAAACTAGATGAATCAAGACGCGTGTTCAAGACAGCACTGAGTGAGCGGCGGGTTAAGGATTGCATTCCTATGTGATCTAAACAAAAATTGAAAGGGAGAACTACAAGCTTGACTGCTAGCATCTTGTGGTTATATTACATCCAACTGCAACCCCATGATCTCGGAGTCAACATAAACGATTACAGAATGAACAATCTCATGCAAAAGACACCCATAAAAGGGAGTTATGTTACAAGTCTTATGAAAAGGTGCATGCAGAGTTGGGACAAAGTGAAAAATTCAACAAGCTTTTATTCTTAAAACCCTTTCTCCTCAATATATAGACTCTTAAAGGTACAAAGTAGCCATGAAACCAAGTAAAATGGTTTCCAAAGACAGTCTGAGGGATTATGGTAAAAGGGCATGTAAACAATTACAAAACTAGGTGGAATTATATAATTGCCTACCAAACTTTCCAACAGATGCTATGGAATCAAATCTATGTTCTGTTTGACTGATGTTATCGATCATTTCAATTCCAACCGCACCGTTAAACCTGTTTAACGAAAACACATGCAATTATTATGATACGTATTTGTATTCTTCGTTAAAATTATGTAAAAGAGGGTCATGAAATCATGAAAAAAATACTTTCTTGTTTTCATACCTCGTGTTCTTCCAAGAATGTCTACAGTTGTATTTCAAAGAAGGTGACTTTTCCTCGGACAGATCCTGAATAATTTTCAAAATGACACCCTCCAGTTTGGTAATAACTTCATCTCTGCAGTATGAAAGGAAGCTTAAGTTCTATCAATGCGTTTTAATCGCCACTGAAAAATGTGTAACTCTGTTTTGTTATTGACAGTTTCTTGGAAGGTCTTATTTTCAAGTGATCTTAAAATTATTGAAAATAAGCTGTTATTTTATGGGTAAAATGAAATATCGAACTTTGTTTAATTTTAAAAACGTGTCTCTATATCTCTCATCAATATAGGTTTGTTATTTTATGGGTAAAATACAATATCGAATTTTGTTTTAAAAACATGTCTCTGTATATAAGCTTATATCTCTCTGTTCTCTCGTCAACAATGTAGACTTAGCTTTTAATATCCCTCAATTTCATTGCTTAACAATTCAGAAGTTTTAACTCGATGTTAATCACAGACTAAATGCTACGGCAAAAAAGATAAGCATTGATTTTTTAAGGTCAAGTTATATTTTTCACTACATCGTCAGTTTGACTTTCAAAACATCAACTTCCAGAACTTCTAGTGCAATACTACTACAGGTTCCTACCTGGATAACCCCTTAGTTTTCACAACATTTTCCCTTTCTGATTCTTCATGTATTTTCTGGAGTCGCTCAATTCTACACAAAGACTGTAGTTGTATTTTAAGCTCATCAATGCAACGCCAAAACTCTGAATTCGAGCTCGCCGCCATGTTGAAACATTCCCATCATGCAATGCAAGTTTAACTCTAGTTTCTATGTTCCCTCGGACAACAAACCAGGAATATGTAGGAAAACGTAATATTGGTGAACTTTGATTGCAGTTCAATTACTGCTGAATAAAGATTTTTTTCGAAAAGACTTTTGCCCTTCACTCAGCTGACGAAAGTTATAATTAATCAACATTCAAGCAACTGGGCCCATGCAAATAAATGATTTATTGCAAATAACAACGAGTTAGTTTATGATGTAAAGTATATGAAATAATTCATATATGAACTGCGGATATAGATGAAAGTGAGAAGTGATCATCGCAGTGAATTTTCCAATTTATGCAATTGGAAATTGGAAGCCTGAAAAAAATTCAGGCTTCAACGGGATTCGAACCCGTGACCTCCGCGTTACCGGTGCGATGCTCTACCAACTGAGCTATGAAGCCACACACATTGGGAGCAAGGTCAATTGTAGGTTCCCATTTTCCCGTGAGAGGAGTGAACGATGTAAAGTATATGAAATAATTCATATATGAACTGCGGATATAGATGAAAGTGAGAATCATCCAGCTCAATTTTCGTGATTTTTCAGGACAAGTCAATTTACGTGTTGCTTTCATTTCCCTGGGGGGGGGGGGGGGGGTGTACTCCTCGGGAACCTGATTAACTTGCGGTGGGTGGCCCAGGTAAAAATCGAAACCCATTTTCTTGTAATCTCCTACTTTAGGCCTACTTCTCAGCTCAAAATGGCTCTCAAACTAACTTTTAGCGCTGTTTATCCCTACTATAAGGTTCCTAAAGCAACAACTCAGGCCACTCGAAAGTAGCCACTACTTCACTAGCCTGACCCCCCCCCCCCCCCCCCCCCGTCCCCACAAGGCATCAATTCTCGAATCTCTTTATGGCGGCCAAGTTACCTCATCACCTCTGTTGATAAAACCAGACATTCGTTAAAAAAAGAGCCAGATATTAACCCTTTGGCTGACGGGATTGCCTGTGTTGAGCTGTTAGCTTCGTATTTCAAGCTCGCCTGATTTTATTATTAAACCCAACCAATTTTGGAGCACAAAATTCTATCTAGCATCCCAAACGTTGTGTATGGCGCACGCACACAAATTTGAGGATGAATTTGGGCAAGTCTCTTTTTTGAACGTTTTTCAATCGCTCGCCACGTTAACTGTGAGGAGAAATTAGTTTTCGAACATCCGTAAAGTAAAAGACAAAAGTACCCGTCTCTCTATAACAGGTTGTAACGCGTGAGCCCGGAGATCTTATTGAGTTTTACGAATGAAAATGGTTTACTGAATTAAGGTGATTTCCCGAAATTTTCCGAGATTTGGATGGGAGCTAAACGGTACACACCGTTTTTGTTTATTTTAAGAGAAAAAAATCGAAATAAATACACAGCTCCTAAGTGACAACATAGATGTATTTTTATATCTGTTTGGGAAAGTCCTCATAAAAAAATCAGTTTTCCGTTGAAATTACTTTTCCATGGAAAAGAAACCGGTGCATTATCTACTTCTTCGTTGGTTTCAGCTCAGTTCTCAGTTGAGTCAAAAGAATAATTTGAAATTAATATTTTAGTTGAACAGGTAATTTAAACCTCAGTCACGCTAGCTTAGACCGTTTGCTATTTGCAACAAGAACACGTTCTCTTTCCAATTTAACGCAAACTAGCATCAGGTCGGGACCCACTCAGAACCTAAAATTGCTTAGAAATGATCTTTGTTTGATATTTTTTTTAATCGCATAAATGTTTCAATTCCGAGCTGGCAATTACAGAGCAACGAATCATCTGAGAAAACGTGACCATTAACAAACGCGGAGTCCTGGAACCTAGCAGGTGGATTTGTCGCTTGCCACCCGGGAAGAGCGAAAAAGCATTTCGTCAGTCACACAAACAGTTTGTGATCATGGCGCGAAACGCATGGTCACTGCACCAAAATTACTTCCACACAACTGATCTTACGAAAACCGCACCCAGGACAAGAACCGCTCCAATGAATCTACCTGGGATGAGAATGAACTCGATTCAGTTTCATGATAGAAATTTCACAGAAAATATCCAAAGAAATTGATTCTTCGATTCTCATGAGAAGTGCGGTCAGCGAGTGTTTATCCGATGCAAGGATTGCGATTTTTGATTCGATTATCGGTTGACATTTATGGTGAAGGTTCCGTCGTGGCTTAAACCAACGGCAAAAAAGAACCGAAGTTTACGAAGGCGACTAGTGATAGTTTTCTTTGCATTCGTAGCTGGTAAGTGTTATACATTTCCTCTATTTTATGTCACAGCTCCGGATTGAACCTAGGTCAACTTGTGCATGAATTGTTTGTATGTTTCCGCAGCATGTCCTGTCATTTTAAGACAGATCAATGTCGTTTGTTTATAAATGCCAAAAAATTGCAGTACACCTTTTCATCTTTTCTCAAAATTGTCCGATCTACGATAAAAGGCTTCGAAATTTTGTAAGTTTTATTTCTAAGGAGCGAGCCAGTGCAAAACCTATCATTAAAAAATTACTTTTATTTCGTCACGAATTCGGCCAACAGTGTATCATAAATAAGGCCTTACATTCGGCTTAGTCAATTAAACACGAGTAAAAAAGTTTGTTTTTAAAGGCCAGATTACACGGCGCTATTCAGCCCTGGCTGAAATTTTAGCCTGATCAGGGGTTTCGGAAATTTCACTGCGATAAAATGATGAATTTGCGGGCGTAATCGAAATTACGCGGAGGAAAATAAATTCAAGGTGAAACCTTTTCCAATGAAATCACAATGAATGTCACATGCGCAAGTTCACTTTTTCAGTTCGGGCTGAAATTTGATTACATTAACATGAATTTTTCAGCCCATTTGGTCAGGCTGAAAGTCCCAGCCTGGTTAAATGTTGTTCAAACCGAGCTTGGGAAATTACCAGAAAGTTTCTGCGGGTATTTGCAAACTCTCAGTCTAACGGGATTAGTTAACGAAGCGGACTAAAATCTCACCCCCCCCCCCCCCCTTACCTGGCTGAAATTTTACCCGGGCTGAAATTCGCTATGTAATCTGGCCTTTTTTGTTTTAATCCTTAATGGAATCAAGACGATTATTTACAAAAGAATTTCCGCCTGATTCTTTTCTTATAGTTTTATTTTGAGGCTGGTTTATCGGCGATAATAAATAACAATATATAACAATATATAAAAAAGCTAGTGAAAGTGATTCGAGTATATTAAAAAATCGATAACCAACAAGAAAGGGAAATAATACTGGTGGAAACGAAGGCCCTCAATTAAAGGGCGCTCTATCCCTTTTGTTTCTCCCTGTCCATGTGTAAAATAAATGGGTACCAGACAAAATTGTTAACAAAACGCAAATAAGTAGTGAGAGTAATCCTGGACTGGACTAACATGTAATCCAGCCTGCAGCTGACAACCTCGCCAAACAGTCACCAAAAAGCAATCCAATTATCCTGCACACAAGTTATTGATCTTGGTTTATTCTTTTTTGCCAGTGAGGGGCCTTTAGATTTAACTACAAGTGCGTACGAGATTGGGTACGAGTCTCTTCATACATGTCCAATATATACTGTCGACCTGAAACAGAACGACTAATTTTGTCCATTTGAACTATGGCTCGTTCTCTAAGCATAAGACCACGCAATACACTCTTTTAGACGTGTATTTCGTGGTCTCACGCTTTGAGAACGAGCCACAGTTCAAATGGACAAAATCAGTACATCTCTACGGGTCGAAAGATGGCTTTATCACGTTTTATCTGGTCGACAGTATTGGACAACCCCCACGAGTCTAGTTCACGTGCTTTGAATAATTGCTCGTCACACCAAACTTGTTTCTAGATTCTCCTTATCTGCTGGTAACAACAGGAAAAAGTGAGAGTGTTGAGGACGTGAAAGATTGGAAATTTGAAAGTCGTTGTCGTACTGAAATCTACAGGGTCCTTTCCTCTCAGCACAAACTACTTCGTGAGTTTTAAATTCATGGTTTGATAAAGAACGCACGATTCAAAACACTGTCCTTTGTGAATTCATCTTTCCACTCCAACACGAGACATACAATTCTGCTGCTAGTTAATCCGGGTTGTATAAAAGTTAGTCTTCACGCTCTTTCAAACTACTTCAAAATCAGTGGCAGTTATGACAATTTTAACATAGTTGCCAACCTATTTTTTTCATCGATGTTGAGCTGTTAAGGTTAAAACTGACCGCCTGTCATTATGCAACACAGGAATCGTTTACTATGACTTGCACCAAGATGGTGAAGTCTCGGATCTTTCCGTTGGAAAGCGCGTGACACGTCACGTGTTTACAGTGGAGGAAATCTTACAGTTCCCGGATGACTACCACACCAAAGGCGTGTTGTCACTTCCTTATGGCGACATTGTGGAGCCTTTTGAGGCTTGGTACTCAAAGACCAAAAAGATGAGCAGAATTGACTACTATAATGGTAAGAATAAATTTAATCTTGCTATTTAATCTTCATGGCTTAATTACTTATGCTTTTTGCCGCCATGTTGCTTGGCGTTGAGCATGGTGAGGTCATGGGGGGACATCACGTGATGTAACAGTTGCGTGCTCAGTACTGGGGTATTACGGTTTCCAAAATCCGGACCCAAAGAGAGTTTTAAATATATCTCTTTCTGCAATAAAATCAGAATTTAGCAAACTCAAGAGAAGATTCACACGTGTAAATTCAAGTGTTTCTCTTTGATCTGTAGTTAGTAGGTTCAAAGATTTTGTTTTACGTGCTTCAACGAATCGTAGCAAAACTTCTGTTTCTCAACCACTCGGAACAAAACAAAAACATATAGACCTTAGTTGACTTAGCAACCCGCGTTTTCTCGCGGAATGGTACTGGAAATAAGGGTTTCTAAAGGCGGTGAAACCTAATTCAAGAGTATTTTTGCGCAGTTTATGACTGTGCTGGAAAAAAAATTTACCAAGTGTTACTGGGATCCAGAAACAATTTAGCGGTAACCACGTATTTTTCAGAAATAATTATGAAGTTTCAATTTAGAAAAAAATGCTATATTTTTTCATGTATTTTAAATTCAAGGTCTTTAGAATTATTGTAAGTTGCTTAATAATCTCTGAAAAAAATGTGTGGTTACCCCCAATTTTCGTTTTGGACTCCAATAGCCTTTTCTTAAATCTGCTTTTACCACGATGTCATAAACGACGCAAAAATACGTCTGTATTAAGAGGTACCGTCCACAAGGCAGCTATTTTTACCATGCTTAAATTTTGGTTTGTTCCGCGAGTATCATAATTTCGTGAGGAAAAGAAGTAGATTTCAACGTCTGAAAACATTTTCCAGAGAAGACTTCGTCGGTTTTGTTTTGTAAAGTGGTTTGAATTTCTTACAAATAATCTAAAAAAGAGCAAGGCTGATTTGACGGTCAGGGAAGTATATTTTCCAAAATATAATACAGGTATATAGGAAAATATACTTCCCTGACCGTCAAATCAGCCTTGCTCTTTTTTTACATTATTTGTTTTACATTTTTTTTGCTGATTAGATCCTTCACTACAGGATCCGGTACTATTATTTTGTCGCGGTGGTACATGCAAACAGTTAATTATTTGAATTTCTTGAATTTCCTTAGGAATGGACAGAACGTTTCAGCGTGAGGACCTTGGCAAGCACGGGTTTGCTTGCAAAATAGTCCCCGAATACTCTGAGATAAAACAGAGAACTTTCACAGGATGCTTGCATAGGAGAGGAACAAAGAATTTTCCTATTAAAGCGCAGAGTATTATACCAGCACCGTTGTATTTTAAGGTAAAAGATCCTTTAACCTATAATACAGCGCTATACATTTGCACCTTTCGTATGTGATTATTTCGAGTGCTCGTAAGTTCATTGTATTACTGTAATTGCATGAGATGCACATGCCCAGTTTGGAATAAAGTACCGACCGTGGCTCGTCACCAGGCTAAACGCATTTCTCGGAAGGAGCGAGAAAACGGGGGTAAGACACCATGGGGAAGAGGCAGAACCGACCGGTGATTGGAGCGACTTGCACCAGACCATTTTCACCGTCGTCTATGGTTGGTCGAGAGGACAACTGAACGAACAACAGAACCATGCTTCACAGCCCTAAAAAACAATGCAGCTGCAGGTTGTCAGGGTTTAGTGAAAACACAGCTTTTGAAGGGTACAGGTCTACTACGGCGATTAGCCATCTTTTCCTTGTAACAATTAATAACTAATAAATAATAACTCGCAAGGATAATCACTTGATCATGCTTAAAACTAGGGCCAGCTCTACGTTCTTGTTTATACAACAACAGAAAGCCGCTCAAGCCTCGGCAATTGCTGACACTAGTGACATCCAACGCAATTCTCATTCTTGCTTTCATTTTGCTGTAGTACTCCGGTGACGCTGAATTGAATGGTACAGAATGCGCCAAGTGGGAACATTCCTTCACAATTTATGACAAAGTCAACACCTACACTCTTTACACGACAAAAACGCGGCCTCCGAAACCACTTCGATACGAAATGATGGGATACGACACGCTGTTGTCTTCTTACTATGATCATTACATACTGGAATACCACGAGTTTGAAGCTTGGAAATTTAACTATAACGTGCTTGATATACCAACAGGTATATGAGTGTTAGGCCATTTGCCAAGTATAAGGGAATCGAACTTGAGCAACGACGACGGCGACGGCAACGGCAACGAGAACGCCACAAAGCAATAGGTTTAAATATGTTTTTGTACATTTATCTGCTGTCATCAGCAAAACAACATCAAATGACCAAATTTAAAGTTTTGTGGAGAACGTGCGCTCACCACGGTTAATATCTCGTTCTCCTTCCTCACTTGAACGCCGTTCCTATCAATTTAGGTCCAGAATACTTGGCCCACATTGTAAAAGTTGAACGAATTGGAATAATCGCGAAGTAGTAGAAGTAATGCGATGTTATATTTTCAAGTGAGGTTTTCGTTGCCGTTGCTGACGTCGTTGCTTAACTTTCGTAAATTAAAAAAGAAGATTTTCCAAAACGGTTTTCAATATATTATAGACTAGCTTTCTTTTAAAACGTAAAAACCGAGGCCTTTTAGAAGATAATTACCGATATAACAAAAAAGAACATGGCGGCATGGTCTACCGAACGCAGTTGGACAAGAGAGCACATGAAGGTCATAGAGGGTTGGAGAGGAGTCGTCAGTGGCCTATGCTCCAGGAGCAACAGCAACAACAGCGGAAGCAGCGTCAGTAGTAGTAGTAGTAGTAGTAGTAGTAGTAGTAGTAGTAGTAGTAGTAGTAGTAGTAGTAGTAGTAGTAGTAGTAGTAGTAGTAGTAGTAGTAGTAGTAGTAGTAGTAGTAGTAGTAGTAGCAGAGTAGTAGTAGTAGTAGTAGTAGTAGTAGTAGTAGTAGTAGTAGTAGTAGTAGTAGTAGTAGTAGTAGTAGTAGTAGTGGTGTTGGTTGTGGTGGTGGTGGTGGTAGTAGTTGCATCACTTGATCAGGCAGAAGGGATCTATTTGCGCCGAATAACAAACGTTTTGAAACCAACCAAACAAATTAAAAAAGAAAAACCACATCAACACCATCGACTATACACGAAAACTATATTTTGTATTTCCAAGTAAAGAGGAATACAGTACAAGTGAGCTTACTTAACAAGACGGCTTAAGTAGGAGGATGGCAAATTGTCCTTATGTGGCCAGCGTAACAGCTAAATCTACTCACTGAGTCTCGCTAAATCTCGCAAATAACGATAAGAGGACGACAGATTCAGTCAAAACACGTTCATAATCAGGTATCGCATTGGTTATACGACGACATTTTTCCATCCTCCTTCCTCATCCGTCGTCTTGTGTAAGTTTAATGGACGCTGACTTCTTCCCTTATAAGGGATACTCGTAAGGTCCGATGTCCAATATTTTTTTATATGGGAAGTGCCACGCACCTTCCAAATGGGTTTCACTGATAATGTATTTTACTCTTCCAGATCTCCAATGCTTCGATTTTTCACACGAAAAGCTGGAGAAGTCCCTGGGAGAGATAAACCCCATGGTTGAATTCATGCCCCATACCACGTCTGGCTCTCCCTTCACTCTTTCTCATCCATCCAACTTTGCGCCGACTACTCCATCGCCTTCCACGACCGACCCACTACAGTATCTATTAGAACAGTTAAACAATATGCCGCTTGTCAACAGCGACGATTTTGTAGAACCTACGTTAGCGAAGAAAAAGAGAATTCGTCCATCATCAGGCCCCAAGAGCACAGGTGCTTTCAGTGACGGGAGTTCAAGAGTGATGTCCGATTATGAAGTTGCTATGCAACATTATGAGGACGTTGTGAACACTTTATTTAAGTTCTTTAAGGCGAAATATAAGAAAAGATATATTTCTAAACGAGAGCATGAGACCAGGAAGGACATCTACAGACATAATTTGAGGTGAGTGTTATTAAGAGTTTGATCAGTTATATCAGAAATGCATTCCTGATACCAGGCTGTTTAATGGTCGTTGTATATAAGTGTAACTTTTCCCTTCTGGTTGCTGCTTAAGAAAACAGTTTTGTTAACATGCCCCAATAGGCATTAGCCTGTCGCAGAAATAAAAGGATTTAATTTGAGTTTTGTTTTTATCACGGCTAAGAAAGTTCAGAGAGTGAGAGAAAGATCCACCATTATCACCAACAGATATTCGCAAAAGATTTAGGATTCAGACAAATTGAGCACAAAAGTAAAGCATTCAGGATCCCAGTCTCTTTTTTCCAATCGGAAATACTGATGGATCTGATTCCGCATCTTTTGCAGCATTAAGGTGCAGCTGTTTTGTCACAGAACATTTTTTGCTGTTTGTCAGGCTTTCTCTTTCGTTGCTCCCTTAAGTTTCCTTGTAGAAAATGGTAAACGATTCAAAGTCATTTGTTGATTATTAATTTTTTCCATGTACCAAATACAACATTATATTTATAAATACATTTAGAGAAATAGAGGCAACGAATCACCCTAGAAGCACAAGGCTGTAAGCATGGATATCAGTGCGAGTTTCCACCCCCAATTCAACCTGCTTTTAATTATTAGCTTATTTTTATTTTTAACTGTGAGCAAACCAGTAGTTGTTATCAAGTGTTTCTCGACTTTAATTTTGTTAACAATAAGCGTGTGGATAAAATCAGTACTGGCTAGCGAGTCATCATTCAGCTGAAAGCATTTTGCTCGTATTATCATTCCATTTTATTGGTTGTTCAAATGTTGCGGAAGGAAATTGCTTATCTTGTTGAACTGTCGAATTCCTTCAGACTCCGATATCTTGATGTGTTTTACCAACAAACATACGTATGATTACTTTAATATGCAACCTGCGTACGTTAACAAGATAAATACCAACACCCAACAGATTTATCAAGTCCAGAAACCGCCAACACTTAGGCTACAGACTGAAGACAAACCACATGGCGGACATGACAGAGGACGAGATGGAACAAAAGAAAGGGCTACTTAGAGAGACTCGTGGAGATTCCTTGAATGGAGGAAAGAGATTTGAAATACCAAAAGGAAAGACTGTTAGGAATGTGCCTGAAGCTGTTGACTGGGCAAAATCGGGTGAGTTGAGTATTTATTCCCCAGGCTTAAAGCATAACATGACAATTCTTTCACATGTATATGTCACTCACTGACATTGTAATCCTAGCAATATGCAGGATGAACGAAGTCTAATGGCCTTAGCTCTCACGAGTCTCCTGTAGCTCAGTGGTAGAGCATCCGAACAAGGAATCGGGATGCCATAGGTTTGACTCCTGTTGGGCGAACTCGATCAGGCAGTCCACTGCTGGATTGCAGTGGCCTGTTTTCAAACCGTATTTAAAACAATTCGTTTCGATATGGATTATCACCATTATCATCTGTTAGATTTGTGTCGTGAATGTCAATTATTAGTGTCAATGAGGCTTTATTTCGTATTGGGAAAATGCAGGTGGAGTTGAAAAGAGGGGTAGAAAATTATGATAGATATTGAGATGGCATATCTGGCAATCTGGCCCCAGTTGTTCAAAGGCCGGATAACTTTATCCGCTGGATAAGGCACTCTTCAGCGTCTAAAATATACTTCACGTTAAATGTTGTCCAAGGTTTTCGTACACTCCCCAACTAAGCAGTGGTTAGAGTGTATATATTCGCTTGTGCACGAGAAAATACTGAAATCTTTGCACAGATTGAAACTCTCAGATAGTGACTTATCCACAGGATAAAGTTATCCGGCCTTTGAACAACTGGGGCCTGGTCCTAAATGAGTACTAACAATGTCAAAACACTGCAGCTTCATCAGTCAACAACAACACATACTTTTTTAAGCACGATAAGGTTTTAAGCATTAAAATGCTTCTGGGGTCGTACAAGATAAAAACTTCAAGACAGAGAAAAAATTAAAATCCATTTCAAAGGGTACGCCAATAGTGATATTTAGGAGTAAGAGGATAATAGTATAAAATTAAAAAAATATATTATGGATTGAATATTAATTAACAATTGGTTCATGCGCCAGCGTGCGTTCATTGAGATATGAAGCACGCGGGAGGTTTGGAGAGCACGAAAGATGCGTAAGAGTGCGGGAGCAACTCTAGCTTCTTGAGTGCTCTCCAAACTTCCCGCGTACTTCATATCTCGATGAACACACAGCTGACGCATGGACCAATTGTTTAATAACATTTTTCAACGCGGTAGTTTAAATGTTGTCTCGAGGTATTTGTTACTGACGTTATCAGCGTGCACAATTGGAATATGGAGCGTGCACGCGCAATTGGATTTCATTACGCGAATTTACTAGCTAAGTATGTTATAAAATCTAAAAACATTTGTAAACGGTGAAATGTCTGGAGAGTGATTGCACAGACTGGACGTTAAAGTCAAGTCACTTTATTTTAGAAAGCCTTAAAAAGTAAATCCATTGTACTTTAAGACGGCTTTCCATATAATATCGCCTCTACGACTGATAGAATTTAAAAAAAAATGTTTCAAATCGCGGTACAGTAAACGTATTATGCCTTCTAAGATTGTAGCCAGAAGGGTTGGAGTTCACCAAGTGAGACAGTGCTCGTGTATGGAGGGGAATATTGGACAAAAATGTGATTGGATCGTACCGTATTGCTTTGTATTCGGTGATGCTATGAATCTACCAGTACGGTACTATGTCGTACCCGGTAGGATGTTATATCGAAACAGCGATGGTATTATATCGTAGCCAGTAACACAATTAATCTTTCGACATGCTATTATATCGTACCCGATGATGATATGTCGTACCCAGTAATGCTATATCGTACCCTGATGTCGTACCCGGTGATGCAATGTCGTACTCGGTGATGCAATGTCGTACCCGGTGATGCAATGTCGTACTCGGTGATGCAATGTCGTATCCAGTACTATACTGATGCCCAATCGTAGATGCCGGCAAACATTATGGTCAGCGGGTTTATTTTGCTTAGACAGGATCACGTGATATTTTCGTAGGCGGCCATTTTTTTTAATTTTGGCGAGAAGTCGGTAGAACAAGCAAATTTTGATTTATCACCAAAATATGGAAGGTCAACATCAGTCACCCTTTCAGCTGGTTAGCGTAAACATCAGAGCAGTGTTGAGTGATGTTATAAATAAGTTAGAAAGTACAGAGTATAGCAATAACATCGGGACGACGAGATAAAACGTATCTGAGAAACGAATTCAAGCTACATTACATTTACATTTAGAGTTAAATTTATAATACACGTCAGTTAGACGGGCTTATAAACGAGGGGGGGGCTTATATCAGGAACAATATCTTTGTTAGTAAATGGATGGGCTTTTATCTGGGGAGGGCTTAAAACCGGGGGGGGGTTAACGTGAAATTTTACAGTATAGTGGCTTTGACGGTTAAATATAATGGCGTTTTCCGGCCCCTAAGCGAGACAACGAGCATCCCCCGCGCCTCAACTGTCCTGTTGCGTAAACTCACTAGTAATTCCCCACATGTTCTCATTTTCTCACGAATTGAATTCAGTTGGGCTTTGGCATGGAATCCCAAGCAAAAAAGTCCATTTTGAAATAAAGATGTGTTCATTTTATTATTTGTTTTACCGCTTGCGTGACGGGGCTAATCCAACCAATATATCGATGCAAAATCTTATACTGATACAAGTTAAGTTTAACTAAGCTTTTGGTAACTGGTATGTAAGTTTATTTTGATATCCTGTGAACTGTTTGGAATTCTTTGAACTAAAACAAGCGGTAATGTAATATATGCGTTTACTAACTGACTGCCGGGCCTTGTTGTACTTGTTCATGTTCGCCGCTGGTGGATCCAGTCACCGAGTTTTCTAGTTGTTGCAATGCATTTCTCGCATTGCACAAAATTTCTGTCGTTCTGGAGAGAACATTTTTCTCGGAAGTTTGCTCCGACACTTTTCAAAAGCTAGCTATGGAGGAGCAGACGACGCGAAGAGCAAGTCATATCACGTGATGTCAACTTCCCGCCTTTTCTCGTGAAAAACCCCCGCTGACAATGCTGTTCGCCGGCATCCGGACGTTTACGATATGGCATCACCGAGTACGACATTGCATCACCGGGTACGACATTGCATCACCGAGTACGACATTGCATCACCGGGTACGACATCAGGGTACGATATAGCATTACTGGGTACGACATATCATCATCGGGTACGATATAATAGCATGTCGAAAGATTAATTGTGTTACTGGCTACGATATAATACCATCGCTGTTTCGATATAACATCCTACCGGGTACGACATAGTACCGTACTGGTAGATTCATAGCATCACCGAATACAAAGCAATACGGTACGATCCAATCACATTTTTGTCCAATATTCCCCTCCATACTCGTGGGGCTTTTCCATTAAGCACTTTATAGATTAGTCTTTTAATTTTCTACGGGCACTAACTTGATCACTAACATCTGCCAGGTTAATACGGTGATTTGATTTTGCAGGTGCGGTTAATCCTGTGAGAAGTCAAGGAATCTGCGGATCTTGTTACGCTTATTCTGTTACAGGTGCTATGGAAGGAGCTTATTTTCTCAAGGTTCGAATCGAAAATTTTTTACAGATTGAGAACTTTGACAAAGGATAGCAACTGTAGTTGGTCAAACTTAACGAAGGGAGAAATTATGTGGCTTAATTAACTTTACTCAGTCGGGAGGGGTTGGGGGTGGCTGAGCACAATTGCCATGCTGACTGGGCCATTGGCAACTTTTTAATATTAAGCAAAGGTCACCAAACTTCGACTCTTCCAACTACATTTTGACTGTAAATGGAAGACTAAAGCATCATTTACACCAAGAAAAAAATGTTTAATTAGACAAGGTTTAACAAAATGAAAATTGGTAACAGAAAGCTGAACCATTAGCTTTGACATAGGATTCAAGTAAACTTTAACTTATTTTTTCATTTGTGCTAAATCTTTAGTCGACAAAAATCCGAAAGCAGCTTTAAGCCTTGGTGTGAATGGGGCATGCATAAGACTTGTTTTAAGAAATTTGGCTTGTTTTCAGATTACAAGTCTTTCTTTCTTAGTTAAAATAATGTCTATATTACTTTAGCATTCTGTATTAATTTTGATTGCCTTTGGGACAATCTCGATGGTTTTCTGAGATTTTAGAGAAATCGAGAAATCAAAAATGGCGTCTGTTAAGAACTGATGACGTAATTTCCACTTCCTTTGAAGCCATCACCCAATTTTGCGGGCTCTGTATGTAAATGCTTCATACAAAAATTCTTGCAGGCCGCCAACCAATCCAGCTTTTGAAACAGCTGACCTCTGATCTTGATTGAAGGTTTTCTATTTTATTTGCAGACAGGCACGCTCCTGAATCTTTCCGAACAGCAGCTTATTGACTGCTCGTGGGGGTTTGGCAACCGAGGCTGCAAAGGCGGATATCCTCATCGAGCGATGGAGTGGGTCATAAAACACGGCGGGCTAGCCACTGAAGAAAGCTATGGACGATATCTAGCACAGGTGAAGATCTAGAGATAAATTAAACATAAATGTGAACAAAAGAGACATGAGTACATGCAAAAGGTAGTTGCACCGTGTTTGTAAATAGAAACCTTACAAATTTATTAACAGCTTGACTGTTTTTTTTTTCTGGGCGCGAGAGACGCTTCTGGCTCTGGCTAACAAATATCTGCTATTTATATGTACTAGGTAACTTCCGAGGACATGTGTTCGAAGGTTTCAGTAAACTATTAAATCCCCGTCAAAAGGTCAAGTGTCGTATATCGGTTAACGTGAATAGGGGCAAATGAACAGCAGATCATAGAATATCGGTCCTTCAATCCAGACATAACTAATCGATGATCAACAACATTAATGAATAATCGGCTGCAAGTAATTGCCGATTATTCGTTGTTTATTGCAAATATTCAATAGGTAATTCATGACTGATCGAGGACACGGATGTTATTGAGTAGTCATTAATGACCTAGTTATTGATTGAGCAATCAATTACTTGACTCAATGACAAACGAAATAGAAAAGGATCAGCAAATTTTGGCAACAGTTTTCGATAATGTTAATAATGATGATGTTCTCCTGAAATTATAAATTAGAATCGTTCATGTAGCATTCAATTTAATTTGTTTTCCTCTTTTCATATTCGATCATGATACTAGGTAAAATAATATGATCCCTAGCCTCTCGACTCCTATCAATGAGTAATCAATGCAATCGATGGGTAATCGATGAGATCAATGACTCAGTAATCGACGACTGAACGTTTTGTAGCTTTTCGATCAGTCATTGATGTTAATGATCAGTTATGTCTTGGTCAACTATATATTTCTTGAAACCAGGACATTTAAGCAGTAACTGCGTGGACCGCTCTCATAAATCCCCCCATACTATTTCGAATTCCTTTTTTTTGTTGGAGTTCTGGAAAATCGTTTCTTTTCTATATTTTCAGGAGGGGCTGTGCCATTTTAAGAACACTACAACAGGTGCAAAGCTTGACTTTTACATGAACATCACGAAAGGAAATACGAGTGAACTGAAGCAGGCCATTGCTTTCTATGGTCCGGTCAGCATCCTTATCAACACGCAGCCCAAGTCATTCAAATTTTATGGATCCGGGATTTATTACGACCCATCATGCAGTACGTAAACAAATATACACTCTGGGTGATATGGTTGTGTCATTAAACTTGTTTGCTGTTCTTTGTTGTCATTTACCTTTTCAGTTTGGAGGCCATTAGCCTGACTCTTGGACCGTCCGAGGTCCCTCTCGACCACTTCCTCCTTCCAAACGGGGAGAAAAGGGACTGGTAAAAAGCGAAATCCAAATGCTTGGTAATCAGGCTAATGGCCACGCCACGTCTACCTTAACCGAACATTACCTTATGGTATTAGGTAATGCGTATATTCACGAAGTTGTGATTCGAGCTCAATTAAGTTAACCTGGGCCTAGACTGTCTACAATTCCCTATTTTCTTGTTTGATCGTCGAGATCGTTATCTTGGTTTGTAATGGCGAGCGCAACCTGAAGAGACGCCAAAACTACCAAGGGGAAGTGGGGGGCGAAAGGTAACCTGGGCCTAGACTGTCTACAATTCCCTATTTTCTTGTTTGATCGTCGAGATCGTTATCTTGGTTTGTAATGGCGAGTGCAACCTGAAGAGACGCCAAAACTACCAAGGGGAAGTGGGGGGCGAAAGGTAACCTGGGCCTAGACTGTCTACAATTCCCTATTTTCTTGTTTGATCGTCGAGATCGTTATCTTGGTTTGTAATGGCGAGCGCAACCTGAAGAGACGCCAAAACTACCAAGGGGAAGTGGGGGGCGAAAGGTAACCTGGGCCTAGACTGTCTACAATTCCCTATTTTCTTGTTTGATCGTCGAGATCGTTATCTTGGTTTGTAATGGCGAGCGCAACCTGAAGAGACGCCAAAACTACCAAGGGGATCAGAAGTGGGGGGCGAAAGGTGCTTCTGCCCCACTCCTGGCCCCCATGGTTGTTTCCTCAGGTTGCGCTCGCCATCACAAAAAAACAGTCTACTCGTGGGGTGCACTGAGCAAAGCCTTATTTAATTCTAGGTCTATCCCTATGGCATTTTTATGTTTAACTATAAACCCTTCATTAGCTAGTTTCCTCCTTTTTGACTACAGTCGAGGGTTTGTGTTTTACTCAGACTGGGTGTAGCCCGTAATGTACGGCCAGACGTGAGTTACTTCTTTAATTTTGATTATTTTTTCTCTTCTCGTACCCAGCTCACGCACTGGACCACGCGGCCTTAGCTGTTGGTTATGGAGTAGAGAAAGGTGAACCTTATTGGCTGATTAAGAACTCCTGGTCAAAGGCTTGGGGTGATCAGGGATATATCAAGATCGCTATGAAAAACGATAACTGCGGTGTAGTCCAGAAACCTGTAGTGGTGACAATAAGAGATTGAAATACAAAAAGATCTTCGCCCGTCCATCGCTAGCGACGTTTTTCTCAAAGACTGCGTACGTAGCTGCAAGTGTTTTTTATGGAAACAACAATTTTGTTGCTGAGCCTCGAGGAAGAACAATTATTACAACTAAACAAGTCTCTTGTTTGTTCCCTCTGTTGCAAAAAAAATGCAGCTCCAGTAGGCACGACTTTGCCTTTTCGCACAGAACAGTTCCACCAGCTTTTTAGTCCTTCATAGTCTCTAGTATAACAAGGTAGAGAACTGAAATATCACGCTTCGTCCGAAGAACGTGAGAATAATTCTTCTTATCTACTTTTGGCTTCATTAGTTGGGAGATGAGAGGGAGGGGAGGGATAGTAAGAAGTGGGATCTGCAATGTCTTCTTCGTACCGAGGTACCCTGCTAGCAGAGGTTTCTTTCTGGCAAGTCCTTTAACTTGTACGAAATCTTTCGCGTCTCTAGTATTTCGCGTGGTTAGCCTGTTTACGTTTCTCTCGGGGAGGTAAACAGGCTGACTATGCGAGATACTAGAGACGCGAGCCACTTCGTACATGCTAAAAGACTTGCCAGAAAGAAACCTCTGCAAGCAGGGTAGTACAGAGGTTTCGCCTAGCTGAATGAAAATAACTTGCCATACCAGATGGATATTTTTCAAAAAGTTTTATATGACAATTTTGTTTACCCTTAGATAGCATTCTAGGGTATTTACTTTTTATATATATTACTTATATCGCACGAATCTTGTAAGATGGTAGAATCCGTAGCGTAACCAGCATATAACCTGGGTAGCTGGCTGGTAGTTGGGCGAGGGCGGCATTTGGGCGAACAAGCAGTGAAGTCGCGAGGGGAATGAAAAAAAAAAAAAGTATTTTTTCGCGGCTTATGTCGCCGGCAATGCAGCTTAGCCGCCAAAACTCTATATTCGCACGCGGACAATACCGCAACCTACGCAGGCTAAACTATACTTAGAGCATGGCATGCCAGAAAACCGGTGATTTGCTTTCAATGTCCAGTTGAACTTGTAAAGTAAGATAATATGGGCGGAACAATTATGTCTCTCGTGTTCTTGACAATCTTAAAACGTGAGCTCTGTTAGCATCTCTTACTAACAATATTTTTCTGAATTTAAGTATAAGTATGTATTTCTCATCTCAACATTTTAAAACGGAAATATGTCATAAGAAGAAAAATAATAACCTGTAATTGTAAAATTTCGAATATAAACTCCTGACCTTGTTGGGCTGCTTTAGGAATTTCCTTCAGGGGTGGGGGGGGGGGGGGGGGGGAATATTTTCTGGGTCGGTGCCATACCAAGATGGGTTGAGCAGATACCAGCTAAATCAGCATGAAATAGTTAAAACAATATGTTAACAGTATGAAATAGCTAGAAGTCTTAAGGCTTGTTATTCGAAAACAAGAGGACACGTTTGTTTCAAGGGGAAGGGAAGGGTGCTTATTGTTGAAGGGATATTTGCGTTTCACATTTGCGGAGATTGTAACGTCTCACATTATTGGTCAAGAGAACAAAAGATCGAACACTAAACAAAACAATGTTCCTATCCTTAAAAACAACGAAGCTGCTGGTGATTTTTGATTAATCACAAGTGGATAAATTTTGAAGTTAAGTTAAGATAGGATAAGATAACTTTTAAGTTAAGTTAAATTATAGCTGTCACAATCTTTTCTCTCAATAACATTTTTTAAAATAATAGAAAACTTTGCTTAGAGATAAAAATGTACATAAAATATATATTTTGTAAGTATTGTTTGTATCACTGTATAAAAATACCTTTTGTATACTAATTGAATTAGTATCACAGGGAAACGGATTGCTACTATGGTATTTAAGGGCGGTCATGGAAAATGTGATTGTAAGGCCACTCAAAGGTGGGAGGAGTGGGGGGGGGGGGGGGTGAGGTAAGGTGAAATGATAATAAACGTTTATCAAAGTGTTTACATATCCGGTAAATTATACAGAAAATTGTCTTTTTGTGCGTTTGGCGAGCATTTAACCTTAATGAAATATGTCAATTTGACCCTCCACACAAACGAATAAACAAACACAAAAACGGCACCTGGTACAATGTTTGATAATGATATGTAATTTATATAGCGCATTTACTATGAAATTCAAATGCGCTTTACAACACCGTGTGGGGGTACTTTAGAGAGGAAGCTGCTCGTGTGTGCAAATTGCAACCCTGCAGTCCACATTAAAATGCGTTACTAATAAGTGACACATTCTCCACTACGGGAAAAAGATCAGACAACAGGGAGTACGCTAAACGTGGTCAAACGTAAAAAATAAGAAAAGACTGTTTAAAGAGATTAGCGTTTACTATGCTAACTCAAAGCTGACTTGTGATTCTGTGAGTCTATTTTAATGATTTAAAAATCATTTTAGGATATACTAAAAAAAGTCAGGTTTTTTTCCTTTGACCACGGTTAATGGACTACGCCACCTACTCTGTGTGAAGATATTTACAGGATCAGAGCAGTCTCCCTTTATCAATTTACAGGATATTTACAGGGCTTTTAAAACAGTCTCCCTTTTTCAATTTACAGGATATTTAATTACAGGGTTTAAACAGTCTCCCTCTTTCAATTTACAGGATATTTACAGGGTTTAAAGGCCGATGTTCACGGTCAAGCGCATGCGCGAGCAGACCGGCTCAAAATAAATTGTACGGGTCGACACTAAATTCGATGCGAGCTTGTGGTGGAACAATCTGTTGAAATCGCGCCCGAATTTGGATCATCCACTCTTTGTTCTTCACTTTTTATAATCTTTGTTTCCTGTTGTAAATAAAAGTTCGATTTTTGTAAGGTTAAAAGTGTTTTAGCATCCGAAAACGACATTTTTGTCGATGGATCGTCAAAGGAGACGTCGCGGCCGACCGGCGACGGGACGTTTTGTGGACTCTCTGGGAGCACAGAAGTTAAAGCGGACAGTGGAGTGGATGTAGAAACAGTAGAAATCCTGTGTGGTTAACAAGATACATCCACCAAACGTGGAAAATTGGTAAAGTGATAAGTCTGTTTAAAATAGACAACGATTTCGCGCCACATCTGCTTTCGCTGGAAATGGCAAAGGTCACCAACTGGCTTTGGATGAACTCGCGAGGATTTTCTAGATTTCAATCGTACTGTTTGTTCATATGGAAGTGAACTGTCAAAAACAGAGAATTCGACAGACAAACAGCATCAAACATTAGTGTTTTGCTTTGGATGGAAAAAATTGTACAACACTGAGACGCGAAGCGAATAAATGTGTGATCAAATGTGCGAGTTAGTTGTAGTCGTCTATTAGCGAGCTCGAATAGCGGGCAGTACAAAAACAACCCAAAAGATTTGCGGCAAACTACAAAATCTACTGTAAGGTATTCATTTATCTATAAAATTATGGTCATTGCGAATGGCAAACGCAGCTTTGATTTGCCACCATGGCAGAGGTTTCTCAAATGCATTCCAGCATCTCGGAAGGACGCTCAGTGTTGTTGTTACTAAACGGTCGCATCGCTTTTGAAGCTTGCAGATTTCTCGTTTTCTTCGCCTTCTCGCTGGTCTAATAAAATCAGGCTATCGAACGAACACACTATAGACACTATAGTAAGTTTATCACTGAATGCTGATGAAATACTGGATTTAAGTACGTAAGTTTGAGGAAGCTTCTCGGCTTTTCGAGCCGCGCGTAATAAAAAAAGGTCGATGCCGCGAGATATCGACATTGTACTAAAATAAAACCGTATACGTTCGCATAAGTTCATAAATTCTGGCATTTCTTGAATGTCATAGGACATGCACGAAGCGGCACTGTAAAAATCCCCATGTGTTTTACATGGACAGCCTTTTTGTTTCTTTCTGAAACGTGACCGAACACTGGCCGGTCAGTTTTATTTTCATGCCAGCAAGTTATAAGACTCTCAGCCAACTTCTGACATCGACGACCCTTTCGCTAAGTTTAACCCCAAGGCTTCTACTTGGACTCCTCCAGATGGCAAATTTTCAGCTGTGGATCATTACATTGATCGTTGCCGCCGTGCCGTCAATGCTGTTAATTTTAAGGCAAGATCACAGCAAAATAACTTATCACCCACTGAGAGAGCAGCATTACTTCAACTATCAGCACGCAGTGACATTGTCATCAAACCAGCTGATAAAGGTGGTGCTGTTGTCGTCTGGTCGCGCCCTTTGTACATCGCTGAGGCCAACCGTCAACTGTCCGATGAGAGATTTTATGAACGTATTGATCACGATCCCATCAAAGAGAATCAGCTCACGGTTAAATCGGCGGTCAACGCTATGATCGCCGTTTCTGCGTGCAGCTGTCCAACTGAGTACATTGCCGCGTACTTAGATCGGATCATGTGTCCCATCGTCCGCAACCTCAACACCTACATAAAGGATACCAACCACGCGCTCAATATCCTTAATGATTTCCGCTTTGATGACAACATCACCGGCGAACGCTTCCTATACAGCATGGACATCAAATCTCTGTATACCGTAATCCCGAACAACAGCGGGCTTGAAGCTTTAGCCTACTTCCTTGACAAGCGTTCCGTTCTTGAGCCACCTACTTCTACCCTAACC
>NW_028145671.1:187500-290000 GCF_977016875.1 Pavona decussata | reverse complement strand
AGAATCTATCGAAAGCTTTCTTTTCCTCTAGTGATCGAAATAATTGCAATCTGTCATATGCACAAAGATAGTTCGAAGCAGGCACCCTGGTCTATAGAAAGAACGCGTTGGAATTGAAGCTAGAGGGATAATCCGTTTGCTTTTCTCTCACGTGTCCATGTGATGAATTGTTTAAGAAAGATCATGATGTACACAGTCAGTGCACGGAGAGACGTTTTCTTATAGTGTTAATAAAAAATATGTCGGGCGGATTTCGAGAAGAACTTTTTTTTGTTCTATAGTGAAAATAAAAATCAGTCCATCATCGCAGAAAAGGGTTGTGTGGATCATATCTTAGCGTGTTCAGCAGTTAGGATGCCTATCGATCTGTAACATTGATGTTATGCTGATTTAGAAAAAAGGTATTGTGGGCCATTTTACCCTGTCACGCCGTATACAGCTTATGTACGACAATCGCTTAAAATTCTGAACAAGGGTTTATAAAATAACTGCGATACTACGAGCATGCGAAGGGTATGCTCAGCTAGTGCTATAGTTTCTCTACATGATGTTTCATTGCAAAGACAACTTTTATTTTATTTTTCAAACATACCCGAGTTCTGATAGAGTAGCTAAAGCTTGTTTTGTAATCTGACCTGGCGGGAGCTTCGCTTCATCTCCCTCAGTCCTCCATCGGGCCTCTCGTTCTCTGAGGCTTTGTGTGGTTTTTTCATCTTTCCAAAGACAAAGCTATGAGAATTTGAGAATGAGGGCAATCTTCAGTAAAGTGAGCAGTATATGGAGCAGTTTAGCAGATGTCATGACCTAGTAAACTGACAAGTCGAATCGCGCGTTTCCGACCCATCTGTGTTCAAAACCCTAAAGAAATCGGTCAATCGTGGAGACTTTCACTGACTGTTGTTACACTGAAGATTAAAGCATCAACCAACTATAAAGCGATACGGTTTTATTGAATTTTCGTCAAAACACGAAGTACGCATTTATTTTGAAATGTTAAAATCAAGCCATTCACCCAGTCTTGCTAAAGAAATACAGGAAAAGGTTTGGCGAGTTCTTACATCGACGGCATTTCCTGTTTTTAGCTTCAGGGCCAGTTCCAATCGTATGACGAGAAACTTTTCAAATTTGTAAGGAAAAAAAGGGAGATAGAAATCCTGCTTTGCTAAATATCATTTATTTCGGTCATAAGCTATCCATACCCCTGCTGTATTTGAAATGTTGTTTTAGGGATCAAAGTATTTCTTTAAATAGAATTCCTTATAATTTTGCTTTTGTTTTTCGTTTACTTTCTTGTTACTCCTTTTCCTTTTTTGTTTAAGTTGAGCTTTTAATTTTTAATCTACAAACTTAAAACTTGGTGCGCTAAAGATTCAAAAGGTTAGTTTTTCTTCGAACGAAAATTTAGTGATGAACAGTAACAACGCTTAAGTGTTTCTCTCTCGGAACCGTGTTCAGTGGCTGGTAGTTGCCTCTTGAAAATTTCACAATATAAACCGTTTGAAGCGAATATTTGTTTTACGAACATCAAATTTTTGCGCGACAACTACCAGCGGATAGTCCCTCGACAGATTAATTTTGTGTCCAACCGGCGCGCGGTTCGGAGCGCTGTGCTGATGTGTCATAAGGGTCTGTAGGCCTCGACATCTTTGTTGATTTTTGGCCACTGAATACAGTCATTCTATTCCTGTGTAGCAGGGAAATTCTTGAACGCAGTTTAGTTTCTGACAATTTCCGCAATTCCACCTGTAAATCAGTTGTAAACCGCAGTTGCCCACATCTGGAAGCCTGTATATTTGTAGGCTTTGCAACTAAGAAGCCCTTCCCCGGGAAAATCCACATGAACTCGAGATAACAACGTCCTCCCATCAAAAGGAAACTTTATTGCTATCATAATCTTATTCAATCCCCAATAAAATCACATTGTAGATCTATGTGAAACGCTCCGATTTTGCGATAGAATGCTGAACTGATCGCTAACCAATCTCCGTCTTTGCAGCACGCTATCGAACTCCTCTGGCGGTCTTAAAATTTGCCATATTTAAGAACATTAAATTTCCACGGGCCAGGCAACTGTCAGCCGATAGTCATTCGACAGAAACACTCTACTGTTTAAATAATACAGAGCAGGAACCCTAACCGCTACATATTCTTAGATCCACAGAATCCTTTTCTGCGATAACAAATTTCTATTTTCACCAGAGAAAAACGAAAAGTTCTGCCAAACACCGCTTCATATCTTTATTTACATAACAGCAAACGTCTCGGCGTACATCACAATCTTTCTTAATTAATTCATCGGAGGATATACAGTTCGACTTTCCAAGACAAAGGCAAATGGATATCTCTCTAGCTAACATCCACATAATCGTTTTCTGCGATGACAGAGTTTTTATTCTCGTTAGAAGAAAAGAAAGTTCGCTCAAAGAACATCCACTAATCATTAGTCATATCAACTAGCTTCAACTAGTTTATCACTTTCAGGAATAAAAGCACTGACTTGCAGAAACTGAACACTCAAACTGCATGAATGTGTTAATTCATTTACGGTGTATTATGAATTCATGATAATTCAGTCATTGTGGGCGGCATCGGTTATTAAAGCCGAAATATCTGTAAACCGGGAATAATGATTGCTCACAGAATGTAAAGAAAAATTCCGTAAGCGTTATTTCAAGATTTACAGAATCCTTTTCTGCGATGACAGATTTTTTTGTTATAGTTAGAATAAAAGAAATTTCCACTAAAACCTTGAACACCTGCGCATTAGAATTATCCATAGCAAGTCTGCACAAATGTCTTATTCATAATAATTTATGAATACAATGGAATCCCGCTCTACGGACACCCGCTTAATAAGGATACCCGGATATTACGGACTGTTTCGTTTGTTCCGACGAAAAGCTCGTAGTTTCGCTTAAATTAGGGAGTTTAAGCAAATCGCTACGGCGAGCCTCACTACGGCTACCGGAAGTAAAATAATCCACTTACGAGTCATTGCGCATGTCAGTCGTTCGCATCCAGCCGTAGCGGGAAATCCTTCTACGCCAGTTGGAAGGTTTTGGCGTAGTCTGTGGTACGTGGACTTATGTCGCTTCTTTCTCCGCTTTATACAGACTCTTGAGCAATTTTAGCGAATGAAATACATTTAAAAATCCTTAGAAAAAGTTTATCGTGAATATTTATCAAGCTCCCTGCTCCTTACCGAGTGAATCTGACTTATTTTTGCATCCTGGCTGGTTTGTCGAAGGATCAAAGCAGTGAGCACATGGCGAACGTAGCGAACGGCAGGAGAAATGCGTAAGTACAAAGTCCAAGTTTTCCTTTTCAAAGCTCAAAGACTACTTGAAATTCAAATAACTGAAGCTGAGGAATGACCAGAGTTATGAAGGCCGGGACCGTGTAGAAACTTTGATTTGGTGTATAGAGGCTTCAAATTGGCATTTTTACCACACGTAATATAATTCCCTCATTCACAGGAACGCTTACATTATTTCCAGACCTTGGAATCTATTAACAGCTGGTCAGACAAGTGTTAAAGAAACGCATTCAATTAACATCTATTTTGAATTTTAATTTTAATGTGCACTGGCCAATTTTGGATTTTGCATGCGTTTTATATGTGTTGGTGGACGTTTGTAATGAATATAAATAGGCTTACATGTTTATTGGGAGCGAGTCTCCCTGTTTTTATAGTTAAAATATATGAAATTTACACCTCATTTTCACTTTTTCAAGTTAAATTTACCATATGGTGTTACATTTTGATTCCTCTACTGGGATGTATTTAACTGTACCTTTTGTGACCTTTTGTATATAAAATAATTCAGGGATCTTTCTCAAATGAAATTCTTCTTGATTATATGTAAGTCGGTGGTGGTTAGAAACAAAAAGCAGCCCAGAATATAACTTCTCTTGTGCAATTATATTGAGCCAAACCAAATTTACATGTAGTTGAACTGTGTGTTGAATAAGCTTTGTGATTTCCTATGCAGGCCTATGGAGTGGACAGAAATGCATGATACTTTGTTATGCCGGGATGGAACTACTAGAAGAACCTTACAAGTACAAGAAAGGAAGTAATGAAAAAGGAAAAAAGTGGTCTGAAACAGCTGAAGCCTTGAATAAGAATCAAGAGGTGAAATTTAAAGTCACACAAAGAGGTGTCCGAGAAAGGATGGAACGGCTTCAAAAGAGGTACTTGGAAAAAAAGAAGGAGGAAGAATCAGCTAGTGGAATCGCAGTGGATGATTTAACTGAACTTGAAACCTTAATTGATGAAATAATAGAGCGGGAAAAGTTGGCAGAGGAAACCAGAGATTCCGAGGGAACCTCAAAGAAGATTGAGGTAGACAAACAAACTGCAGAGAAAATGCGAAAAGAGGCCATGGAGCGATTCGGAGAGACAAAGAAGAGATCCGAAGCTGAGGGTGATGAAGTAAGGCAGACAAAACGCAGGCGGAGTGGAAATGATGCAGTGCAATTTTTGAAGGAAAAAGCAGAGAAGGAAAATGAGTTTCAAACGGAAGAACTTGCCTTAAAGAAACAACACCAACAACAAGAAGCTGCCAGACAGGGACAGATTTTAGCCATGATGCAGCAGCCATGATGGCCCTTATCGAAAGATTGCTACCAAAGAAATCTTAGAACATGGTTCAAGATCTTTACCTTTTTGTATTGTTGATGTTACCCTTTGCAGGTCTTTTTGTGTTAACTTGGGCTGTTGTCATTAGTGAATGCTTTCAACCCAAAGTTCAGTTTTTAATTAGAAGTAGACAGGCATATGCTGTGATTTAAATTTGTTTTTGGTTTAAAATTTTTAAACCAGTTTGGTTTTTCTATTTTCCTTGACTTAAAAAAAAAAAAGGAAAATAAAAATAAAACTATCAAATAAAATTTTGGACCAGAAACAAACTGAAACCCCTCGAAAAAATAAATGTGAAATGACACTAGTTGGAAGAATTTGACAGTTCATCAAAGTTTTACTCAAAGATTAAATGTTAAAATGTTATTATTTCAATTCTACTTACAGCAACTTAATGTTTGTGCCTTATCATAAAAAGGTCTTTGGTTGTGAAACATACATGTACAATTGACAGTTGAGTTTATGTTCCATTTCTCATTTGGGAAAAAAGCCTCACCATTACTGAGACTCAGCTCTAGGAACTCTTAACTTAAATGCAATAAATGCTAAATTTTTACTCTTTTTTAGGCAAAGTAATCTTCCAAACTGGGTGGGTCAAGCTCAAAAAACTCTGATGTTTGGTTGCCATAGAGGCATGTGAGTGCATTCCTAAGAAGTGCACACACCACATACATTTTCCCCACACTGCTTAATCCAATCTTCAGATTTTTTTTGAAGTCCAAAAACTTGAAATAATTTATGATGTCCCCAAACAACCACTCCACTGAGGACCGAACTTCACTCATTGCTGAATTGTATGCCTGCATTTGAGGAGTTAACACTCCATTGCGAAATGGCGCCTGCAAATGAACCCTCAGGGGATAGGCGGGGTCGCCATACATGCACATTGGCTGCCCATGGAGATCGAAAGCAAACATCTATAAACTCTGCAGAAGCTGAGAATCCCGAAGCATTCCAGCATCATGCCTTCTTCCTTCTAGGAAAAATTAAAAAATATGTTTGTTATCTGCAGATAATGTCGGTATCAATAATTATTTAGGTCAATCCAGGGGCGGTGCCTCGCATGGTCGTCCCGTTGCACCTACCATTTTTGGGTCTCGCTTCTTTTTTTGATTATTTATGTTATATACTGTAAGTGGAGTACCCAATAAAGCTGTTAAAAAAAAAAATTAAAAAAAATCAGATTCTAATATTTCAGACAAACTACTGTCAATCCCTACCATGCATCCTATACCCTGCATTATTCAGACAACAACAATGCTCAAGTGAAAGCAATACTTTTCTTTAGACTTACAATTTTGACCAGTCTTAGTTGTGGTCTAGGGGAGGGCTCCACCCTCCTTAGACCCACCCCCCATTCTTGAGCACCTGGATCTGCCACTGACTTCCACCTTTTACGGGTAAGGGAAACTTCAAGAACAGAAGTACTTACCAACAGGGCCATACAGGTTTCCAATGATCCCATTTGGCAGAGCTAGGGACTGGAATTTTAAAGCATGCACTCTTTTATGACCGTTGTAGACAATTCTCTGATTATTATCTGGCCTCGCGATAGGCCTAACTGTTCCGTCAATAAAACCAAAACAGTTCTGCAATGGGGACCCTCTTTGGGAGATAACTTGGACATAGGTTTGCAATGCTGGTGGGTTCAAAACTGCGGGATTCCAATCGATAATTCGATGACTATGGGTTGTATAGATGTAATCAAGCACCTCGTTTGTTACCATGCTCAAAACAGGGACAGGACGACCGAACCGTGGTACCATGTCACTGTACCGGCAAGGGTAAGCAAAGCGTTTTAGCAGCATACAAAGGGCTTCTGTGCCCTCGGCTTTGCTTCGCTGATTACAGCTAATCCAATCTGGGATTTGAAGTGCTTCTGCGAGTGCAGGTATATCTCGCTTCTTCACTCGAAATTCCGCAAGGCATTCATCATCTTCCATATCATCAAGGTCGAAGAGTGGATATGAACTGTACGGCAGGTCTAAGTTTGGACTCTGGTACTGTTCGTACAAAATCAGGAGTTCTTCGTCGTTAAGAATCCCTTGATCATAGCAAAGTAAAACGAAATCCCTTGTTTCTTTGAACGAAGTCATTTAGACGTACGAAGCCTCGAAGACGCTTATGAGTCTTAAAAACTTCTCAGCCGTACTATTTGTATTTCGCGTTGCTTAAAGTTGAATTTTGGCGGGCTACGGCGAAGTACTCTCCCCAGACCTCCTTAACCACGATAGCCGTAGCAGCGCCAGCCGTAGCGATTTGCTTAAACTCCCTAATAGTTCGCTTAATACGGACACCGGTTAATACGGACAACGTACACTTTCCTGCTTTCAGAGTGTCTGACAAACTCTCATACATCGTCGATTCCGTTTTACGGACATACATACGGACACGGGTTATGTGCGCATAAAAGTTTACTTACTCTTACTACACAAACACTTCCTTGGCCTTTTGCTGCAGTCATTGCTTGTGGCCTTCTTCCTCTTTGACGTCCTTTGCTCAGTTGTGGCTTTCAGCATCACCCGCCGCGCGGAGGCTGATGCTTATAGGACTTCGATTCCGTTGTCGTCAGTTCAAGAACAATAGATAAAGTAGTTTTAGCCCGAGACTATGATAAATGAGGTTTGAACTTATTAAAGTTACAGTAAAGAAATCAAACAACGCTTTTCTGTCGTGAAATGTCTGCCTTAGTTTTTGTATCGATAAAACATGTGTCAGTGAGGTTTTTTCTAAGAGTCCGCTTAATACGGGCACCCGAATAATATGAGCACTTTGCATGTCCCCCTGGTGTCCGTATAAAACCGGGTTTCACTGTACATTCATAAATGACCCTTTGAATTCATTGGTAAGAAAAGTAAGAAAAGATCAATGAAACAAACATAAAGCTAGATTACCATTTTTTAGAGTTAAACGAGCTTTAGTTTTAAATCCAAAACGTGTGTTTGTCGTGGTATGTTATTTTTCAAAGTACATCACTTCTTTGCCTACAGCAGACGAATGTACGAGAACGCGGCGAAATTGTCTGATCACAGCAAGTTTCCACAGAAAAATTTATTTTTTTCTTTGTAATCGAATAAAAGCTTTCTATTTTATCTTCCATATAACATATAAGAGACAGGAAGGGGTTAGTTGACTATGAGATTATTTTATTTATTTTATTTTATCTTATTTAAGTGAATCCAAAACGTGCGTTTCTCGCGGTGTTATCTTTGAAAGTACATCACTTCTTCGCCTTCAAGCAGAGTAGACGAATGTGCGAGAACGCGGCAAAATTGTCTGATCACAGCAAGTTTCGACGGAAAAATGAAGTTTATTTGTAATCAAACAACAGCTCTCAATTTTATCTTCCATATCGCTAAGTCTTCTCAACTAGCTTCAACTAGCTTATCAAATCAAGTTTAGCGAGAAAAGCACCGACTTGCAGACACCGAACACTCAAACAACACCGCTGCACATTACCAATTATCCATATCAACTCTGCAATGAATGTCTTGCGGTGTATTATGCATTCATGATAATTCTATTAATTGACATCGGCGTGATTAAAGCCGAAATATCTGGAAAACAGGGATAATGATTGCTCATAGAATGTAGGCAATTCTCTATATACTTTATTTCAAGATTTATAGAATCCTTTTCCAAGATGACAAATTTTTTATTATAGTAAGAATAAAAGAAAGTTCCACTCAAACAACACCCGCGCATTAGAATTACTCCATAGCAAGTCTGCACGAATGTCTAATTTGAATGGATTCATGATAATTCACGAATACATTCATTCGTAAGAAAGGTAAGGAAAGTTCAATGGAGCAAAAAAAAAAAAAAACCTTAACATTTTCTAGACTTAAATAAGCTTTAGTTTATGTTAAATCTGAAACGTGCGTTTCTCGTGGTATTACATCACTTCGTTGCCGACTAGCAAACGAATGTGCGAGAACGCGGCAAAATTGTCTGATCACAGCAACTTTCCACGGAAAAGTGAATTTTATTTGTAATCAAATAAAAGCGTCAATTTTATTTTCCAATAGCTTATGTGAGTTGATTGTGAGTTGATTGTGAGACAATACCTCAGGTTCCTCGTTTAAACCTTGGATCTTTACAACAATAGATTACCATCGTATGAGTATCACGTGACACGCACCCCATCTTCCTCCCATGTAATTATTATTGTGCATATTTTTGTAGTTTGCCGTTTTTCTGGCTCTCACCTTTGTCAGTTATTAGCTCACGTTTGTCCTTTTCAATATAAAGCGGCCATGAACAATGGTCAAACTTTTATGACAGAAAGAGTTTGTATTCTGCTTCCTATTGTTTATCTCAAGCGCGGCTCCAGCAATAGACTGCGAGCAGTCGCACTTTTTTCCTCAGATCTGGCGGTACAATTATGCAAATTTAAAAGTGAACGAAGAGGGATTGGGGAGAGATTCCTTCCCTTACGCGCCCGCGTTTCTCGCGGCTTGTCCGCTCGCTACATTAATCGCGCGCGTTCTACGGAACTTAGGAGAACATAGAGACTTCTCGCAGTCTACTCTGGCAAACAAGCTTGGCTGTTGGCATCGAATCGATGTAAGAGAGGAGAAATAAATATGCTTACTTACAGTAACAAGAATGTGCGGGTGTTTCCTAACAGACCTTTGTTTTACTGTAATGAAAATAAATTATCTATCATCATGTAAACTGATGTTATCGAGCTTTGAAGAGCACAGGAGAGCACGTTGAAAGTGAACCCGCAGAGATAATTTATTCGCCTTTTATACCCGCCATCAATTTAACTGGCTCCAGAAAGATCTGGTGAAACTTTCTTATGGTGAAAGCCTTTTCTAGCAGAACTTTAATTACTGCAATTGAAATTTTTGGTATCTGAAAAGAGGTACCATGGATACCAGAAGAGCATAAAACAGAGGGTGTGTTTGCTTTGCACTATCTTCTTGCAGCGATAGCAGAGGAACCTCATTGGAACCAAGGAAGCCAAGATTGTCAGTTTGCCGTTCAAAACTTCTCAGAGGTGAGATTAACTTTGGTATGAACAAAATAACGATCACTTACCTTTTATTAATACCAATGAAAGTTTCCAAATAGAAATTCCTGTAATTTGCTTGATCTAATTTAAAGGATAAAGCAGATCTACGAAAAATCGTAGTACCCTGTTTTCTCGAAAAGAAATGTCCTCTTCTTGATTTACTGGTGGAGAATACAAAACCCTGATGCCTCTTGCAATAGCCACGAACTGTCAGCGCTGTCGCACTATTTGCGATGTCGACAAACCAGTTTAAGTAATTAGGCCCTTAGGGGTTCCTGATAATTTTCTCAGGAAACACTCTGGTTTCGAAGACGAAAGAGTTCTTTACTGAAACACATGGTACTTAGCGCCTCGCTTTACCTAGTTTTCTAAGTTTCATTTTTGATTCGAGCGTTCAATTGTAAAATACACCTTGGCCGGATAACTAATTTTTTCGTTGTTGTAAATCGTGAGCACATTTTATCTCGATATCCCGCCGAACCTTTCAAAGTGTAGAGAGGAGGTAAACTAAAGTTTCTTTCTTCGCTCATGACACCGCCTCACGATCGATATTGCGACGGCATTTATTTTTTCTCATATTCAGCCGCCAGTTTGTCCATTTAAGTTTACCCAAAACCACTATTACACTAATCAAGGCATTTCTGATAGCGCGACTCAGCAGTCAATCGAGGCAACATCACCACCTGACATCCAAACCTCATATTTTTCGAGGACGCCGTTTTCTCAAACGCCAAACGTAAATCCGTACACAGAGGAGTGATTCGATGGTTTCTCACTCAGTCTCTCGGATGGCTCTGATAGTATCTATTATCTTCGACCTGTCGAACGCACTTTAGAAATTTCTAATTCCACACTCGAAAATGGAACTAAAAGATTTTTCAGAGGGGCTGTGGGCGCTCAAAAAAGGACAATGGGGCGCCGAAATTTCGGCATTAGCTCAACAAAAAAAAAATCGTTTTCAGTAACAATTTCGATCATACTAGAATTTTATGGTTCCGAGTTGGAATTCTTAGCCTATTTTGAAAGAGCTATGAAGTCTTACAAGCTTGGCGAAGACCGCAATAATGGAAGTTATCCGCTTTATTTGACATTTAAATATGGTTTAACACAATTCTGGGGTTAGCGGGAAAAAAATTTGTTAATGCACCGCCAACGCACTTGGGAAACAGTTTCTCACTGATTCAAACATTCAAATATGAAGGCTGTTACAAAGGCCCACTTCGTTGGAACAATTCCTTCTTGACTCAAACCAATCAGGGCCAACCAACCGGGTTCATTTCGGTGGATATCTGATCGAAATTCCTTGATCGCCTAAAAAAATAATTATACTCTACCTCACATTACATCGTTATATTCAATTTTTACAGGATTCTGTATTTTCTAATCCATAATTAAAGTGTCCATTGCTATCTCCCGTTTTAAATTGCTTATAATTAGTTTTTTGTGGGGTAGAAGAGGAAAAAAATGTTGGTCATTGTACTTGTTTTAGTAGCAGTTACCGTTTATAGCGAAGCTGATGACTTTCTCTGGGGAAGATAATTTTTTGGGTGTGAAATGCCATGTGGATTCAGCGCTGGGTTGACTCTGGTTTCAACACGTTACTTGAAGATCTTGAGCTGCAGGGAGCACAAATAAAATAAACGTCTTTCCTTATAACTGTAAATTAAAAAGATCCCCTAATTGACACTGTTACGAGAGTAAACTATACAGTGCTATTTAGGAGTAATTTGGCTATTGTATATTGTGGCCAAAATGTTTTGATCTCAATTAGGGTCTGAAGTACGGCTGAGGGTTAAAATGAGTTCCAAAGTGGGCTGAAATGATCTTTGCAAGCACCGTTTTGTCTCAAAATGTGACCCAAATGGTTTACAAGGGGTTGAATCAGCCTTAGATCACTAGGGTTATATTGCAGTTTTGGGGCTGATTAACAGATATTTTGAATTTACAGTGTAGCCCAAATTAACAACCGTTTACTTTAAAGACTAATAGATGAGCTTTCCCGAGAAGAAAAGCACTCTTAAATTTGTCCCTCAACAATAACATTTCAATGGCTTTTATCTCCTGCAGTGCCCTTACAATGGATTTCAAACTCAACATTTGTCTTCTATTGCTGTTGTTGGGAGTATTAAGTGTGCAGGGAAAGAACGAGCCCCACCGTTTTCATGGAAAACGTAAGTTTTTATTTGTGTCTGCAGGAGTCATGTGTTTTGACGGTGGTCCATTCCAATAAAAATGTTTTTTTATTTTATTTTACTCTGCTAAAGGTCAGTTCTCTTGTGAAGAAAATGGTGGCCAGTGTATGGAGGATTATAGCATGTGTATGGAACAGGGAATGCAACCCTGCACACGCTACCAATGCCCTAACTTTGAAAGTTGCTGTTGCCAAGGGGGGTATGAATCCACTTCAGTAATCACTAACTTAGTAGTAAAATAATATTTCTGCAGAGGGATCAGAAAAGGAGATGTGAAAAAGTAGGGAGGAGTAAGTGTTTTTAGTTAATGACGTATTTCTATAAGATTTGGAAGACCTGTGTAGCCACCAAATTGCACAATTCCTGGGTGCGCGGAGGAGGGCACGAAATTTACAAATTTCATCGTTGAGAGATTTTCGCAGAGAATCTTTACAGAAAATAATCTAGAATATAAAATCTAGGGCCACTTCACATTTGTCAAAGTACAATTTTTGATACGTTTCTGTAGTAAACCTACCTACATGTCCCTACCTTGCTAAATGCATGCATACACACACATCAAGACAGGATTAAGGTACCTTCATCCTCTCTTGCACACATACAACACTGTATCTCTTGACTGTATACATGTATACATACATAATCCTTAAAAATCCGATTTTATTTTCACTGATACAATCAGTAAAAGAAAAAGCAAAGTAAAAAGTAAAACGCTTAGCAATTGGTTTTCATGATTAGCGTGCAATAGCCTGATAAGTCAGAGGTTCGGTGAATCTGTCGTTTGGATTTCCCAATAAAGCCGCCATCTCACGATCATTTCTTGGAGCAGATTGCTTCAAGAGAGGGCCCTACTGTAAGTGAAGCGTCTTTTTAATAATCTGTGTGTAGCTTGGGCAAGGCATTTGATGGATGACGCGTAAAATCCCCAAATAAATTGCTTTACATACCGGCTAAGGGTGCAAAAATAAATATATAAACAAATAAATAAATAAGTAAATAAATGAATAAATAAATAAATAATATTCACGTTAACGTACTAAAAAACTTTGCGAAAAGAGATCTACTCGTGACAGGGGCTGCTTTGCTTTGTTTACTAACGCGAGTGAAATCGAAGACATTTGTGAACCTGTTGTAATTATCTTGCTTCTCTCTTTTTCAGCGAGTACGGCTGGGGCAGGTAGAGACAGAAGAAATGATAAACATAGTTGGTCTGCGTAGATGAAACGACAACCTTAAAATGACTAAGCAAAATATCAGCTGATAAAATAAATACATAGGTTTAGCATCTAAGAACATGGTTGTACGATTTCTTTTAATGTTAGTTGAGGAATAAAAATGATCATTTCTGTCTCAAACATGACTCTACTATTTTCTTATGCTGGATTAAACTTCAGGGCTGAGTTGCTCGAAGCATGGTTAGCGCTAACCATTGGTTAAGAGATATTTTAAAAAACCTATAGGTTGTCATGGTATTTAACCCGGGTTAGCGCTAACCACGCTTCGAGCAAATGGGCCCAGGATAGTAGAAAGATTTGCCGGTGTGACCAAGCTTGAAATCGTCATAGCAACACCCTTCTTGAGAAATTAGTTATGTGCACATTAGATATGGCGGGAAAATGTCTTTACTGGAGCGAACGGCTCATTCATTACAAATCCAGCTTCCTTGAGGCGTTAGGCACACAGAAATTGCAACATCCTTAAAACAACTCAATGTTCTGAATAGCTGTTTGCCCCAGCCTTCCAAAAACAACCATGGCATTATATTTCTTCATTTCTGATTAACTGAATGCTGCTGAATTCGTGTCGACTGATTTCTCTTTGAAAACTCAGTGTTGAAATTTTAAAGTCCCCACTGGGCAACCGACATTTTTCTTCTTTCGCGGACATTCCCATCAATAGCGATCTGCGGAGCGTGCAATTTGTGGCTTTAGCACGACCGTAAAGCGACTTGGTTTGTGACGTTAACTCGTTCAGACGAGATTTGAAAAGAAACAATTTGCAAGCGGTTAAAGGAATAAATCCAAGATGGCCAAATTAGTCAAGTTTTGTAATTTAGTTACATGGTAGAGCGGTTTCCAATTGAGGGTCGTTAAACCGAAACTAAAGTAATTACTCTGGCCGATCGCAACAGATGTAAACAACACAACGAGCCAATCAGAATTCGAAGCAAATACATGAAACTAGCGCCAAGCGCAGGAAAACGCGGGTGGCGAAAACACGTTTGGTTTTGGTTTTGATTCTTATTGGTTGAGAAGAGTTAACCAATCCTAGAGGGTAGTAATGCAAAACCAAGGCAAACGCGAAATTACTTTCGACACTCAATTGAAAACCGCTCTATTCCAATTTATCGCGATCCTGGGGGATCTTCCCATTGCACCGAGACGTCAATATAAAGGCGTATTGCCGTCTCAAAATGACGGTTTCTGATTGGCTCAAAAACTGTCCTGCAATCATGACAGCACGGCACTTAAATGGGTTCGGCGCGCCCTGATCAAAATTTTACTTCTGTGAATGAACATGCGACTTTGGATGGTGTTGTTTATTTCTTTAACAAAGTTTACAAAACTTCTGAAACTGATTGAAAGAAACGCTAATAATCTTAAACCTGCTTTGTATTGTAGAAAACGTGCATCATATACAGCTGATACAACTTTTTCTTGAAGGTAAGCAAAAGAGTCTTGATTATAAATTCAATGAACAGAAACTGAATTGAAAGACAATTTTCTTCAACGCGAAAAACAACCACGACAACTAACAATGGGCTAAGATTCCAATACATAATGGCACTTTTAAAGAATAAATCCATCTTTTTACAACTGTAAGTTGCTCATTTTTGAAAATTAACGTGAATTTGACATGCATTAAGAGTGGATGTCTGTAAATATCAACCAGAGGTGTGCAATAGTGAAAAACTCAAAATTCTCAAAAAAATTCACAACATAGCCCATGGTAAACTATTGCAAGAAATACATGTTTTACTTCGATCCGATAATTATTTTTGATGTGAGGCTATAATCTTGAATTCACCGCTCCTGAACCGGGTTTTCTGAGTCTGACACCACATGTTGCGAAGACCTTGTTTTCAAAAACAAACCAGTTTTGTTCCAAACGAAAAATATCCAGTCTGATAAAGTACATAATTATAGACATCATGAATGGTACGTTACTCATCTGAAGTGAAAATTAAATATTTAGGAGATGTTTCAAAATTTACAATTTTTTAAGCGATTTCTCGTGATGCCAAATTGACAAATTTGCGAGGCTAAAATCATCAACTGGTACATGGCGTTGAAGATAAAGATTTACACCACGTGAAAGAGCATCATTTCTTCTTATGAAATCCGGTTTCAAAACTATGGGCAACACAGAGGGAAATTTTTGAGGCCGCGAATTACAAGTAGCACTTTAGTGAAATCTGAGCTTTTCTGTCACGGCATTCCGATGCTAAAACTCAGATAAACACAACATGAAAACGTTTCAAACAACAATGGTTTATTGATTCTTGCTACAGGGCACTGCATGTGCATGACCTATGCTTATAAGACTATTTTCCTTGGTTTTCTATCTTTCAGGGGCAGTGTGAAAAGATTTTAGCGGAGTTCAAAAGCCGTACACGGGTCAGTTTACGTTGTCAACCGGTCGCAATACTCGTAAATACGGAATAAAATGAAACCAGGGCTTTTTTCAATCCATCTTACTTTGACACTTTAGGCCGTTTTATACATTTGGTCACAAAGATTGTGTTACATACATTTCACCGGTAGACCGCTGACCTTGCACTTACGTGCGCTCTTGTCCACGGTACGGGATAGAAATCGATGTTTCGTCCAGCTAGACCCCAAAGACAATTAATTATACTGAATCAGTTCAAACTGAGGTTACGATTTTGGGTTATCACAATTTTATCTGGTTGCGTCTACACTCGCGTAGTTAGGCAGTTTTGATTTTTGATAAAGTTTTTCAAATTTCAGTCTAACGCACATCCATGAATGCTAGTCAAGGAGAGCTAAAAGCAATGTCACTGTCTAGTTCATCTGGATAAGACCCAATTTTCAATTTATTGTTCACAATAAATGTCTGTTGTATGACAGTTTTCGTACGTATATACGATCAAAGATAGTTCATCCATCAGTAATGGAATTTGAGTAGACAAAATATGGTTTCTTTGGCCTTAATGATCAAAGTAAGAACACGATCCAACAAGATCATGTTGCCTGAATATATGGTGCTATGCTCTGAATTTTTAGAGTACTTACGAAAGCCGACAGGCACTAATATCGAGGTCATCTTGTGGATAAGTCTAGATTGCACAAACGTGATGCTCCGATCTCCCTTCGTTTGCTTGAAATGATTAGCTGCCCAACTTGGTGGGACCGGCGCAGAATCGGTTTTGGCAGCGCCGTCTGATGCCATAAGCATCTCGATGTCTTGGGCAAATAGGCCTGATTAGATGGCTGTCATCGATTTCGAAGATACCAAGGGACATTTTGCGGTGAAGTTTAGTCAGTTAGTTATGTCACTATGTATAACTGGTTTTACAGCCAAAGGAGCGTAGCTGTGCCGTCCAGGCTGTGAAACCCTGGCCCTCTTTCTGACAAAAATTGCTCCCCCTACGCTCCTCCCTTATTCTAGCTGACAATGGACTGTCGTCGAATGTAGCAGGTGTGAGTCGTACAGCAGGAAATATTGGGGAAAATAGGGATGACAGTGGTGACGCAACCCCGTTTCCGTCCTCGCTCTTACCCCGCCGCCTCCCCCCTAACCTCCCCATTCTTTACGGCGGGAGACTGTAACAGTGACAAAGCACACGGCCAAATAACTTTAAAAAAACACCAAAAATCTTAAATTTGTGTGGATGTAATAACCAGTAATTCGGAATCAAATTGCAAGCGTTATTAAAGGTAATTCTTATTTAAGGTCAGGAGTTTTGCGTTACAGTAATTCGATACCTGCTCTGCCTACGAGAAGCTCCGCCTCAGTTTTCAGTGTTCAGTCAGCAAACCCTGTGGCCCTTAGATAGTTTCGAATGTCTGTGCAACAATCTCTGATTGGAATACATTGGGTATTCGCTGGATTTCCAACACTTTGTCCACATTATCTTCCAACAATCGAAGCATACTCACACGATACCATTTCGGCTCAAAAGGCCATTTCCGAGTTGCTTTAAGCCTCAGTATGAAAGCGAGGCTAAGTGCAAAGTTTTTATTATGAAAATTAGTTTTCATTCAGATGCAAACAAAACTAATTTTCATATGAAAAGCTTTGCACTTAGCCTCGCTTTCATAATGAGGTACACGGCAACTCGGAAATGGCCTATTTGTTTGAACGCCATGAAACCAGAATCGAGCATTAAAGTTGGATTGCAGAGCAAAATAAACAAATTGAAGCGATCTGAATACCAACGTGGGCTAACTGCACGTTTAGAAAGTTCAGTGACAGAAAATACAACTCACAAGTAAAAACGCAGTTGTAGTTTGTATCGGAGCGGCAGTGAAAAATTACCCTTGGGGGGTGAACGCCTATATAAAAATTGACGGGGGTGATCGTAGCTTTCGGGGGTTAAAATTCGTGGTTTGGTACCTATCAAAGGTATGGCGGTACTTTTGAGCCAATTTTAGGGTATTGAGCGAAAAAATATGAGAGAAAGTTATTATAAATGTCAGTCAACTGTCACTTAGCGTATTCATTTTAGAGTTGGTACCACTAAGTGGGAAAATTGTACAAACCACGGTTACAAAACAAATTCTGGTAACTTTTAGGGGTTCTTTTCAAAATTTATGACGATCAACTCTTCAATTTTATATAGGAGTCCTCCTTCCCCTGGGGGCAAGTGGTCTGTGCAAACTGTAACGCAATCTCTGCCGTTAAACGTATTTTTCGTGTATCGTTCCTGATTGCATGATGTCTTGATTTCTACAATGTACAGAAAGCTCGCTCAAAAGGTATGAATTACGTAGCACTTGTAGCTATTGTTCCATTTGTTCTAAAGTAAGATTCAATGCAAACCATTTTGGTCCGAATTCATTTGACGAGAATTGGCATTTGTGTTTCGACGTTGACTACGTAAACTGACATTTGTGACCTTTATACGCTTTTGAACTCGGGGTCTAATAAAACTGCTAAAATCTTTTGTGCCTGCCCCGAAATGCCTAGTATAAACCATGGAAAGTAATATTATGAACGTGGGCCAAAGCCTATAGCAAGTACCAATAAACCATTGTTGTTTGAAACGTTTTCATGTTGTGTTTATCTGCGTTTTAGCATCGGAATGCCGTGACAGAAAAGCTCAGATTTCACTAAAGTGCTACTTGTAATTCGCGGCCTCAAAAATTTCCTTCTGAGTTGCCCATAGTTTTGAAAGCGGATTTTATAAGAAGAAATGATGCTCTTTCACGTGGTGTAAATCTTTATCTTCAACGTCATGTACCAGTTGATGATTTAAGCCTCGCAAATTTGTCAATTTGGCATCACGAGAAATCGCTTAAAAAATTGTAAATTTTGAAACATCTCCTAAATATTTAATTTTCACTTCAGATGAGTAACATACCATTCATGTTGTCTATAACTATGTACTTTATCAGACTGGATATTTTTCGTTTGGAACAAAACTGGTTTGTTTTTGAAAACAAGGTCTTCGCAACATGTGATGTCAGACACCGAAAACCCGGTTCAGGAGCGGTGAATTCAAGATTATAGCCTCACATCAAAAATAATTATCGGATCGAAGTAAAACATGTATTTCTTGCAATAGTTTACCATGGGCTATGTTGTGAATTTTTTTGAGAATTTTGAGTTTTTCACTATTGCACACCTCTGGTTGATATTTACAGACATCCGCTCTTAAGCGTTGAAAAGTTGAAAATGCTGGACAGAGTTTGCTGGACTCCGTCTTTTGAAACGCTGACAATGGTTGTCGTGTTGTTTTGGACATTTGCTGACGATCCTGCAAGTCTACTGCAGATTTCTTGCTGTTTCTGAAGGGAATTGTGACTGTACGACTGGATGGAGGATGGATTAGCATGGCCAGTGAGCTCTAAAATCTCCACTGGGTCGAAAAAGCCCCGCAAACTCTGCACTGCTGTCTTGCGTCCTGACGTGTTTGTAAAACGGCCTTCATTTTCAATTCCTGCTTGTTGGGACATTTTCTTCATGATGTTGCCTAACCCATCTCTTTTTAGTGCCAGTCGCTTGTACCAGACATTGTTCTTAGGATTTTCAATTGGCTGCAGGTAGAATGCTTCGACACCGTCTGGCCTGTGGCTGATGTAGGTCTTCAACGCAAAGTAAAGATCTCGCTCGCCGCCATAACCACGAAATATCTTGTTGTTGTACTTTCGTCTAGCCTTTGTGGCATCATATTCTCCTGTTCTTGTCTTTGTGGTCCTTTCGATGTACTCAAAGTAACTTCCATGGTCATGAAAGTCGTCTACACGGCACTCAAGCTGCTCTTGTCTTCCTCTCATCCCGAGCATTATTATATTGTTCCACCAAACTAGTAGTAGTAGCTGCCGAGGATTTTGGATACCAACAGCACCACTTGACCAGAGTTTCTCTATCTGGTTTTCGTCAAAAGGGTCTGCTTTATTGGGACGACTCCCTTTTCCAGCTGCTTTGAGTTGCTTTCGCTTTGCACAGAGTTTTTTGGTTAAATTAGCATCATCTCCAATGTCGAATTTTTCACCTTCGCGCCATTCCAAGAAATATCTCCTCAACCCATTTCGGTAAGCCGTCAAAGTTAATGGCTCATATTCGGCACCGACAGTTTCTTTTCTGGTGTTTCTTATTTCCAGGAAAAAGTGCCTCAATAGCTCTGTTGCATCATCTTTCTTCAGGTCTGTCAATTTAATCTCCTTTCCATAGCGCTCCAGGTACCAACTGCTTAAGGGTCGAACGGCACACTCGGTTCGTTTTACGGTATTCTTTGCCGCTTGGGTAATTTCAAGTTCTTCAATTTCCTTGTCCTCAAGGACAACGATGCTCTTTTTTCGTTTTTGGGTGCTTATGTTGCCTCTTGCTTCTGGTTTTGAGAATTGCTCGTCACTGTTTTCATGTTGTTTATCTTCTCCATGGTTTTCTTGCGCCGGCAACAAATTTTCGATAAAATTTTGATGTAAAACGTTAAAATCCGGTAGCTTATCTTTTTCAGCAACGGTAGGTACCTTATGGGCTGTTAATTTTTGCATTTTCTTTGTTTTAACTTACAATTATTAGCCAAAATTCAAAAAACCCGCCGCGAGAAAAAAAATTTCGCTTACGGATATTACCATGGCAACAGTTCGGCTGAAGGAAGAATTTCTCTTTCAATCAGCGCACGATTTTGCCTTTATTCGTTTGCTCTCTGCAAGAAAAAATTTGTATCGCGATAAAAAAACTAAATTCGATTTTGAGACGGCAATACGACTTTATATTGACGGCGAGAAAATATATTCCGTATTGGGCTCCGTCGCTTCGCGACTCCGCCCAATACGGAATATATTTTCTCCCAACTGGCCGTCAATATAAAGTCGTATTGCCGTCTCAAAATCGAGTTTAGTTTATATTATGAATTGGGGTATCAAAAAGTTTGAAACGTGCTGATAGCTAAAATTGATCGTTACACTCAACGGTTCGTTTCGGTGGAATATCTGTTGGAGGGAACATTGCCCGTCTCAAACGTTCGGAAGAAAGACTAGCGTTTTCTAGCTTTTTCTTTCGCGAAATATCTCCTCAAACTTTCGCAACGCTGAAAATTTTTAAAATTCCTCTTTTTATTTTTGGAGGGACAAATAGTTCGCTAAAAGAGCCAAGAAAAGCCGTGCAGCCGGAATTTTCGAAAAAAAAAACAAGGAAAACTTGAGCTTACGGATTTGCAGGGAATAACATTCCGTTCTCTAAGATTTTCTGCAATTTAAATTTTCCGCTAGGTAGTGAAAAATAATTTATGCCCATTTTAAAGGCCTTTCAAAGAGAACAAGCCTGGCGTTTTCTTTTTTCGAATATCTTCTCTCATTCCAGATAAATTCAAGTTTTTGTCACAAATCGTCTCAATATTCAATATTCCTCAAGGTGGGTCTGAACTGGAAGTACCGGAATTCCGTGATTAATTAAATTGCGGTTTACTTTTAATTGAGGTTGTGTCAACGGTGCCAGGTAAATAAAATTAAAATGTCACCATCCAGTCTACAGTTGTCGATTGACATGTTGCATGCATGGTTCCGATTACTGTTGTAAATGTGAAGTAAAATTAAACGTAAAACAAGAGAAAATATTCAGGGTTTAGTCTGTTCCTGCATAAGATACTCTGTTGAATCCTCTTTGCTAACCCAACTGAACCGAAACTTATATCAAAAGCAATAAAAGCGTTTTATGCAAGGCACGGTAACTTCTGTCAGGCATATAGTCACTGCTATTTTTAACACAGGGCATAGAGAAGTCAAATTTGAGGTAAATTACGGCTAAATTTCAAGGGGAATTGCGGCGCAGATCGAGTTTGTTGATTCAAATACAAGAACTTGATCAAACACAGCGTCATAGGGTCTTATCACGCTTTTGTCAATGGTCCGGCTCGTGAATCGTGATGCCGAAAAGCAAAGCTTTTTGAACGAGACACGAAGTGCCGATATGCGTCCACATGCGGCTTGTGTCTTGGGATTAATTTTATTTCGACCCGGCCAAAATCGCAGATATGTTCTTGTACTGAAAGGAAACCAGAGATGTACAGACTCAATGGCCGAATAATACATGTCATCAAGTCGTAAATAACTCATCTCAATTTTCGTGTACACACAAAAATAGTTGTGGTAAAGAATTTGTTTTTCTGCGGTTGAAGAATTTGACAGTATAAATATATAGTTTCGATTACGACACAATCACGCGCATAACAGGACACAGGCGTCCTCTACTGTTAGTAGCGTGGAGTAGAATTTACTAGTATTCCTAGATTATTCTGTTTTGAGACCACAAAGTTGTCATAAAAATTAAAGAAGGCAGACATAAATCAAGCGCGCTATTAAATCCCCTTGAGACACGGTTAGAATCAAAGAAACATAAAAAAAGACATCGTGAGCTTGGGAGTGAAATCCTGAAAAAGGTGATCGCACGAGTGCTATTGTCAACACAGTACGATAACAAAGGCATTAAATCCTGAAGAATATGTATACTCATGGCACTACCATAGCAAACGGTTGCTCTCTATTGGTTTAAATTTACTTTAAGTATTATCATATTTGTAAGAAAAAGTTGAGCCGGGTAAGGGAGTCTTATGTGGACAAAATTATCAGATCCCGTGGCATTTGGCGAGCGGTCCTGTTGTGACTAATTGATTTTTCGAAGAGGCTAAAAGAACCCGAAAATTGACTACAACATTTGTACCAGAAAAAAGTTAACTTTTAGACGGAAGCAAAATGCACACGCAATTTTCCATAGAAAAACACCAGACTGACCCGGCAGAACAAGCGTTATTTTTCGTGTGTGTTTCGCGGGCGAGCGCAAAACGCGAGTTAAACGCGCACTACAAGTCACGCGCGACAGGAGTGGCGAGGAGAAAATAATAGACATGTACATGTTTATGCATACCTCTGTCTTGCTCCATCATATTAACGACGCTATAGTAAACTGTACAAGGAGAAACAACCTTCAGTCTTGTGGAAAAAATTATTTCATGTTATTTTAGAGCGTGTATGTAGGGGGAAGCGGGGGTATTCACCGTTCTGATCGATATCAATCCGATGCCTGGCTGCACTGGTGACTGCATTGTCACATCATACCATTTAAGGTAGATTCCAGCCATCCTGATGGATAAACATATTAAGTAGCCGCATTAGAGTTTTTTAATGTTACATCAGACCATGTGAAGTGTGCCAGCCGCCGCTCTGATGGATCGGAACAATTACGGGCCGAGTTGCTTCGTTAGCGTTTTTTTTATGTTACACCATACCGTATAAGGCGTACAGCCCGCCGTTCTAATGGATAAAAATTTAACGCTAAGTTGCTGTATTAGCGTTTTTTATGTTACATCAGACCTCGTGAGGTGTGTCACCCGCCGTTCTAATGGAAAAAAAATTAAAGGCTGAGTTGCTGTACTAGCGTTTTCTATGTTACATCAGACCGTATGAGGTGCGTCACCCGCCGTTCTGATGGATAAAAAATTAAAGGCTGAGTTGCTGTATTAGCGTTTTATATGTTACATCAGACCGTATGAGGTGCGTCACTCGCCGTTCTGATTGATAAAAAATTAAAGGCTGAGTTGCTGTATTAGCGTTTTCTATGTTAGATCAGACCGTATGAGGTGCATCACCCACCGTTCTGATGGATAAAAAATTAAAGACTGAGTTGCTGTATTAGCGTTTTCTATGTTACATCAGACCATATCAGGTGCGTCATCCACCGTTCTGATGGATAAAAAATTAAAGGCTGAGTTGCTGCATTAGTGTTTTCCATGTTACATCAGACCGTATGAGGTGCGTCACCCGCCGTTCTGATGGATAAAAAATTAAAGGCTGAGTTGCTGTACTAGCGTTTTCTATGTTACATCAGATCGTATGAGGTGCGTCACCCGCCGTTCTGATGGATAAAAAATTAAAGGCTGAGTTGCTGTATTAGCGTTTTATATGTTACATCAGACCGTATGAGGTGCGTCACTCGCCGTTCTGATTGATAAAAAATTAAAGGCTGAGTTGCTGTATTAGCGTTTTCTATGTTAGATCAGACCGTATGAGGTGCATCACCCACCGTTCTGATGGATAAAAAATTAAAGACTGAATTGCTGTATTAGCGTTTTCTATGTTACATCAGACCATATCAGGTGCGTCATCCACCGTTCTGATGGATAAAAAATTAAAGGCTGAGTTGCTGCATTAGTGTTTTCCATGTTACATCAGACCGTATGAGGTGCGTCACCCGCCGTTCTGATGGATAAAAAATTAAAGGCTGAGTTGCTATATTAGCGTTTTCTATGTTACATCAGACCGTATCAGGTGCGTCACCCGTCGTTCTGATTGATAAAAAATTAAAGGCTGAGTTGCGGTGTTAGCATTTTCTATGTTACATCAGACCGTATGAGGTGTGTCACCCGCCGTTCTGATGGATAAAAAATTAAAGGCTGGGTTGCTGTGTTGGCGCTTTCTATGTTACATCAGACAGTATGAGGTGCGTCACCCGCCGTTCTGATGGATAAAAAGTTAAAGGCTGAGTTGCTGTGTTAGCGCGTTCTATGTTACATCAGACCGTATGAGGTGCGTCACCCGCCGTTTTGATGGATAAAAAAGATTAAAGGTTGAGTTGCTGTATGAGCGTTATTTATTTTATGTTACACGAGTCCATGACACCGATATCAACCACGACATTGGCTGTGCATTTTTTTTTTTTTTGCGTTTAATTTTTTTTATGAGTTTGCTTAAGGGTCGCTTCCTTCATTGCCTTACCAGCTATATAGTTTCGTGATTTTTATTGCTTTTCTTGTAAAATACTGACCTCACTGATAAAATTGTTCTACATAGTCCCCTCGTAATGGCTTTGGTCTGGTGTGAAAATAGATTTACAATTTGGACATTTCGAGCAAAAAGTGAATTTGTCGTGCCCCCTGTTCTGAAAGTGAACATGGATTGTTCCATTTCATCGTCAGTTCAGGAGTGGAATTTCAAGGGCCACTCTCCTACACTATGAATGTTATGACGCCTTTCCCTGGAACAATTGCCGGGACGATGTACATTGCAACATCATGTTAGTCGTGTTCACGTTAAGATTGAATATTCAAAATTGTGGTTGTCTAGACAAATGCTCTTCTGTGATAACTTATGTCTTCTTGGCTAAGCGAGCCTTACTTTGGTTCTGTCCCTTGTATTTCCTTTGTTTCAATGCCTACCGTTTCGCATAATTAACACGCGCCAATTCCTTAGTAGAAGAATACGTCTCTCATTCGTTTGTCTTCGCATTTGTCTGGCCTCCCTATCATTAGCGGCCCTTAGCAATCGCCTCCTTTTGTTCCTTGCTTTGCGCATCTTTCTTTTTTTCCTCCAATGAACTTTCACGCGACTTTCGTGGTATGATCGATCACAATTTCGGAAGGGCGCGCTTTCCTCTCGTTCCCGCTAAACAGTACTGTAGTATAATTCCGCGATCGCGGTTAAGGTTCAAGATACTTCTATATGTGCCCGCGTTTCCACACAGTGATACTTATTATCCAAATTCAAAGAGACAGCGGCTTATCGCACAACAATAGAAAACATTAGCTGGTAAAGCTTTGTTCCGGAAGTGAATGGACAGCTAGTAGATCTAAAGGATGGCGATAATTTTGCGACTTTCGTGCACAGGATGCAGAGGAATCACATCTACGGAATTTAGTCTAATATTTATTCTCCATGCAATTGCAGCGAAATTCGCGAAAATCGATCTTGTTGATTCATTGCAAAACAAAGTACGTGGACAAACAAAGCATCATACGATCTTAGTATTTTACCGACGCGTACCTTTTATATAATTATAGGTACAGATATTTTTTGATCGGCATGATCAATTTGCGCTGAAATTGCACGGTACCTCTCATTAGACGGTATGTACACGAGCACCATCACGCCACAAACTTATTTGTTCGAATTTATTCTCGCCATCTTCTTATATGAGGATTAATGCGGTAATTTTGTATCGAGTTACGATATTCAAAAACACTGTCCAGATCGCAAAGAAGGAAGTGAGAATCACATGAGCCGTTCATTCTATGACATATTAAATGAGATTACAGAAGCCTCAACGAATCACAAACATTAAATCTCTGCGTGAAGTCGTATTTACAGTAGACTTCAACTGTGTCCCCTCATGACCTTTGTTGACAGAAAGCCGTGGCTTATAACACCTCTTACCATCTAGGAGTTTATTCTCCATCGGGTGCAAAAGAGAAATATGAAAGGAATGCGGGGTTTTTTACCCCGCATTCCTTTGAGATACTTCCAGTCAGACCCCGCTGCGTCTGGTCATTGACTGAGGGTGCTCTCTCCGTCATTGGTACCGAAGCGATTAGGTTCCTGTCGTTACTAATCCACTTGGTCAGGCGGAACCCTCCTCTAGACAGCAATTCTCGCCACTGGCTTGACAGTCGTACTGCTTCCTCTGTGGTAGCCACGGACTTTAAGCAGTCATCCACATAAAAGTTCCGACTGACGGTCTCGATAGTTTCGTAATCGAACGCGCCTAGATTATCCAAAGCCGTCCTCTTCAGGCTAAAACTTGCGCAACTAGGCGATGACGTGGCACCGAACAAATGTACAAGCATTTGGTGATCGACCGGCTCTTCTGTCAAATGACCATTGGGCCACCAGAGGAATCTCAACGCATGACAGTCTTCAGGGGCCACTCGAACTTGGTGGAACATGCCTTCCATATCGGCTACCACTGCAACCGGTTCTTGACAGAAGCGTATAAGGACACCAACAAGTCCATTCGTCATGTTTAGTCCCTGCAACAGCTGATCGTTCAGTGATGAGCCCTTGAACTTGGCCGCGCAGTCAAAGGCAACTCTAACCTTTCCTGACTTTTGTGGATGGAAAACCGGATGATGGGGCAGGTACCAGACTGGTGTATCTTCATTAACTTCTAGTTCTTCATGGGGTACTTGTCTTGCATAACCACTTGAGACGTTACAGTCAATTGTTTCCTTATACTTCTCAAACAGGTGTGGATCACGCTGAAAGCGTTTCTTCATAGCAAATTCTCGAATGTTTGGAATGCGTACAGACTTCTTTCTCCACGGTAACCCCAGTTGATAGTGACCATTCACGATCTTCACGGAAGCTTCCATTTGCGCCAAGGCTCTACGGTCTTCTACGGACATCGCAGTCTTTGAGGGTACCATAGGCTCGTTAAAGTCATTCCTAAACGTTCTCTCCATTCGCTGGTGAAACATTGCATCATCATGGCGAACAAAGTTCACACTGAAATAATTGTTTGCGCATGAATTCAAAGGTCCCATAAGAGTCCATCCGAGAGGGGTGCATACAGCATAAGGTTGACCACGCCTACCACGCCTCTGGTCGCACACCAAGTGAGCTTCAGGAACGTTACAGCCGATGAGTAACGACACTTCGTCAGACTAAATTCTGGGAAAATTTATTCCCTTGAGATGAGACCACTTATCAGTATCTTCCTTCGTGGGAGCACCCCCTCGAGGCAGACGTAAAGGGTCTACAGCCCAGATCCTACTTAGCGTGATTTCTTCATGCAGGTTAATTCCCCTTGCCACCGGAGACACCTCGAGACCATTTTGACAATCAGATGCCCCGTTAACGGTTGTTAGCGTGAATTCCTTTGGAAGTCCAGATACGCCAAGTTTCTCCAACAGGCCAAGATCACATAACGACACGTCTGATCCTGGGTCGAGCAAAGTGTTTGTCACAATTTCGCCCTTCTGGCCCTGTCCCTTCACAACCACTGGAACAATCCTTAAGCAAACATTCTTCTTCCCAGACTCTGTGGCACTGCAACGACCAGACTCTCTGGCCCCGCTGACGATATCGATACTGGCACTATTTGCATCAGGGGTGGCTGCTGCTTTATTAGAAGGGGTGTTACCATCATTGTTCTTCCTCTGAAGATGCAGCATGGTGTGGTGTTTTCAGCTACAGCCATTCACTTGGCATTTCATCTTGCTTCCACAATTTATGGCTATATGACCTCTCCCAAAACAATTATCACATAGCCCAGCCTGTCTGACAAAAATTTTCCTCTCTCCTGGGGTCATCACTTTCATACGTTCACACTTCGCAAGCCAGTGTTGACCAGAACACAGAGGACAACTAGAAACGGGAGAAGTAACGTTTGGATGAGATCCATCTCTGGTTCCAATTTGCGTTGCAAAGATCTTCCCTTTGCTTCGGTGGTCAGCGGTTTTCTCCTTTGATTGCTGCTTAATACGCCGCTCTTTCTCTGGAGATGAACCCACAAATTCTCCATACATTGTGTTGACCAACATAGCTCTTTCCTCCAGGAACTTCGCCAAATGCGAGAAAGTCGGCTTAACACCTCGCAAGGTCAGCTGGCCAGCGGTGTCAGCCCACTTAGACTGCAAGTGAACAGGGAGGCGTCTCATTATCTTCACGAGTTTGTCGGAGCTGTTTATATCCGCTTCGTAGCCCATTTGGACGAGGGTGAGTAGATCAGACAAACCAACGACATCCGTAGCTCTTAACTGAAGACCGTCCACTATCTTTGCGATGTGCGCATGCGCAATGACATGTTTCCGGTCAAACCTATGGTAGAGAATCTCTTTAGCCTTCTCGTAATCTTGTTCTGGTGGAGATACTATAGCACAATTCTTGATGGCCTCCCTGGCCTTTCCAGTGCAGAGCTGGATGAGGTAGGTGAGTCTTGATTCGGCATCTCGAACCCTTTTTGCGATGTTGACTTCAAAGTTATTAACGAAAAGCCAGTAGCTCAGAGGATTGCCATCAAAGGTTACGAGCTCTCTTTTTGGCATTTTAAGTGCTTGTTGTAGGGAATCAGCCATCATCTTTAAGGCTTCGTGTTGTTGCCCCAAAACCTGTTGCAGCTGTTGCGATTCAAGGAGATTTGCACCACTGGTAGCGGTCCGGGGAGGTCCCGGGTGCCACGGCTCTGCGCTTGGGTTGAGCCCCGATCTCGAATAATTTCTCCTTACTTGATTGAGGTCCACACGGGGAAGAGGTGGTCTGGCTAAGGGTTTTCCACCCACTTCTTCTTTGTAGACTGGTTTCCTCTTAGACTTAGGGTATTCGGCGCCTGCGTAAACTCCATCAGTCGCCTTGGCTTTCTCTATTTCTTCTTAATAACGCGATGCGACGTTTGAGTTCATCTTCCTAAGTTCTCATTTCAGAATTTGCCGCTCCATTTCACGCTCTATTTCCTGGCGTTTCATGAGGCTCCTTAGTTCCACTTCTCGGCGAAGTAAGTCAGCTTTTGCCTTTTTCGATTTGTCACTTGCACGCGAACTCGACTTTGAATTCGAACTCTTTGACTTCAAGGTCCCTGATTCACCCTGTGAAGGAGAGACGTGACGAGCAGAGGTATTCAAATCCTGTTCATGAGTGGACGGTGGCGTTTCAACTTTCCGAAGCCATTCTTCCACACGTTCATCAAACTCCTTTCTGTTTCTTTCTGCCAACTAAGGTGCAGCGTAAATGGAATAAATATCTACCATCTCCTGTCGAGGATTGGTCTACCTATTACAGTATCCCTTTCTTATGCACGAGTGCTAGTAAGCTGAGAAGCTTTCAATATAGGATATTCCATAGAATTATTGCCACAAATGTATTGTTAATGAAAATGGGTATTAAGGATCACGATAATTGCTTTTTTTGTGACAGTAAACCTGAAACCATAGAGCACCTTTTTTGGTACTGTGACCGGATATCCCACCTCTGGATCGCCCTCGCAAATTGGATCTGGTCGGTAACAGACATTGAAATAGAATTTTCTCTTGAATCTGTTCTCTTGGGCTATACAAACTGTATGCCTTATAAGAATGCGATTAATTGTATTATTTTAGTAGTCAAGTTTTTCATATACAAATGCAAATTAAAATGGAGGGACGTGAACCCGATTTCGCTGGCGTACAGAGCTACGTTAAGTTTCATTACAATATTGAAAAATTTGCTCGTGACGTTTCTCATCACGATAAAATTTTAAGTAAGTGGAAACCGATGAAAAAATTATTTTGTCAATAAATGATGTAATGTGCTGTAATGTAAGTAGAATAAGCATTGTACCGTATTTTAAGTTGAGTAAGTATTGTAATGTAAGTAATGTAAGTTGTATCTTGAAAGTAGAGTTATTGTAATGTTAGTGGTGTAAGAGATCTGTATTGTAAGTAATGTAAGCAGTTTTGTGTTTTGCAAATTAAAAAAAAATCTGTTAATCATTATGCTGTAATAATCATCCAGCGCCACTGATTTAGTTTCTGGCTCGATCGCGAGTTGATAATATTCTTCGTATGCTTGTAAACATCTACCGAACGCGGCTTCAACGTCTTCCTTATCACACGAACTTCGCGATAATTTTCGGAATTTTGCATCAGTAATTTGACGTCTTTGTAAAACCTGTTCAGATATCCCAAGTGAACCGTTCCACTCTTCTTGAAGGAAAGCATTTTTTCGCGAGTGACACCTTCGACGTCGAGGCGTGAACTTGGTTGTCGATTCCTTTCAGCATGATCGAATTCATCGCTCGCTTGCTGGTCCAACGGAGGATCCAGTGACATAATTCGACTAAAAATACAGACAAATAGACGATCCAATAGCGTAATCCTTGTCAGAAATTGTAGCGAACGCACCGGTAAATTTATTTAAACGTCCTTGACAGTTCCTCTAACTGTAATTGATACGAAATCATGACCAGTGATTTCTGGAACAGAAACAAATAAATACACTGAGGCAAACGATAAATTACAAGATAGTACTAACGAAAGGCAATAAAACAGCAATACGAAGGATAAACGGCAAAGGACAACATGAACGTACCTGACAGTGTGGATATATAAACTAAATAAATAGGACAAGCGAAACTGAATTAACATGGAGACCAACAGCTAACAATAAATTTTGGCGCGAATGAAAATATTTAAAAGGCAATGTCCCTAAAAGCGTTCCACTCGATTTCAGACTCGAAAACACTTTTGCCTCATATTTATATCATCAATACCACTATCCATCCTTATAACGAAAATGCAGTTAGAATGAGGAAATAGTTTATTTTACTGCCATTATCAGCATTTCATCTCTGAACGACCGTTACCGGCTAAAATATGCAAATGTTAGACGCTGTTATTCAGGTTTTTAACGATCGTTAAAAGCTACTGCGGGCCGTTAAAACCTAGACCATTTGTACTCATTTGGAAGTATATTCCTTCTTCTTACTGTTCCTATACGATTTAGCCGTATTTCTCTGTAATCAGCAAAAACAGGTTATCGTTATTCTAGTAATTCAATTAAGTAAGCAAACTGCACCAAAATATGCCTCAGAAAGTTCACAAAATTCTTAAAAGTGGCACCTAACCTAGACTTAAAAACATGTTTTAGTTAAAGATAAAGAGGTATTCTATCAATTTATGCAATAAAACTTGTGGCACAACGCGATTCAGACTTGAAGGTTTCGACTCAAATTTACATATTGATGCAGAATTCGCGTTGCGTGACACCGGCTCCTTCGACGGGAAATTTCTCCAAATACTTGCCGCTCGGAAGTAAAATATGTTTTTTTAACCGAAAAAAAATATTTTTCTTCGTCTTCTTCCTTTTTCAATAAATAGATCTTCAGAAATATAATTATTCCTAAAAGTTCAGCGGCCAAACCTTAATTTTTATTTACTAAATAAATCGTTTCAACGCTTTCATTAGAAGCATAGTCACAGGCGAGACTTTAGAAAGGTCATCGCATTTGCTTGTTGTAATATTTTGTTATAATTATTGATATTATTAAGCTTAGGCAACTTTTTTGTACTTTATTTACAGGAAAACTGAACGGAAGTGTAGACCATTAAGTTTACTTACCTTTGCCACTAACCTTTGTTAGTCTCGCCCTTCCAAACGTGCTTTATTCGATATACAACAGTTGCGCTTTTAGGGAACATTTTTTTTACCGGTTAAATTAAGTAGTTACATTTTACAGCGGGCAAGTCCTTCACGAATTGACCTTTGCGCTGTATGGGACGAGAGTACACGGTAGTCCGATAAGTTGTGAAAAAGAGGATTGGACTCCAAAAGCCGAGGAATCGAAAACCAGAATAGGGTGTCTATTCACGTCTAGTTCACATTTTAATTACATGTTTATGAATTCCCATCACGACTAAACTGATTGCTATTTTTGCTTGAAAACGGTGAAATGTGTACAGTCAATGTGTAGATACCTTAACTTAAGCAACTTTAGTAATAGTAGGTCATATAGCACATTATTAAGGCGTGATGAATCAACCAACCACTAATCGCAAATATAATAGGCCATGCTACACGTTGTCAGTAGCTTAAGTTCGATATATGAAAATTCTAGCATCAGTCATAATGGTCATATTTCAGTCTGTATTTGGTTTGTTATTCTATGTGCTTTCTCTTCTGGGAATTCCGAGACAGACTGGACAGTTGAAGATCGAGCCTTGAATTCTGGTTGGAATTTTGATTTCTCGAACTTTGGTTATTCCTTGATGGAAAGTGAGTTAAGTGAGCTCGACAGTGTTCGATTGTCGGGTTTATAAGAAAACAATTAGATTATTACACGGAATGCCCGCAGGGCATGACGTGTCTAGGTTTCGGTCAGGTATCTTTTTTTACGCGGGATGCCCTGAGGGGGCATACCGTGTCTAAAAACGGGTCGATTTCTTTTTTTTATGCGGGATGCCCTGAGGGGGCATACCGTGTCTAAAAACGGGTCGATTTCTTTTTTTTCTTTTTTTTTCTTCCTCGTAGTCACAAATCGGTACATTAATTTATTCATTAAACTCTCCCCTCTCCTACTCGGGATGTATTGTTCTGATTGTCTTCAACAACAGCTGGCCAATCAAAATCCATTCTTGTCGCTTATATCGCGAGGGAGGGGACCCACTCACCCTTACCTGTGTGACGTCAACGCATCATTTAATTTCTTAATTAAAACTGCATTAAATTGTGGCGCCATATTGTTTATAACATGTTCTGGACTCAAGTGTGCCGTTTTCAAACGGAATTTTCACCATTTTGAAGCGGCAAATCGAAAGAACAACTTCTAAGAAGCACTCGACAATTAAAACGGTGGAAATTGGTGAGTTCCTGGCGAAGGAATCGTGCTTTGTTTGACAGTCTTAGACCACGACGCCAGACTGAAAAGAGGTCATTGAGAAGTTTACGTTATCGTAATGGAATACCACAAATTTCCGCTGATAGTCTGAGTCGTGTAACACAAGGCAAACAACGTAACGCGATCGTCGTGACTCAAACTATTCCATTAGCAAGGATAGTTTTATCAATCAGCGAAGCATACAGTTGGAATAAATGAATCAGCCCCAGCATCACGCGTAATGCCAGTATAGCAGGCATCTTGTTTTTTTTTTCTTCCTCGTAGCTGCAAATGTGTACATTAATTTATTCATTAAACTATCCCCTCTCCTACTCGGGATGTATTGTCCTGATTGTCTTCAACAAAAGAAGGCCAATCAAAATCCATTCTTGTCGCTTATATCGCGAGGGAGGGGACCCACTCATCCCTACCTGTGTGACGTCAAAGCATCATTTGATTTATTTATCACATCCGGATTAAAATTGGCGCCATATTGTTAACATGTTCTGGACTCAAGTGTGCCGTTTTCAAACGGAAATTTCACCATTTTGAAGCGGTGAATCGAAAGAATAACTTCTAAGAAGCACCCGACATTTAAAACGGTGGAAATTGGTGAGTTCCTGGCGAAGGAATCGTGCTTTGTTTGACAGTCTTAGACCACGACGCGAGACTGAAAAGAGGTCATTGAGAAGCTTATGTTATCGTAATGGAATTTCAAAAATTTCCAGTGAAAGTCTGGGTCGCGTAATGCAAGGGAAACAACATAACGCAATCGTCGTGACTCAAAATTTTCCATTAGCAAGGATAGATTTCTCAATCGGCGAAGCATACAGTTGGAATAAGTGAATCAGCCCCAGCATCACGCGTAATGCCAGTGTAGCAGGCATCTTGTTTTTTTTTTTCTTCCTCGTATCCACAAATCGGTACATTAATTTATTCATTAAACTCTTCCCTCTCCTACTCGGGATGTATTGTTCTGATTGTCTTCAACAACAGCTGGCCAATCAAAATCCATTCTTGTCGTTTATATCGCGAGGGAGGGGACCCACTCACCCCTACCTGTGTGACGTCAACGCATCATTTGATTTCTTAATTAAAAGTGCATTAAATTGTCGCGCCATATTGTTTATAACATGTTCTGGACTCAAGTGTGCCGTTTTCAAACGGAAATTTTGCCATTTTGAAGCAGCAAATCGAAAGAATAACTTCTAAGAAGCACTCGACATTTAAAACGGTGGAAATTAGTGAGTTCCTGGCGAAGGAATCGTGCTTTGTTTGACAGTCTTAGACCACGACGCGAGACTGAAAAGAGGTCATTGAGAAGTTTACGTTATCGTAATGGAATTCCACACATTTCCGGTGAAAGTCTGAGTCCCGTAACACAAGGTAAACAACGTAACGCGATTGTCGTGACTCAAACTATTCCATTAGCAAGGAGAGTTTTATCAATCGGCAAAGCATACAGTTGGAATAAATGAATCAGCCCCAGCATCACGCGTAATGCCAGTATAGCAGGCATCTTGTTTCTTCATCGGTGTCATAAATGTGCACATTAATTTATGCATTAAACTCTGTCCTCCGATAGTAAGGATATTGTTCTGATTGTCTTCAACAGAAGCGGCCCAATCAAAATCTATTTTTCAGGCACATATCACGAGAGAGGGGACCCACTCATCACTTCTGTGTGACGTCAAATCATCATTTGATTTATTCATTAAAACTAGATTAAATTCTTCCCTCTCCCAGAAGGGATCTATTGTTTTGATTGTCTTGAACAAAAGCGGCCCAATCAAACTCCATTATCTGCGCGTATATCACGAGGGAGGGGACCCACTCATCTCTACTTGTGTGACGTCAAAGCAAATCATCATTTGGAAAAGTTGTTTTCGTTCAATGGCGGCCACATGTCTGAATTTAAGACTCAGGATCTGCCGTTTTCAGAGAGAAAACCAACCTTTTTCAAGCAGTAAATCAAAATAATAACTTCTAGGTAGTACTCGACAGTTGAAACGGCGGAAATTGGGAGAGTTCACAGCAAAGAAAATCCGCTTAAAAAAAAACAGATCGAATGATCAACGCGAAGGATTAGAGCTAGAGGAGGCCAGACCAGTTCAGCGGGGTCATGACGTTATTGCATAGTTATTTCTGGTATGATTCCTAGTAACACAACGATAAGTATCACGCAATATATCTGAATAAAACCATTCAGACAATTATTTCAATGGCCAAGGGAGGATATTTTTTAAATATCTGCGAAACATACAATGGGAAATAATTGGGGCTACATTAAGCATTCCGTGTAATGCCATTAGAGGGGCATCTTGTTTAAATATTTTATCGAATTAAGCGTCTCCGTTTCGTGTCATCGGGTAAAAGTCACATAACAAATACGAAAAAACTCAACATGCCAAAGAATTTTCGGAAAAAAAGTTGACTAAGACTTGCACAGTAAAAGCTTAATTGATTCAGTTACAAGAAGAAATATTGTTTTGACTTTTGTCTTATAAAAGGGACAGTAGAGAGATTTCTGCTGTAAAGCCTCTCTCACTTCAAGAATGCGACAAAGGGTTAAGCGGCTAGCCGGTTCAAATGATTCCTCTTCGCAATGTTGAAGGTACTGCATAATCATGGTCGATCTAGTCATGGTCCGGATTACGTTGGGCATTGTTATTTTGCCTCCCCCATCTAAGGTCAGTGTTCGCGTTCCAAAGGCGACGTCTTGGTAGAAATAAGGACGGTTTACAAAATCTACAAAGTGGTGGACTTTGTTTGTGTTCAGACGTACTCGATGGCTGAATACTTTCGGGACATTTGACCCCGGCCCTCGTTAAATTTCTTGCATGCAATCTCGCCCTTTTTATTTGTCTCAAACTTATCTTTCCATAAGGCTCGTGGAATTTCTGTAACAGCTTCATGGTATACCGATAAGCATAGATGCTGAGTATTTGAATCTTAACATTTTTTGTCATGGCATCTCGATATGCGGACATCAAGGCAATAAGATCCTCTGTTGGTTCATCAAGATCGTTCGCGGTAGGCTGATGTATCGGTTTAAAAAGTTTTTCGCCGTCTTTCGGAGCTATAACACTGCAGATTACTTCACATGCTTTTCTTTCATCCGGTATTGCTTCCTCCCATGTCGTGGACAGTTGGAATGTTAGTGGCGTGAGGTATTCCCTTTTTGAATGTCTAGCTATTTTCGCCAGTTCCCTCGTTAAAATCAGCAACGACGTCATCGGATACTTCAGGAATTTCGTCTTTATGTATGTCTTCCTGCGAACTACCACTACCAACCCCACTCCATCATCCAGGCGTCCAGTTAGCGCCAGCAAGCCTGTCCGTTTGTGGGGTCTCAGGCGCGAAAGTTTCTTTTAGCAGCCTGATAAAATAAAAGGCGTCTTTAAAATTTGTTTTGTTAACACTGCACTACAGTTCGCCAAGAGTTGGAAACAAAACATTTTGGTACTTTTGGAAAATGACATCTTAAGTAAACCGACATATGTTATGGACACAATATTGCGTCACCCTTGATGAAGTGCTGCCTCTTTTTAAAACCCCACCCCACCCCCCGCCCCCCGTGAAAGCAAGAAAACACAACCTGAACATGACACTCTTCCTAAAACAGTGTGGGAAACTTATTTTTGTGCCTAGCACTGTTTTGTAGTTCGGAACGGCGAAAGTTAGCAAGCCCATTTTTTCCGCTAAAAGAAACCATTTTTTTTTATAAATCTATGAGCATTTTTAAGTAAACACCGCCCTCAAAATAATTGCATTCCGCAAATGAGCGCAGCAGTTGAGTCGCAAAATCGGAATGATATATGCCGCAGCGCGTAATTTAGTAAACCCGATGTGTACCTTTGGTCCTGAACGGGCCAAATGCGAATCTTTCAGAAAAGTGTTTAAATATCCCAAGACCTTTAACGGGTTTGTTCAGAGGTCAATTTTTTACATCATCAACACGGAGAATGGAGGCGTCTACAAGGAGAGGTAGATAGCCGCCAACAACGATCGTTTACCTGTTTCTTAAGCCGTAAGCTGCAGCACTGTGATGCGGATCGCATTCTTCTTCCTTATCAGGATCTAACTCAAGCCATTTCCTACTTTTGTCCATCACCTCCTTATTTTTGCTTCTACACTTCCCACATATTGCTGAATAGAAAAGATTGAGTGAACTACTGAGTTCATCATGGTCTTGCAATTTTTATGACAACAGTAACAATTACAGTTCTTCGTCATCATCATCGTCGTCGTCATTATCATTATCATCAAAAATTTTTCCCTTTTCCCTTTGTCTTCTCAAAGAAGAAAAACACTCATCTTGATAAAGAATTAAGTAATTAAATTACCGTAAAATTCCGAAAATAAGCCCCTCCGTGTATAATTAAGCCCTCCAAATATAAGCCCCCCCGGGGCCTGTACTTGGAAAATTGCCCTTAAATACAAAGTAAAACAAAGCAAAAACGGTAAATGTACTTCTATGGCTAGCCCAATCGATTTTGACACCCAAATTTTCTTCCGTATATAAGCCCCTCAAAAACGGTCTTTGAAAAATATAAGCGCCGGGGCTTATTTTCGGAATTTTACGGTATTGCTGGTTTGCACGTGACGTCACGGCGGCCATGTTGGTTGTCAAGACCAAAAGCATTTCTCTCCTCTGGAAACTAAAATCTATTTTCATGTAAGTTCTTCGAGGAAATATTCTTTTGTTTTGACCCCCACCATGGCCGCCTCGTCACGTGGTATTTTTAATTCTTACGTGATCCTATTCCCACGGTGACTTTGAAAACCGACTGTATGTTCTTCGCAGTCTCCAAACCAATTACATGCCTTTCGTTACAATGTTTTTTTCTTGGTCCACTATGCGATGGATACTGGTAAGAACGAGCTGGCCGCCAAAATTTTCCGAGTTTATGCCGATGTTGTGGGCAAATTACCATCTGTTGTATTTGATCTTTCGTAAGGTCAAAATGACCGGCCCTTGACAGTATTAGTTCCGCTTCACTGAGTCCAGACTTTGATAGATGACAGGTTTCAAGCTGAGTCGTAATTGTGTCCTGACATTCATATACTTTAACCATTTGGGACAAATTGTCCGAATCCACACGCTATTTTCTTAATTTGCCTAAAGCTGCTCGATTCGAAATTCATGTTGAAGTTGTGGTATCAGCGCTGTAGTATTTGCGCGTGCCAACTGGCTGTGTAAGTGGTAGCGTTGGATCCCGGACTGTGGACCAAGGAGCGTGTGCAATATAGCTGACCACTCTCAATAGAAGAAACAGACAGTGACAGGACGAAACCATCTTATTGAAATTTCATTAGGAAAGGTCTTTAAATTAGATAAAGATGTGTGCTCCTGTTAAGTGATAATTAAATAAAGCAAAACTATTTATTCGCGGTCCGCATTCCAGCTCTTGTAGTCCTTGTCCAAAAGTTTCTGACCTGTTCGCGCATATTTAATAACGCTGTGGGAGATTTACTTTTTTAACGTCTAACGTTCATTTTTAAAATGTGATGGAGATAAAATCGTATCAAATACTGGGTAATGCAGCTGCTTCACACTGGACCACATTTTAAAGTAAAAGAGGTTTGCTTCTGAAAAGAAATTTGAAATCTGCATCTTGACAATTTAAAGAACACTGCACTTTAACACAAATGTTGGGATTTATCAAGCTTAAAACTGCATCTTACGTACACCTGTGGAAATTTGGAACAACAGGTATCATTGAAGAAGGAAGAACTAGAGAGATAAAGTTTTTGGTTGGAAAATAGAAGGCGTGGCAAATATTTGAATAACTGGACGAGAATTTTTTCTGTCAAAGCAGCCTGTGTCACGCAATGAAAATTCAGCATCAATATGCAAATTTGAATCGAAAACTTTAATCCTGAACCTCGTTGTGCCACAAGTTTTATTGCATAAATTGATAAAATACCTCTTTATCTTTGACTAAAACATGTTTTTAAGTCTAGTTTAGGTGCCACTTTTAAGAATTTTGTGAAATTTCTGAGGCATATTTTGGTGCAGTTTGCTTACTTAATTGAATTACTAGAATAACGATAACCTGTTTTTGCTGATTACAGAGAAATACCGCTAAATCGTATTGGAACAGTAAGAAGAAGCAATATACTTCCAAATGAGTGCAAATGGTCTAGGTTGTAACGGCCCGCAGTAGCTTTTAACGATCCTTGAAAAACCTGAATAACAGCGTCTAAAATTTGCATATTTTAGCCGGTAACGGTCGTTCAGAGATGAAATGCTGATAATGGCAGTAAAATAAACTATTTCCTCATTCTAACTGCATTTTCGTTATAAGGATGGATAGTGGTATTGATAATATAAATATGAGGCAAAAGTGTTTTCGAGTCTGAAATCGAGTGGAACGCTTTTAGGGACATTGCCTTTTAAATGGTTCACGAAGGGACTGGCACTAAGCGCCTACGATATATACCGCTGGAATAAGTATTGTTGCAACAGTCCTGATAGGTCGGTTTCAATCGCACGGGGCTCTTTCTTTTTCTGTCGGTGTGTCGGTGCCGGGTGAAAGTCAGCCAGATTGAAAATCTTTGTAGCAATGCCCCACATTATTTCAAATCGGGAGTTTTGCCTGCTCACTCATTTTCTTTATCAAATTGGGCCAAATCGGCTCTATTTCGGTACATGTAATTTAGCCTTCACTTAGGATTCTAACAATAAAATGAAACAAACTATTACAAAAACTTTTGCCGTATGTTCAAATATTTCTGTTCGTATTTATTGATTGTTAAAACAAAACTCGACGCTTGATAGTGAGTTTGATTATGACTATCAGAATTGTTGTTTACTACATTCGATCAACAATTCAGACAGTGATTATGAGCTCACTCATTTATAATTCATCAAGAGAAAACAAAGAAAATCACTACTGTGACCGTGGTTTGAATATGGGAACCTAATTACCATAACATCTTGCCAACATTAGCCATGAATTTCTCCAAGCATTATTGATCATTTGAGAAGCCATATCAAACACTCGAGGGTGTGTTTCATCAGATATCCAAACACCTCGAAGTAGTTAAAAAAAATTCGTTGGCGCCTCGTTTTTTCAACCTACTTCTCAGTGTTTAATATTTTACATACAACACGAAACTTGAAATATGCACCGGGCTAACAGGAGCATGGCTTTTCATACGGCAAACCACAATAATTTTACCTTTCACATCCCAAATAGCACAGAGCTCTTTTATTATTATGATCCGGAACAAAGCTGTAATGGAATCTGTAGCATAATATCTATAATAGCGCAGCTTTGATAGTCTATGAAGAAAACCGCTGTCCTCGTTTGAAGCTGACGAGAGCTGGAGAGATCGGGGCTGAGTTGCTCGAGGCATGGTTAGCGCTAACCATTGGTAAAGAGGTATTAAAACCAATAGGTTGTCAAGGTATTTAACCCGGGTTAGCGCTAACCATGCTTTGAGCAACTGGGCCCTGAACGCTACGGTGTTTCGAGAGAATGAGCTCACAGAGAGCATGCTTTGCGATCGTAGCCGGTGATCCTCGCCAACATGTAAGAAACCGGGTCAGTACAGATGCTTTTAGTTCGTTCAGGCTTTACAAAAAAATGCGACTGATTTACCCGTAATAAGAACTTTCAGGTAAAAGCTCGTAAAAGATATCTATCTCTTTTGTGTTTTGGGAGTAGCTTCTTGGTAAATTTTAATGATTTCCACGACAGAAACATGAGAAAGACTCAGCCAAAGCAATATTCACCTCCTAGGTGGGGGACAATATGGACTGTTCCGAGATAGCGGACCAATCAGATTAGGTAAAATGCCTGAGGTCACAGAGTTGGTATACACTAACATTCATTATTCAGTTCGCCTGGAAAACAATAGTCTTAAAAACCTATTCATCATCCAAATTGTTTGCATTTGATTTTCGAAAGTTGAATAAGAGTATTGGAGAGCATATCAGGGTACATTTTCAAGCGCAAAACTAAATCAATTGTCTATAAACAAACGCAACTAAAAAGCTCTAATTATTTCAGGCAGATACTAATTTGATCTAATTCCATAATTTCATTATAGTGTGTAGGCCTTATCACGGTTTTCGACGCCATTTTGACGAGTAGGCAAACACGCTTGAAATAACAGTGTTTGTATGGAAATCCATGTAAAATAATTTTAGTCAATCATCGCTTCTGTAAAATTCATGAATTGAAACATTTTGGCACTAGGAAAAAGATTTTAAGAAAAAAAATTGGGGGATGTAGTTGTACTAGAAAGCGTCCAGTCGTGTTTTGAACTTTCCATAAATTTGTCTGTATAGCGAACACGCCGTTAGCCGCTACTAAAAATAGTTCGGGATTACCCGTTGCCCGTTCGCTCGACACCGGAAGTTTAATCCTTGAACAATGCAATCTTTTCTTTAAATTTCTTATTGTTCTGGGGAAGAACGCTCACTAAAATGTTCGGAAAACTCTAAATATTTGCCTAAAGAAAAGGAAAGGGACATGGAATAATCTTGGGGGTAGTGTAAATTTTATTTTATAATTAGCTATAATGATGTGTCGTTGAATCGGTGACAGAATTGCTTTGCATTATAAGTTAAGTGTCAGGTCTTAGAGAGATTAATTTTGCAAAACTTGTTGTTTATTTTTCTCAAGTCAAGTCTAAATAGATTAGTTCCCTCGCTATGCTCTGCAATGACTGTATTTAAATCCTAGCGTAGTGATAATTGCGTTAAGTGTTTATAGAGCTGTTCATAAAAGTGTTTTTCCCAAGTTCGCCGAAGAAGCTCACGTTTTCAATTTACCCGAGTCTTGCTTGTTGTAAACAACAAAATATTCTTAAAGTTTCGCATAGTTTTCTAGTACTGGGCTGTGGTTTCTAGTTTTTAGTTTTAGTCTAATATTCGTGTCTTTGATGAGACATATTTACATTTTTCTATTTTTATATTTTTTCTATTATGTCTGGTTTGTAAATAATTACGTAATTCAGCCTTAAGGCTGCGAAGTGATTTTTAAATAAACTATGTTTGCATATGTTTTGAAAATGTATAGCTTCATTCAAGAATTTTTAATTGAAGGCCGAAAACTTGTATATTTCTTACGTCACTGCGATCGGCTGAAAATGGCAAGTTTGCCGGATCAGTTATAAATTTTCCGTACTCGATAATTGCTTACTTCCATTAAGGAATTGTCAAACTAGATCCTTAAAATATTTTAGGATTCCCAGTTTTTCTATGATTACCCGCTAAAGTCCAAAATTAGATTTAGACTTAGATTTAGTCAAACTCGTCACTAAGTGTGACGGGGGAAAGAAACAGAACTTTCGCAGTTCCTTGCAAACTAACTTCCAACTATTGCACACTCAAAGACCAGACCAGCACACCGGGAACTCCATTCCCTGCGCTGACAATGAATAAATCTTACACCAGCCGGCTTGTGTGCGTATTTTGCCCATAATGCACTCTTATGACGTAGGCTGCGTACTTTGAGGAGATATATTGAACACGCTTGGACCAATCAAAATCAGTTTTTCACGTTGTCTATTAATATTTTTATAAGCTTGCGTGCTTGGGAGACAAATTATAAAAAAAAAATGGAGCATGCTCTCATTGAATATATTTTTTTAGCAAGCCGCTGAGATCCTATAAAGGCGCGCATGCGGTGTTAGGAATTCCCTTGCAGCGAAAAGTCCTAACAGTGATCAGCATCACAGTTCTCCTTGTAATATCAATGCTTATTCAACCCCTGAGATAATGAGAGTTAAGGATATGATGATCCAACGTGAATTTTCTTGATAGTTAATAGCTTCTCCTCAGTACTTTTACAAGAAAAGTATGGGGACAAGACAGGATAATTTCTTCTTTGATATTTGATAATTGCTATTTTGTTTTGCTGAAGGAAGAATGGAAGTGTTTGACCGCATTTTGATCTACTTACCGTGAAACGATTTCTTTAAGGTCAAAACGTTTCGTAGCGCTTCTTTGAGATAAACACCGTGCAAATTCCATTCTTTTAAAAATTATTTAGTCAGGATTGCGCTCCATTGCCTTACATTTAAAACCCAACTCATCTAAAATTTGAATTCGCAATGCTTCAAAAGAAGGAGACATATACGTCCAATTTCCCTATTTGGAAGACGTCTCCCGGTTCTTTGGAGATTCCTAGAAAATGATTCTAAAATACTCTTAATTTGTTTCTCAGAATTGTAGGGCACAAAACAGCATATATACCTGTAAGAGAAGGAGAAGAGGAAACACCGAGGCACGCTCTTGACTTGACGGCCTCAGCTAGCACTCCCATCTTTTCATTCACGTTCTCTATTAAAATTGTTGATAGGCAGTTGGCTGGGCGAGCTTTACTTGGGATTGGTTGCGGTGTGGCATTGGCAGCGTTTCTTTCCAGATACTCAGAGCTAGTTGCAAGTGCAGCAAGAAATGCTTTGGAAGGACCAGGACTTCTAGTCACGAACATAACACCGGGATCGATTCTTGTTAAATTGCGCTGTAATAAGCGAGAAAGTTTCTTGTTACTCTTGAAAGAATTTGATCACAAAAAAGTAAAACAAAGGTTAGAAAACGAGTTTTGAAAAGTTGGATTCAAAGGGGAATTGGAGGTGACTATCACAAATGACAAAGAAGTATACGAGAAACTGGATCAGATATGAAGGTAATTGATGTTAATTCTTAGTAACAACATACTGACAAACAATAGTTCATGGGCTCGAAATATATTACTATCTATACCGCAATTTTGCATGCAATATCTGTATACAATAGCGAAGATTCTACCTGCATTGTTATTGGGTACATAAACATTTATGACGTCATTACGTTGGGTGACCTGTGCGTGTGATCAGCGTTCAGAGTCCCAGTACTGATCATCGGGCGTCGTTCGTATGTCGGAAAAATCCTGATGAGCGTATTTTTTGTTCACTTTGAAGCTGCACATACGTGGAAGGTGGATAATATATAATTGTATTAGATGTCAGCAGGACAGAAATTTTAATCTTCCAGTTTCGCTTATGGGTGTACTCTGTGTACCACGGAAACCCAGTTTCTCTTCTCTTTTCTCAATAACCGTAATCTCAAATTGTGGTCCAGCCCAAAAAGAGCCAGAAAATGACGGATCTAGCGGCAACTTGATCGAGGGAGCTATTTCCTCAAGACCAAGTAATGAAAAGAATACCAGACATGATTAAGGCTCCAGAGAACAGAGTTCATCATTACCTCAGAAATGTATAAATTGCCGCTATCATGCGGTTTTGCAGTTCTACCATGCCATCATAGTTTTCACGGCAATGAATGCGTTTTAATGCATTGCGATAAAATGTGTCAATCATTTCAGCGTTGTTAGCAAACGGGGTTGCCGTGTGCCCTAGTTTAAACCAAGACACCCATTGGGAATCTAGCTGTACCACATGAAGTTTAATTGGCCCTTTCGCTTGTTATATTCTCCGGCGTATTCTTTCTTTTCCAATTTTCAGTTCCTCCTACTTCAAGCTCTGCTAACAGCGTAACGATTCTTTGACCTGATAGCAAAACATTCTCTCATTTCTTTGGCGTCTGGCTCAAAGCCTCAAAGCCTTTTAATGCATTAAAACGCATTCATTGCCTAGCTCTAACCGCTACAACTACGGCCTTTTTCTATGACCTCCTTGAACTCATCACTATTGTGCGTTGGCTGGAGTCCTTGTTGAATCCGTTCGGTTCTAAAAAGTGTTCAATTTCCAATTTGTCGCACGATTCCTGTTTAAAATAGCGTGGTATCTGTTCCACCGTTTCATTTCGCCTTTCCACGAGTTACTATGAATGCATGCAGCCGATTAAACTGGAAACAACATTTTTTTTTCCTTCCTGAAGGAATTGCGTCTAATTTAAAGATGGTCATTTTGATTTTTAACCTCCTGTCTTTCCAAGACTCCGTCGCCAGAGAAGCCGGGATCAATAACAAAGTACCTGGGTTGAAGTCTTCCTTCCTAAAAACCCACTACTAAAATGAGTTAAAATCTACATCTGATCTGTGAGTCTTCGTAGCCATATCTCTATCCGGCGCACATAACTCTATCCGGCATACTAATCGGAATCATATCACTTTTTAAGTAAAATAAAATATGTCATGAAAGGTGTCAGTCATCGTTGGTTTGAAATGGTGACTCAAATTAATCGTTTGTCTCATGATTGTGTAGCATAGGTGTTGATCGTGACGTTTCGACCGATATACTGCTGGAGCTTGGTTCACGACTGTTAAGACTTATCCTAAATGTCGTTTCTTAACAATACCCAGTTGTTATTCCAAGATATATATGTTATTCACCAGCGGGGAGGTCCGTATTGGGAAAAACTGTGCCCGAGGTCTTCGATACCGGCCAAGGGCGGTATCCAAGACAGAGGGCACAGTTTTTCCCAAAACGGACCGACCTAGGCTGGTGAATAACATTTTTATTTTTAACTTAACGAAATGCTTGCAAAAAAAACCCGAACAATTTAGGGCTGTAAGTATGGAAAGATTCTCCATAAACTGAACAATTTTCTGGCGAGTGGATAGTATAGAAAACAGAGGTAATGCAAATTAAATAAAGAGGCTTCACCGAAACATTTTTATTTGCGTAATAATAAAGGTGGTTTAAAAGGCTTCCAAACAAACTTTGAAACATTTTGTATGAATATCTGTCACGATCTGACACCTGTCAATTAGAGAGCGCGTAGGAAAAAAGCGCATGTACACTTTTGAATGAACAACAGTTCAGGTGTCAGCGTGGCAAACAAAGTGAACGATATTTTCTTCAAAAACAGTCAAATGAGCTAATGGAAAGTATTATCCAAAGAACTTGGATTAAGTTCAGTTAACTAATTAGAATCGGAATCATCGCTGATGATAATTCTTCTTTTCTTGGGCTTTGCGGACTTTAGGCTGTCTTCTTTTTCACGGTGAATGTTAAATGTGAAAGAACAACCTTCGATCTTCCCGATGCAAGCGCCTGAGAAAACTTCTGGCTTATTAACATCTTTGGGAAGCTGAGTCACCGGCAAAGTGCTGCTCTCGTGAAGGCTGCTTAATTACTGTTGATGATTGAGTGCTTTGTTCACCGAAGCGGCTTAAAATCAAGGACATTTTTCGCTGATGCTCAACCGACGCTGCTTTGTAAGAATCGAGGCTCTTCATATTTCTGTGACCGGTTAGTTGAGCGACGTAATTGACGGGGACTTCTGAATCCAGGAGGCGAGAAATACACGTTTTTCGAACGGAGTGGTTAGTAACATTCCCCTGTAATCCTGCTGCTTGTGCTGCTGTTGTCATCAGTTTACCAATCTCGTTCTTGCCGAGTGGTGCCTTCATGTACCAAATGCTGTTGCCTGGTCTTCTTCGATGATTGATGGCCAAGTAAAACGGGCTGTCAGCATTGTTCATTTCTTCTGGACGGTGACTTTTGAATTTCTTGTAATAATAAACTGGACAACGTTCGTTGTTTGTTGCCTGTGCCGTTGGATTAAATGCTCGTGTATCACCATTGCCACGGCGGGTCTTGGATCCTCTCTCTGATTTCCAAATCAGAACTTCGTTGCCCGTTTCGTTGTCCGTTTGAAGAACAATGTCTCCCCATTTGAGTTTTCTGCTTTTCGCCTCGGGCACGAAATCCAAAGTGAAGTGCCAATAACCACCAAACTGTGCGTTGGAGCGCTTCAGGGTTTTCATCGCCAAATTCACCGGAGCGAAACAACAAATCTTCTTCAGCATTGGATAGATCTTTTGCGGCATGAGGGCGATTGCCTTTCGCTTCTTCAAAAACCAGCTGTTTCTTTTTAGAAAGAAGAACTTCCCTGGACTTATGGAACTCTCCGTCTTTGAGAATGTTTAGTTTAGAGTTCTTGTCGTTTAGATATCTCTGCAGGCTTCTTTGAAACGATTGTAGCGTTGCTGGCTCATACGCTCCGCCATCTCTCTTCTTTATCTCCATCATGAAACGACATATCAAGATGTTTAGCTCCTCCGCAGGTATGTCCTCAATTTTTCTGGCTTCGCCCACCTCAAGAAAGAATCTTTTCCAAACGTGTAAGTCGTACTCTGTTTTTTTCATTGTGTTTTCCGGTCGTTGTGATAACATATACTTTTGCACATTCGCCATTGTAAAGTGGACATTTTGCTGGTTTTCTTCATGTTGCGAACCGATGTTTTCTTTATCATTGTCATTTTCCATCTCGTCGGGGTAATAAAACTCGCTTCCGCTGTGATAGCTTTCGATTGAGTCTATGTCGAAATTAGTACTTGCCATAAAAAAAGTTAAAGGTTTACATGATAAGCTTCAATTTATGAAAAATTGCAACGAAGCAAGTGATGTAATCGACGACTCATCACGCAAGGGATACCGCCCGCTCCCAGAGCCAATCAGATCGCAGGATTTGTAGAATACCGCCCGCTCACGCACTATACTATTATTAAGAAGGAGTACTTAGGGTACATCTTAACTAAAGAGAACTTCGTGAATCTGGGCACTGGTCTTCATCAGGCTGTGTTGTTTATCAGTTTAAGAAACACCATGATTGATGATGATTGGTACATTTGCATCCTCGCTTTATATTGGTTGTTTAAGTGTGAATGGAAGATTTCGATTTCACTTCACAAACCTCAATAAGATATAATAGCGTATTCTCCCCGTTTTCCCGCCAATTCAAGCCATTTCAAAGTCAAATCGAGGCTATAGAGCCTCGCTTCCGTGTTCTCCCCTTTCATTCTCCAAAATGGCTTCGCGCTAGTTCGCTTCCCGCTGCTCGTCGGCTTCAAGAATTCGCTCGAATCCTTCGCAAATTCAGTCATCCTGCTTGGAAAAGCTAATATACAGATGGCAGATAACGAGGAGATTTCTACTGCGGTTTCAGATGAGGCAAACACCCCAGAAAAGAGGGTTAATTCTACGCCTTCAACGGAACGGTCGAAAGGCTCTCAGTTACCTGCTTCACGGAGGCAAAGTCAGGAGTCCTCAAGCAGTTCTAGTAGTTCCAGTGAGTCTGGCTCTTCATCGAGTGAAGACAGTGACTCCAGCAAGTCGGATAGTAGACACACGGCTCACAAGAAGCGTCAAAAACTAGCTGAGCGAGATACTAGTAACAACACCCCGCCGAAGCACGAGGGTGATGAATACGTGCGTTTTGACACGGAAACCAAAGCCTGTCGCAAGCTTGACTTGACAAAGGGCATGGTGAAATACGTGAATGACAAATTCACTACTTATGTGAAAGACAAATCCATTCATGAGACAGTCCTGGATTCCAACCCAGTACCCAGTATCGATTGTCCCAAAACCCCAGCAGTCGATGATTATTTGGACGAGATATTTGAGTCTCTCGGAAAGTCATATGGTCGTGAAAGTGACAACAATCTATCCAAGGTTCAGTCCCGACTCACTAATGTCATGGGACCACTTGGAAAATTATGGCTTACTTTAGAAAACGTTCGCACTGGGGAATCCAGTGAAGATCTCGATTTATTTGACTGCCTTAGGCTGGTGGGACAGTCTGTCTCTCTTCTGGGACAGGCAAAAGTAAGCCTTTCTTATACACGTAGGCTGACAGTCCTCTTTCGCCTCACAGGGGACATGAAGAAAGCCAAAAAACTTCTTACTAAACACGGGACTTCATTAACCAAGTCTCATAAGACTGTTTGGGAAAAAGTCCTACAAGGCTCTCCGTACAGCAACAAAGATTAGGAAATCTACAAAGGAGATTTCACACCATATTACTGGTTCCACTTCCTGGCCTTCCCCTCAGGCCTCCAGAGCCAAAAGGTATTCTAGGCAAGATTCCAGAAGCTCTCAGCCCTTTCGTCGTGGGCCCTCATTTCAGAGCAGAGGTGGGGGCAAGTCTGTCTCGTTCCGAGGAAAGAGCTCTTACAACAAAGGATATCCAAAAGGCAAGTCAGTTAAATTCAGGGTCAAAAGAGAGCACCTGAATCAAAAAGACAAGCTCCAGATTGCAAAAGAATTTCTGGAGACGTCATTACAGATAGTCCCAACAGACATCCAACCAGCTCTACGAGAACTAGGGTTGGACACATCAGTTTTAAGCAGGTCTCTGCCATTGGCAGGGAGACTCCAGATTTTTCAAACCAATTGGAGATTACTGACACAAGATCAGTACATTTTACAAATAGTCACTGGTGTGGTGATTCCCTTTCAACAAACCCCACTCCAGACAAATATGCCCCCTCATATATCTCACAATCAGTCAGAGAAAGAAAACATAGAGCAGGAAATTGCAGCAATGTTGCAAAAAGGGGCAATTCAGGTGGTCTCTCCAATGAAAGGGGAGGTTATCAGTGCAATATTTCTGGTTCCGAAGAAAGACGGGGGGAGCAGACCAGTGATCAACCTCAAGAGGTTGAATTCCCACATAGTGTATCAACACTTCAAAATGGAGGGATTGCACCTCCTCAAACATATAATTCAGGAAAAGGATTTCATGATCAAGATAGATCTCAAAGATGCTTACTTTTGTGTACCCATGAGCCAGCAGCATCAGCCTTTCCTGAGGTTCATTTGGGGGGGCACACGGTATCAGTTCACTTGCCTCCCTTTTGGTCTAGCTCCTACCCCTCTTTACTTCACAAAGCTGTTGAAACCAGTGGTGGCCCTGTTACGCAGACTTGGCCTGAGGATGATTGTCTATCTAGACGATATCATTGTGTTCAATCAGACTCGGGAGCGAATATTGCGGGACAGGGACTCAACCCTCTGGTTACTTCAGAATTTGGGTTTTGTAATCAACTGGAAGAAATCAGTGTTAGATCCTTCACATTGCATGGAGTACCTAGGCTTTGTGATAAATTCAATGGAAATGAACTTATCATTGCCAAAGGAAAAAATGAATCAACTCATCCAGTCTTGCAGAGACCGGATTCGGGAAAAAACTGCCTCCGTCAGAACCCTAGCCAAAATAATTGGGAAACTGACTTCATCAATGCAGGCTGTTCTCCCTGCACCCTTGCATTACCGACACTTGCAAATGTTGCAAGTGAAAGGTCTGCTAGCAGGAAAGAGTTACGAGACAATGGTATCACTCAACCAGAATTGTCAGAATGACCTTCAATGGTGGGTGGATCAGATTTCCACCTGAAATGGTTGGTCAATAATTACTCCAGCCCCCGACCTGGTAATAACGACAGATGCATCACTGCAGGGCTGGGGAGCAGTCTGCCAAGGGGTTCGCACGAGGGGACTTTGGTCTCAGCAGGAATCAAACACCCTTCATATCAATGCATTGGAGCTGAAAGCAGCATTGTTTGCTGTGAGAACTTTCACTGCCAAAGAAAGGCAGTTGCATGTCCACCTGAGAATGGACAACAGGACAGAAGTGGCTTATGTATTGAAAATGGGGGGGACACGATCCTTGGTATTGGTAGGGATAGCCCAGGAATTATGGGGTTATGCTCTGACCAAACAAATTACACTGACAGCAGAATATCTTCCTGGAAAATACAATCACGAGGCAGACTGGGAGTCCAGGCACTTCCAGGACTCGAGCAATTGGAAACTGAATCCCAGCATATTCCAGGCACTAGACCAACTCTGGGGGCCCCTAGAGATAGACCTGTTTGCCGACCGTCTCAATGCTCAACTGATGAACTATGTCAGTTGGTTTCCAGACCCATTTGCCCAGGCAACAGATGCCTTTCAGATTCCTTGGTCGAAACTGAAAGGTTACAGCTTTCCACCTTTCTCAATGATTTGCGGTTGTCTGGCAAAGATCAGGAAAGACCAGGCAACAATAGTTATGATAACACCAACTTGGCATACACAAGCATGGTACCCAGTTCTACTAGAAATGTCTTGCAGACAGCCAGTTCTGCTCCCCCCTCTCGAGAAAATCCTTATGTCTCTCAGTCAACAGCCACACCCCCTTGTTCTACAAGGAAGCTTACAACTAGGGGCTTGGATGGTTTCAGGCAAAACATCCTTGCAAAAGGAGTTTCAGAGCAAACTGCTGAGTTACTCAGCTCCCACTCCTGGCGCAAGGGAACTACGAGGGCTTACAATAGCGCCTGGTCACAGTGGTGTGGCTGGTGTCATCAGAGAGAAATTGATCCATTTTGCTCCACTGTGACCTCTATAGCTGATTACCTCACAGAAATGTTTAACAAAGGCAGATGCTATCGTACAATTAATAACCACCGCTCAGCAATCTCAGCATTTCACAAGCCCATTGAAGGCTGTAAGGCTGGGCAACATGAGCTGGTTTGCAAAGTATTGAATGCATGTTTCAATGCCAGGCCACCACAACCAAGGTATGTGGTGATGTGGGGTGTTGATAGGGTGCTAGATTATATTTGCACCCTAGGATGTGATGCCAACCTTTCGGACAAACAGTTGACCCTTAAGCTGAGTATGCTGCTTGCCCTTGCTTCAGCAGGCAGATCCTCTGACCTTCGGGCTCTTGATTTAAGATACATGACAGTAAAAGAGAGCTGCATAGTCTTTGAGCTTGGTCGGTTAACAAAATGTAGGAAGAAAGGTCAGTGTCCCCTTAAGTTGACATTCACTGCCTTTGACACTAACCCTGACTTATGTGCTGTCTCAACCATAAATTGTTATTTAGAACGCACTAAAGGATGGCGCTCTGATTGCAATAAAAATCAGCTACTGTTAGGCTATATCAAACCACATAAGGAGGTAGTTCCTTGTACAATTGCTGGGTGGTTAGTACAAATGATGAAAGAATCAGGGCTTGACACCTCCGAGTTTCGAGCTCATTCAACCAGAGGTGCTTCAACCTCTAAGGCCAAAGCTAAAGGGTTCTCATGTCAGGAGATAATGAACATGGCAAAGTGGAAGAAAGAATCCACTTTCAGAAGACACTATTTAAGGGATATTGTCTCTGAGGGGACAGGACAGGATGCCTTCCAGGCCACGGTGCTCCAGGAAGGTTAGATGCTTTGAACATACGCTATTATATCTTATTGAGGTTTGTGAAGTGAAATTGGAAATTTCATCAGTGCGCGAAGCGCACGCATTGAAATTATAATTTCACGAGCAAACCGAAATAAGATATAATAGCGTCCCACCCTGTCCCACCCATTTATGTTCCCTATTAGGGATTTAAGAGACAAAATCTTATTTCGGTTTGCTTCCTCCTTCCAGGTGCTAAGCACAACTAGGATGTGTAGTGACAGTCAAGACCCTTGAAAGAGGCCTAATGGAGACTTACAGTGACTTGATCAATGTTGTAGTTTTTCTTATTCAAACTGCATGTCATGCATTTTTTGATAGTTACCATATTCCACTCTTTGGGAATGTTTGAGCACACGTTTGTACTCCATTATTGTTGCGTTTATCACTTCATTGTTTATTATCAATGTAGTGCATTCGTTTTTCACGTGCAAAGTGGTTACTACATAACAGTAAAGTTATTTTGTTTCCTATCCTACGTCTCAACTCGTCTTCTTCCGCTCCCTTTCGCTCACCGATTTTGGAGAATGAAAGGGGAGAACACGGAAGCGAGGCTCTATAGCCTCGATTTGACTTTGAAATGGCTTGAATTGGCGGGAAAACGGGGAGAATACGCTATTATATCTTATTTCGGTTTGCTCGTGAAATTATAATTTCAATGCGTGCGCTTCGCGCACTGATGAAATTTCCAATCCTCGCTGTTCACACTATACGCTATTCCAATCGGCTATTCTGTGCTGTTTTATCTTTGGGCCTCCAAGCTTCTAAAATTTCATTCCATTAGCCCTGTTTATGTTGTCAGAGTCAGGAAACCTTATGTGAATAGCCTCTTCGAGCCTTGGGGTCTACCATCGTGGGTCGCTTTCAATAAACTTAATCTTGTCCCAGAGCCGATAGTGTCTGGTCCCATTAGCATGCCCAAAAGCTAATGAAGTCTGAGTACGAGCAAAACGAATATCTCCATCGTGCTCCTTGATCCGTTCATGCATTGATCTCCCTGTTCCTCAAAATAACCTTTGTCACATTCCAAGGGAATCTCGTTAACTGTACCGCCACACTAAGTGTGATCTACTGAATAAAATAAAACCAATAATAGAACTAGTTTGCTGATATTTTGATTTCAAACACAACCTTCTGCCTGTGTTATTTTATTTTCTAGTGTCCCAACTTCAAGCAGCCAATCCACCAAGGAAAAGAAAGAGTCATCAACCCCCGAAGGTAAGATCAACGTTAAGCTAAATTTTTTATTTATTTTTTGCTCTATATATGATCACGAACTCTAGAATCCAGAGATGTGTGACAAAAACCCAGGAATCAAAGGCTATAAGCAACTCGTAGATGGAGAGTTGCATAATTTTGGTCGCGATAAATGGCATCGCAAAGGTCATGGGTTCGAATCCAGTTCTAGCCTGAGGTTTTTTTCAGGCTTTCTTTCCGCAACTGCTTAAGTTGCGTACTAACTGCGAGGATCGTTCTTGTATTTGATCTATCATCCAAAGTTTAAAATATGTGTTTCATATATTTACATTCGTTTAAACGGAAGTTAATTAGCCATGCGATAATTCTGGTGCAATTTCTTGTGACGGACGAAGCGTGTCTATAAGAATAGAGAGAGAACTTGTAGGACCAAAAAAAAAAAAAACATTCCTTTGGTCTGGAATAGTTAGTATTATTAATTATAGAGTATTGTTAATAATCGAACTAAGAACTGCCCAAAAATCAAAGTTGAACGATTGTGCTGATTCTTGTATTACATCTTAATGCGCTCGCGAGGACATCTCTTTGTTTGGGTAAGATGTCTTAGTTAGAAAAATCCAGAGAAAAGCAAACAAAAGCTTTCAAAAATGCCACTATTAAAATGATTTCGCGTTTTTCCAAACATCATCGCCATTATTCGTGTACAATCTTGCTGTTTGTTGCTGTCAGCCATTTGTCAAGTCGTGTAATTTCCTCATCAACCTCAGCGCCTCAGCGATCAGCTCTTCGATGTATTAAACTGTTCCATTTTCTGACTTCTTCTGCGTTTTTGCCTGCTTTAAAGGGGAAGTGTTATGGGGTTTTTGATCTCTTTTGTTAAAAATGGTGAAACAAAACCCTCACATAGCTACAAAATAATTCTAGAACAACGAGGATAAAGAAATCAACTCAATTCTTGAAAGGAACAACTCGTGAACTGTTCTAGTGCGTTTTGGAAACAAAAATGCGAAAACTTGAAAAACGTTAGCCTACCATTTTTCAAGTTTCAATCCATTCCAACCTACTCTGGCTCTGGTCAGACGCATTAATCGACAGTTTTATTGCATTGGGGTGATACCTGATTACAAAACTAGATATTTTTTTTTGTTTCTATTGACAGACAAACATTTTTGGGTTTTGAAATGACACTAAATTCGCGTGATACTTCCCCTTTAAACATTGCTTATTGCCTACCTCCCTCACTAGAGCTTGTAGGGTTTCGCGAAAGCGTTCAATCGCTGCTAAACTTTGGTTAGTTATCCTTAAAAGCAGAGATTTTGAGAGATATCGCTCAAAGGATTTTTTCATTTTTTAAAATAAACGTTCTGTCTTCCTTGAGCAAACGGAAGTCTTTCTAAGTGTCACGTTACTTTCTTGGCTTATGACGTTACATAAGCTGTTTTTGAAAATGGGGAACATAAATACCCCGAACTTTTGAAGACATTTGTTATTGAAACGTTTAGTACAACCGTGCCTATGTAATTCCGCCTTTTAAAATGGAACACATTCCTTACCTTTTAGGACATTCTCACATTTATCTTGTCACGTGACCTATTTTCCTTATTTCCCTTCACGGTTTATTCGCCTTCACAATAAGAATAGCGTAGATAAATAGATTCAACTCCCGATAATCGACACTCGACATGCACTACTAAGTTCTCGTCTTTCAATGCTCTAAAGGTAATGCCATACAATATTCTTTTTGACTGTACATAATGGATAATCACTCTGTTAGCATTGCCACAAGGGTCGAGGTAGCCTGCAAGCAAGCTCTCCCGGGGTGGGAACGCTTGCCTCCCACGCAGTCGTTTTAGGGGACTCGTTTTACCTTGTGGGGAAGAGGTAGCACGAGTCCCCTAAAAACGACATGCGTGGGAGGCTGTGGGAACGCAAGATTTAGCTTGCGAGCAACCCCGCACCTCCTCTTCCCCGAGGGCTTGCTCGCAGGCTAGGGTCGATGTAACTTCATTTCCGGCGTACAATTTCTCACAGTAACATTCGCTCTTAATTTTCTACTGAATATTAACCTATCAAGGATATGTGGGCTTCAGGGGTGAAGAAAAAAAAAACCCTTTGACCTCGGTGGGAACGCTTGCCTCCCACGCAGTCGTTTTAGGAAACTCGCATTACCTTGTGGGGAAGAGGTAGTACGAGTCCCTTAAAAACGACATGCGTGGGAGGCTATGGGAACGCAAGATTCGAATCCGGGATACGTGGATTCAAATCCCATCGAATACAAAGATTATGTTCCTTAGCTCGTGTGGACCACATTCCCTTACTAGCGTAATATTCAGTAGGAAATTTAAGTGGTTTTCTTCCAGTTCTTAAATTTACACTGCAGAGTTAAGCCGAGACTTCCTTATTCTATTTTGAGCTTACAAGTTTTCTTTCCCAAACCCGCAGCTTTCCAGGAGGGTTCAAAAACTTCCTACCCAAGAGGAACTGTGCTGTTATCGACACTTATGCGTTATGGAGTAGTCTCTTACAAGAATACAGACGTGGAAACTTGGAAAGACGGTGGGAAATGGCGGCTTTCTGACGCCTCTGCCGGATTGCTGTGGGAGAGGTGGAATTCAACACCCATGGCTCGACTTGAACTTGTGACTGATGACAATGGTGTGGCTACTGTGAAAGTCACTGAAATATTTGGTCCAAATACTTGCTCTATCTTGTAAAAAAGGAAAAACTCAAAAACAAACAATTAGCAAGATAAATAAATAGCGATTGTACATGCCAAACTTGTAAGTTTAAGAAGACAAGGCCCACGGGAACGGTTATGTTTGTGTAGTTTATGGCAAAGAAACAAACCATGGTTATCTATTGTGTATCGTAAACGTAAGTAGAGAGCGATAAGAAATGGCCAAAAGCAACACAAAACCAGGAGTTTGTTTGGTGGAAGTAGGATATAATATTTTTGTTTAATATTTAGAATATATTTTAGACAACAGTATTGCACTGTGAAGGTGATTGTTTCTTGAGCAATCATTTTAAAAAAAACAACATAAAAAAAAAATAGAATAAAAAGCCTGATAGATATAAGCTATTGTTTAAAATAATTTCTCCAACCACTGAGCCACCGGAAACTAGTAGCGAGCTACATGATTTACTTACCAGGCTCATATGACTAGTGAAAAGAAGGTAATGTTAATGGATTTCTGCCCCCCCCCCCCCCCTCTCCTCCTTTCCGCAGCATGAGAGTAGAGGTTTCAGTGGAGAAATTGCAATTGTGCTAAGAAGAAATCCCGTTGATAGGCCACCACGCAACTAAATTTGGTTTAAAAGTTCACCCTGACAAAGTGCGCGCTATACTTGAAATGACACTTCCCACAGATGTAAAGAGTTTATAGCGCCTCAATGGTACCGTTCAGTACTTGACTAAATTTCTTACCATCCCTCGTCACAGGAGAAATCCTGGAATGATATCAAAATGGCCATCGCGCAGGCACCGGTCTTACGTTATTACAGCTTAAATGATGAGGCTACTCTCCAGTGTGATTCTTTTGATCCGGGGTTACGAACCGCTCTGCTTCATTTACAGCAGCCTGTAAGTTTTGCATAGAGGGTCCTTACCCAAAACGAGGTCAGATACGCTGACATTCATGAAAAAGAGCTACTAGCTACTGGGTTTTGTGTTCGCTTTCGAAAAATTTGACAAGCATATTTTTGGGCGTGATGTTATCCACGTGTTAGCGGACCACAAGCCCCTAATGTACACCGCTGAAACCCTTAGCTGCGCGTTCCTTCATGAAAGGCATCTTCTGAAGAAGTCAAGTTTCTATAGTCTGAACTTCATGTTAACGTATTTCCTCCATATTAATAGGTTTGTCTCTCCAACACTGAACAAACAAAAATCGTTTATCAAAACATTGGGTTTAAAACTTCCAACAAATTAACAGGGAAGCCTATTGAACTCCAGAAAAAAATTCGTGTACCATAAAGGCGCCGTTACACGTTGAAACTTTTAGCTGAAACTTGTGTGCAACGGCGCTGCGAAACAAGTTTCAGCAGGCGTTGCACCGTGTAACATGGTCGGTTTCGTGAAACTTTTTCGAACTTCCGTTGCGAGACAAGTTTCACGAAAAGTAGAACCGCTTTCTACTTCTGCAACGGCTCGCAACGGTCGCAGTGGTGAAAAAACAAGAGTTTCACCGTGTAACACTACTTCGTGAAATTGGTCTCGTTCGCCGTTGCACACAAGTTTCAGCTAAAAGTTTCAACGTGTAACGGCGGCTTAACGTGTACAGTTGGAAAACGCTTTCAGAATTCAGGGGTTTGTTTCCCTCCATACTTGCCCTAGATTATAGTTTATAAAATATTTGAGATAGTGCGCGCGCTCTCATTGGTCGATAGGTGTGTTTAGATGAGAGTATGTAAACACGGTTGTGACGTCACGCTTTCTGTGTCTACCGGCACAATTTGAAAACATTTCAAAGCTTTCGCAAGACTCGCAAAGTAATTTCAAGTACAACTGTTAAGGAAATGGTGAAAAATTTCCCAAAATTTTAATCGGGGTTTGCCTATCTCCTCCCCCCCCCCCCCCCCCTTGAACCCGAGGGGAAAAAAGCAAAAGAAAGAAGAGCCACAGCGCTTTGCCTGCCTCGCTAGACGACCTCGTCGAGGGAGCTCAAGTGAAGACGACAAAATATGCAGCAAATACGCAGTAAACGTTTTTCAAGGTAATTTTTGCATCTGAGTACCACAATAAAATTTCAGAAAATGTACACGAAAACGAACACAAAACTATATGCTACAGACTGTAAATGTTTCAAATCAAACTTTGTACGGCCGGTTGCCGTATTTTGGCTGTCAAATTTGTATAAAATCTATTTTCTCTGAGACTTTCTCAGCGTAATAATCTACTGTTACGATTACTATTACCAGCAACAACTTCACAGTCTGGATCCGCTGCTTGTGCTATGATTCCTAAACAGCAAAACTTCACAAGGCACGATGAGCGACTCGACTTCTCGGCCATCTCAGGCTGCCACATCGGGCAAGTTCACGTAACTTTCAAGAGCGACCATGCACAGTGACATTCATTTTCAGCTTAAATAAACTCCTCATCTTGAAGTTCTTTCCTTACAGAATCGTATATTTTGAACATTTCTTCTAGTTTTCACCGAATGTTCGGTATTTTTCTGTAAGATTTACGAGAATTCAAAGCTGAAATCGCCGTCATCCACACGGGGCTCGCTGACGTTTGCCACAAATTTCTGCTTGATTTTGACTTTTATAACGCAAATTTTGATTGGTTCCTGTGTTGTCAGATGCGCGTTTTCATTGGCTAGTAGCAAAAATGATTGTCCAGAGCGTGTACTGAGAACATCTATTTCAATCAAGAAATAAATAAACAAAATTTCCCTTCATTTGTCGAATTATTTTTTTTAGAAATATTTTATAAAAGCAATAGAAGACTTTTTCCCCGTGTTTACATAGCCTCATCTAAACACTCGGGGAGTTGGGAGAATTCTCGAAAGTTATGCAAACCCTCGACTGCGTCTCGGGTTTGAATAACTTTCTCGAATTCTCCCAACCCCCCTCGTGTTTAGATGAGGCTATGTAAACACGGAAAAAGTCCTCTTTTGCTTAAATACAAAAGTAAACTAACTGTTTTTTTATTTGATAGGATTAGTCACGAAAAGTACCACATTTACTCCAAAAAGCGGCGTTGCGGTGCTTATTAAATTTCTCGTCTCTTCGAAGGGAGAGTGACTGTTTTTGCTCTTTAAACCTATTGTTTTGCGGCGTTGTCGTTGCTTAAGCTCCCTAATATTTAAGAAAAACACTTCAAATGTAGTTTTCTATTTTCCAAGATCGTTCTGAGAGTTTAAAAGTGATATTTTTGTGCGCTTAAACAGTTTCATCTGTTCGGTTTCTTTAGTTGAATTTGCTTAGTCTTCCGAACAAATCAGTTTACCAGCGAAATGAACTATCGGTTGCCCCTGACTTTACTTAGTAGTAATCCTATAACAAGCTTCTTGAGTAGGACATAATGGTTGCCGAAAAACATGGGACGAAAATTTCCACTGGCAAATACTTTCAGATGATTCTGATTAGTAATTTGAGTTGAAGTTAGCATCTTGTCTTTACACGTACTTGGCTCAAGCGTAGGTCTCACTAATATGACTGTTTGTTTGGTTTGTATGTCAAGAATCTTTGGTTGATTAGTGATGGTTTGGAAGAAAAAAACCTTTTCAAATTATTCTTTTCAAAGAAAATGCTGTATTAAAAATTCCTTTTTTAAGCTTTTCCCCACTTCAGTACGTGGACACTGTTATGATATAGATTAGCAAATTATAGGAAACCGTTAAAATCAACTGCGTCGTGAAAAACAGTCGTTTAGAGATAAGTGTGTAGTTATTTCCCACCTACAGTTGATTATAATTACTAATTTTTAATAAGCTGCTTCATGTCCAAGTGCCTAAACTTGTAAACTAGTGTGCCATATTGTCTCTAATAAAGTTTTCCAATGTAGCCTATATACTGTGACAGAATTTCATTCGGGGGAAGTGGAGGGAGTTGGGGAGTGCACTTACATGTGCCATTATCACTTAAAGGACTACTGGTACAAAAAAACTAAGGGCACATTTGGGACATATTCTGTTTATTCTAAAAAAAAGGAGCAGGCTGAAAAAGTTATGTTGTATCTGTTTCCCGATAACGAAAATTTAATAGCAAAAGTAAATGAATCGAATTCTTATTGGTGCTACGAAAATTTTATGGCAAAAGTAAATGAATCGAATTCTTATTGATGTTCTAAGCCCTGGTCAAATGGCGCATGATAGTCGATGATAGTTGATGATAGTCAAAACTATCATCCACTATTATCAACTATCAAGCGGGTGGTCAAACGGCTCAAAGAAACTCGTGATAGCGGACAATAGTTTACCGTGAGCCTCTAATGTCAGGAACCTGCCGAGTGTTAACATCACAAACAAAACTTCGCAGGTGTGAATTTTTCGCGGCGAAAGAAGCCTGCTTTGTTTTCCTTCTTTTGTTGGAAGATATTGAGGGCACTGATGGAGAAAAAAGCTGACCGAAGAACTATCATCAACTTCCATTCGCGTGATCAAACGGGAAAAGCTATCATCAACTATCATTAAGAATTTGAACACGGTCAAAGTGAATAATACTCGGTGAAAGTCGATGATAGCGCATGATAGTTGGTGGTTAAACGAGCTCGAGCGCGCGCGCTTTAACTATCATCGACTGTCATCAACTATCATTGACTATCATGCGCCGTTTGAACAGGGCTTCAGAAGAAGAATATATTTAATTTTTTGAGGTATCGTGATTTTGGAATATGCGAAAACTGTCCCAAAAAACGCGCTCTAAAACTAACCCGCAGAATAGGCAGTTATTTCCTACCTACAGATATAATTGCCAATAGTTGATTACTTTTCTTTGATATTAAAGCTGCTTTATGTCCAAGTGCCTAAACTTGTACACTAGTGTGCCATATTGTCTTTAATAAAGTTGTCTAATGTAGCCTAAGCTCTTTCGTATATAACAGAATTTCACTCGGGGGAAGTAGAGGGAGTTGGGGAGGGGGTAGAGTAGTGCACTTTCATGTGCCATTATCACTTAAAGGAAATCGCTAAAAATGCGTCAAAATTTCCTGCAATAACAGAAGTCCCACCGGTACAAAAAAAAAAAACTAAGAGCGCGTTTGTGACATATTCTGTTTATTCTAAAAAAAGAAAAGAAACAGGCTGAAAAAGTCATGATGTATCTGTTTCCCGGTAACAAAAATTTAATGGCCAGAATAAATTAATCGAATTCTTATTTATGTTTTAGAAGAAGAATATATTTAATTTTTTGAGGTATCTTAATTTTGGAATATGCGGAAAAATGTCTCAAAGAACGCGCTCTAAAACCTTACCCGCAGAATAGACGGTTTTTTATTTTATTTCATATTTGTAATCCGTTTTCCGAACGACCGAGCGAGAAGCGTAAGATAAAAAATCTTTTCTCCAGAGGCTATACTTATGGCCTCAACATTTTAAAAGCTGTTAGAAGCTCATGACATTGCGTAAGCATCGTGTAAGCTACTGATCATGATTGAAGTTTGTTGTCATATAGTTGTTTGCACTGCTACCATGGTGGTGGAAGAAACAAAAGAAAATTTGCTCACATAGTTTGCATAAAAATGGCAGTTAACTCCCCGAGGAGAAAAATTTTATTGTTCCTGTCTACTAACATGGCCGCCATAACGTCATATGCAAACTATCAATACCGACACAAAATGGACTTTGAACAATGGCCTTGAATTCTAGATTTTGGACTTTTGTTCCTGTCCTTGCTTATTGGTTCCTATCAGAACAAAGCCCATTATTATATATTGTGTTGACCATTTATTTCCATACTATGACTAAGTGGTAAACGAGACGTCATGCATCCAACTTATATCCGTGCAAAGAAAGACGCGATTGCCAGCGTTGAAGTACAAACAAGAATGAGGCAGTGTGTGGCTGTGTTTCTTACTATGCTGGTAGTGGTTGTTTTGTTGCATATTTCTAATACAACCAGGACACACGGTGACTGTTCACAATCAAAAAGCAGCAGCCGATCTGGCAGTTTCTCGCGATCAAAGCGGTCGAAATCCCTAGCGTGGGCAATGGCGACTTCAGTGGCGAATTCAATGTCGAGCTCAATGTCGGGATCAGCGTCAATGGCGAAAAGTAAGGCCATGTCGATAACCAGATGCAAGTTTAATCCCGACGATGGATGAAAGCATTTACAGCATCTCTCCTATTTCAACATGGGCAAACTAAATTTGATCGTTTAACTGGTTTTAGCCAGTTACTGTACTTTTAATTACGTTAACCAAATCGCGGAATAAAAATCAAAGTGAAAAAGGAAAAAAGTGGGCGTCGAAGTGCTATGGACTTTGAGAAAGCCATGATGCTCCAGACGGCACAGCAGTTGTATTTCCATGCTAGGCTAACGATGATTGAGTGTCACTGATTATCAAAAGTTGCAGGAGTTGCTCAATCAACAGTGAATTAGACATTCCGAAAAGGAATCGATGATGTTATGTTATTGAATTCAACAATGGTTTTTAGTATATAACGCTACTGGAGAATCGAAATGCAAACTTTACCTTTTTCCTAACGCTTCTGAGCTCGATATATCTATACTATTTGTACGATTCCTATAAGTGGCTAAGGTATGTATACTGTATGTACAATTTCAGTCAGATTTATGTAAATGCTTTAATTAGTTTGTTTACAGTTAAGGTGCGCTTAGATAACAAGCCAATTTTCAGGCACTTCACTCAAATGATGGGAAACAAAAAATCGAAATTGAACATAGCCTGCGAAGGCCGGAAAAAAATTTACGTCTGCGTTCGCAGGCTAGTTGGAAGAAAGCTGGCTTTCAGAAGAATGCATGTAGGCTATTGTGAACTTAAAAATACCTCCTTCATAACTTTGTTCAATTTTACAAGAACCTTACCATTGTATTAATTTCAACCTTATTATTGCAAGAATTTTTAAATAATAAAGTAATAAATACAACTTGTACTGGTTATGCGTATTTAGACAAAAATAAACAGTTATACATAAATCTAGCATTTTTTTTCAGGCTTTCTTTTCGCAACTGCTTACTAACTGTGAGGATCTTTCCCTCTATCAAATAAATTATACAGTCAACAACGTTTATTACGGACACCTTCGGGACCTCGAGTTAGTGTCCTTAACTGAGCGAGAGTCCGTAATTTAGTGTTTATTTATTTCATGATCAGTCAAACATCTGTACTCTATTTTTGCCGGGGACTTGTTTAGCTGCTGTCCGTATTCTCGGGGTGTCCTTAATAGCGAGGTGTCCGCAAGGCGAGATTTGACTGTACTGCGAACTGCTGAATGTTGCAAGTGTGTTAGTGAGTCGAACAATCGTGTGGGTTGTAGTGGGAATATGTGACCCTCAACTTACGTTGGTGGGCAAGGCACCCGAAAGTTTGAATTCATACAAAAATGCCCTTCGGTTAAACATTTTTTCCGAAGATATATGTACCCAAATGTTTTGACAAAGGAGCCGATGAAAACTTAAGTAGTTCGTAAAAGGACACCGAATCACGGGCTTTATGGCCCCGAGGAGGAGCAGAATGATGAAAAAGAAAGAAGAAAGGAGAAAGAAGTTAAGGGAGAGGAATAAAAGACTATGCAAACTTTTGTTTTATTTTCACTGGCAACTTCAGCGCAACAATCTGGATTTTTCGACCGTGCTCGGCATAGGATGCGAAGCTTTAACGTGGCGTCTGAATTCATATGGTTCGTGCTTGCTTCCAACATCGATCAACCGACCGCGAATCTAGGTATTTTTCTTGTTTTGCAGACTAAACTCATTCTTTTCAGCCATTGCATTTTCTCTAACAAGCGCCATAATTTCTTACGTGAATTGATCATTGAAACACTGATAGATTTATTGCCGCGCCGCTTGCAGCAAATTTGGAGAAAATGCGCGTTACAAGTATTATTATTATTATTATTATTATTATTATTATTATTATTATTATTATTATTATTTTTATTATTATTAAAATTCAAGTTTTATTGAGGGGCTTCTGGTCATTTCAGTATTCATTTGATGATCCCGGCGGGCCGAAGGTTATTCGAGGATGGGTATTTTGCTTGCAATTAAAAAAATAGCCGCCGTCAACCTCCATCTTTGCAAACCACCAGCATTGTCACGGTGTGAAAATGATTAAAAGTTAATTTGCATTTTGCAGCATTAAAAGAGACATTAAACTACAACAGTGAGACTGGAATATCATGAATCAGGTAAGTAACACATTTTCTTTTCGAATTAAAGAAGCAAACTCGAAAATCTCCAATTTTGGATTACGAAACAAGAATTCTCGCCGGCTTTAGTACAAGCTAACCTTTTGACTTTCAGGTGAAACAATTAAGAGAAAAAGCGCTAGAAAACTTCAGTTGTGATAAAAACAAGCATTCGATAATCGGGACGAGTTTAGGTAGAGATTAGTTTTACTGAAAGATCATAAACCAACTGGAAACAATCAATTAATAAAAAATATTCCACGTCTAAGCACTGGAAAAAAAGTCAGCTTTAGCCCGCGCAAAACTTTTCTAAATGACGTTTTGCTCCGCGTCACAATGGGAGACTGACAGAACGCAGTTAACAGTTAACATGTTAGTGGCAGCGTATAAAATACTGTTACAGTTTTAGCGACCAATAGGCGAGAGAAATTAACGATGGAGCGCGAAATTCATGATTCAGGTTAGTAAACGTATTTGCGCTTCGAATCAGATACGCAAATTCGAAAATTTGACATTTTAGAGGTTGGAACTCCGACGCAAAAATTCGCGAAAATGCGGCGAAAAAGTTTTTTGATGAAACTCGGATCAACTAGAAAAATCTGGACAAAAAAGTAGTAGGAAACGTAAAGTTGAAAATTCATAAAATTGATATGTCGAGATGAATTCCCGCGTTGTGTGTAGTAATGAATTTATTTTAACTGTTTTGAAACAAAAAGTAACAGCGAAATGTTTGTTTATACTTTGACACGAGTGCGGAACCTTGGCAACGCAAGTTGGCATGCGTCACAGTCACGAAAACGTCATTAAGGAGAGCCTCGTTTCCAGGCCTCATTGCTCATTTATTATTATTAGTTTTTTGTTTCGGTCATTTTTGGAGTTCAGCACAAAAATCCCGACATGGGAATTTAGTTTTACTTACAAAATTTAAATTTTGTTCCATTTAGGCGTAAACTGCATATCCCATAAAAGGTTACAAAACAAATTAGCTTGTCTAAGAGCTGAAAAGACCACAAGGTAAGTTACTTACATAACAGATAGTTAGAGCGGTCAGTTCGAATTAAGTGTCAAAAGTAATTTCGCGTTTGCTTTGGTTTTGCATTACTACGCTCTGTGATCGGTTAACAAAACTCGCGCCACTTTGTCAACCAATGGGAATCCAAACCAAAACCAATCGTGTTTTTGCCGCACGCGTTTTCCCGCGCCGGGCGCCAGTTACATGTTTTTGCTTCGAATTCTGATTGGCTCATTGTGTTGTTTACATCTGTTGCGATTGGCCAGAGTAATTACTTTGGTTTTGACGAGTTTTGGAGGAATAAAGCAACAGAATTTACATTGAGGTTCAGATATGAATAATTTAATTTTTTTGTTTTATTCCCCCACACCTCGTAGCCAAGCTAGAATTTTAATATATCGGAAAGGATCTATTACAGAACGAGAAAGGAAGAATCCTTGAAAGGCATCGTCAGGAAGTGTGTCCTGAATAGCGCACATTTTTGCCTTCTCGCTTTAAAAATTCTTTAGAAACCTTGTGAGTTTTCTTTTCAAATCCTCTCGTTATAGAAACTGATAAACATTTACCAAAGAAACGCCTGCACCGACTAACCTGAGTGTCAAGACCTCCTAAGGGGAAGGGGGAGTGCAGGGGGAGGAGGACGAGAGGTATACTCAGGCGCAGCGACAGACCTTTTGTTACAGCCGGTCACGTGAGACATTCATAAAACTGAAGCTTCTTTTTTTAAATAATTTTATCAAAAATAGAACGAGTATCTGGAAGTGAAACAAAATGCCAGTTTCAATTTATATAAGTGGGTGCAAGAGGCCTTGTATTCTAGTCACGCTCCATTGCTTTATGCAAATTTTCTAAGTGCCAAAAAAATCCTGTCTAACTGATTTGCTCTTGTGGTGGATTTATTTTGTTACGTTCATCTGGTTTCTTACAATTAGATACAGCTACCAAATTTTACAATAGAAGTTTTACAATAGTCGTTCACGTGACAAATTGTTACAAACGGCCTTCGGAGTTGAGTTCTTTGTAGTTTGAAATACTGGCCTAAAGTTCAACTTTTTTGTAGTCACTTCGACACCTTTGTTGTTGTTGTTAATGATTTTACTTTTCTGTCTTCTTCAATAGCAAATAGCAAAGTAAGTTTTCTAACGAAAGAATCGATAAATTAGTGATGGAATCGATATTTTAGCAATAGAATCGATATATTAGTGAATAAGGGGTTTCAGAGGCCAGTATAGGCCCTGCGTTTATGCTACCTAACCAGAGAAGTCAACTGCCTTCGGTTTTTCAATTTATAAAGGAAATCGGTAAAATAAATTGCAGTTCAAACTGTAATGGTCTTTTATTTCTCGGTAGAACTGCGGAAGATTTGGCGAAGAAGACTACTTCTGAAAGTTTGGAGGAGGTAAATAGATTGTTTTTTACACTGCAGAGGATAAATAAAGGTTATATTATTATTATTATTATTATTATTATTATTATTATTATTATCATTATTATTATTATTATTACTATTATTATTATTATTATTGTTATTTTCATTGTCATTGTCAGTATTATTATTATTATTATTATTATTATTATTATTATTAATATCATTATTATTATTATTATTATTAGTAGTATTATTATTATTATTATTATTATTATGTGCAGTTGATAAACGTATGGATGCTAAAATAGAACAGCAGAGGGCACGCAGCGTAACCTATGCGATCTCAAGGAACTATAAAAAGAAAACTGCTGAGTTAAAAAAAATTAGCGATAAAGTATAAAAATCCGTATAGACAATCTAAAGCTCTCTAATACAAAAAGCTATATTGAACTCCTATGCTATTCCCTCGAGGAAAGTCAATTGACGGTCGCTTTGAAAGTTCTCACTATGTTGAGAGAATAATAATAATAATAATAATAATAATAATAATAATAATAATAATAACAATAATAATAATAATAATAATTATTATTATTATTATTATTATTATTATTATTATTGTTATTATTATTTTTGTTATTATTATTATTATTATTTGTTATTATTATTATTATTATTATTATTATTATTATTATTATTATGTCGTTCAGTAAATGTGTCTATCGTATTGATTTGTTATCTAATTCATACTTTCCGCTTTCTTTAGCTTTAGAAACGTTAGTTTCTTTGGCTTCAGTACCAGTGTGTTCATTTGATGCTCGTTGTTGTTTTTCAGATTAGTTAGCTGACTTTTATATTGTTATGAAAAAGCTTGCACTCGGTACTACTGCCAATAATGTTGTCTTTGGTTTTGCTTTCCAGTGACTACTATTACAAAAGGTTCACAAAAATTAATCTTAATCTACATACTTTCGGAACGTTTTGTAAACAAAAAAAGAAATAAAACTTGTAAGATACAACTAGTCGAGTGTTGGAGGTGACCCATCCACAATGTGTGACACATACTGGTGCTTAGCTTTGTTTGTGTGTTTTACAATCTACTGTGTTTCGTGTTTTCGTTTTTCCATAATATGTATCTTGATCTAGTGACCAGCGATGAGGAGGGGAAAAGCTGGAACTGACGGATGCATGAAAACCAAACAGCAATGTCGTTTGAAGATAAAGGACAGAAGCACGATAAAAGCTAATACAAGTTATTGTCATTTCATGTTCATGTCGCTGGAGTTGGAGGAACTTGCTAAGATCCTAACTAGCTCTCTTGAAAATCATATGTTCCTTTACTTAAAGCCACCAGAAAACAGTAAAAAAAAATAAGGAAGAAACAGTGCCAGATCTGGAGCGAAAGGTGGCGGAACAAGACTGTGTGTAAAGAAATGCCCCATTGGACACCCAACATCAGATGAAGATGCTGCAGAAACCGTTACAGGAGGTTAACATCTCTGAATTATTATAGCTTTTCCTTTATATTACACAATTTTAATAAGAAATACCAGGATTAAAATTTTTGTCCGTACTCTCAAATTCATAACCACTTGCTACAGTACAATAAACAGTATCGCAGGAAAGTACTACTCAGGAGCGTTAAAAAAACAAAACACCAAAATACCACAATGTAGGAAATCACCCACATACTACAAAAGCTAAAGAACGTCATTTGATATAATAAGAAACCCACCACAGGAAACTACTAAAAGTAGCTTTATTTGAATGGCCACACCGTAGAAATTTAATCCACGACTCAAAGGCTAACGCGACATTGCGGTGAATAGTAAGTCAGGAAAATACTGCTTCATAGCTTCCATTTGAGTGGTCGCAAGGTTTGAGAGTGAGAAAAACTGTATTTCAGCAATTTGAAATTTTCTCTTGGGGTAAAAATAAGCAACAATGTTTTTATGTTCCATTTTATAGAGGGATGCTACTATAGGAACACAACAGAGTGAACTGAACAAGACATCGAAAGCCCTCTCAGACGCCGAATCTAATAAACGATCTTGAGAACCGAGTATCGGAGAAAGGCAATACTATCATTGAACTGTACAGTCTGAGGGAGAAAGACCAGGAAAATGACTAAAGCACATCTGGACGAGTTAAACCACGCCTTGAATGAGAATATTGCAAGACTCAATCGAGCTAATCAAGAGCTACAGGAGAGAGATGGAAAACTTAATCACATGACGCAAAAGAGATGGAAGGAGGAATGCTAATGAATGTGAAAGAATTCATAAAGAGCACCAGCAAGAGTTAGAAGCCGTGAGTTCAAAACATGTTTCCGAATTGGAAGATCTAAAGTTGTTGACGAATAAACAACTGGAAGAAAAAGGCCAAGAGTATGGTGGCCTAGGGTTGCCATAAGGAAATTCCCTCACTTTTACAATTTCCACAACGATTATTTTAATTTCAATCGTTGTTTTATACTTAATTGAAAAAAAAAACGTAAAAAAGTAAAAAAAAAAAAAAATGATTTGAATTTGAAATTATGATAAAGGTATGCTTGTTTAAAAATGAACATCAAAGAAAAACGAAATCAATTAAGAAATAAATGAAACTGAATCTTTAAAAAATAAAAGCTAAATTAAACTAAAACTAAAAGGAAAAGGAAAATGAATTCAAAAATTTATCCATGGCCTATCTTTGCCAAAGGTTTTTATTTTCTAAACACGAAAAAAAAAAATGGGCGATGGCCTAGCGTCGCCATAGACCAGAATTCCTTTAGAATGTGCAATTTAAGACCAGGATGCCTTTTGGGGTATGCTATTCAAGATGGCGACTGCTCACATTCGAAACAACGATTGGCAGGAGGACGAGGGGTTAAAAGAGGCTTTAACTCGTTATGTGAGGGAAAACCTTCGTCGAAATGAAGTTTTAGACTTTGTGTCGAGAGATTTCAGTGACTATGCGTGGAGCCTGGGGACGCTGGACAGAAGACTTCAGTACTTCGGCATAACGTACACTGACCGAACTGTTCAGGTCGACGAGGTCGAGGACGCAGTGAAGCAAGAAATGCAAGGGCTGGGGAAACTTCTTTGATACCGTGCGTTGCACAAGAAACTCAGACAAGTGCACGACCTTAATGTCCCACGGGATCATGTGTATGCGGTAATGTATAATGTAGATCCAGATGCACTCGCTGAAAGGGCTCCTCAATATAAAAAGAAGAAGGCCAAAGGCAACTTCATATCACGAGGCCCGAAATGGGTTCACTCTCTTGATGGCCATGACAAGCTAATGGGCTATAAAAACAGCACCTTTCCTATTGCTGTTTATGGATGCATTGTCACTTGCACATGCAAGTCTAATGTCATTGCAATGGCAACATTTTCCTCTGTCGATAAAAAAAAATGTTCTGACAAGAGTTGAATTTCTGCACTGCTTCAATCTCTTACAGCACATGTTTTCTTCCATGCTAACAATCTTTTGAACCGATGAAACTGTCAAAGTAAGACCACTGCTTAAAGCTTGTCTTCCTCCTGTCCCATTCTCATTAACAAAGCATGTTTAATTACACCATGTTTTAGAGCGTAAAAATAGTATTAAAGAAACTGATACAGTGGCTAGTACTCATTATGCAAACAAGTTTTCACTTTGGCTAACCACCACACAAAACTGAGGAAAAAACAAAAACCTCTGGTACTCAGGGTAACAAAACAGATGTTTAAGGTTGTGTGAGAATTGGGCTAGAAAAGAGCTTGTCACTCCAATGGAGAAAGCCCCAACAGTTGACAGTACCTGCTGCACTTATGATTTGTAACAAACGTGGATATGGCATTCGCTGAAAGATTTCCTACACAAAACAGTAAGTCCGTGGGGTTAAGCTCCTTAGAGGCAATTTCAGGGTCAATCAGGCTGTACTCGCACCCTTGAATGTCCAGTAGCATGACCTCTTTCTCTGATCTTTCGTACGTAAAATGCGCAAGGCATTCAGCCTTTTCAAACAATGCAGAACGGTCACCTTTACAACAAGCATTGCCATTATTATTAACGTATTTTCGAAAAGTTCCATCAACAAACTCTTCTATGGTCACATACTCCTCTCCAATCTTCCCCATGAAGATCTTCTTATAGGAAAATGTCTCTCTGAAAAGTATTTCGTTGTCTTGTGCAACGAGTTCTTCTTTGAGCTTTGCGGTGAAATTTCGTGCCAAGTAATGCATCTGAACCACTTTCTTTGTGTGCTCTTTAAGGGTCTGTCCCAACTCAAGGATATCCTTTTTTGCGTTTTCAAGGTATCGTTTTACGGCCCATGTGGACCCTTTGAATTCTCCGCTGCCAGAAGCTTTGAACGCTTTCCGAAACCCCCCAGTTCCAAAAGGCTCGCGTTCGATGTTTAACTCGACAGGCGTTGCTTTTCCCGATCACGCCATTTCTGTCATGTTGAATTGATGTATGTCTATCACATCGGTAGTTTTGGTGATCAGCTTGCCAAGTCTCAACATCTCTGCAACCGAAACGCTTCTTGGCACAAACTTGCTTGGACTTCCTCGACTTGTACACGGTTCTGACAACGCAACGGATGGCCCTGGGCTCTTGTCATTTGTATTGTCATTTCTCTTTCGCTTTCGTGCTGGACCGTCTACTCCGACTCCTACCTCAGCAGCGACCTCAGCCATGTTGGAAGCCCTCGTGAGCTCAATGAATCGCACATGGATAACCTTCAGGGACGGTAGCTGCTTCATCGATGAGCACGAGGCCCCTGCTCTCCAGCTAGTACGTCACAACACATTGTATCTGGCATTCCGTAATGATTCATGCAAGCCTTTTTTATGTTTTCAATTGATATTTCGTTGAATTCGTGGAATGGGACGAACTCACGAGCTCCGCTGCAAGAATATATCTGCGCTTTTCCAGAAACCTCAGCATTCAGTTGCTGGACCACGATCGTCTCTAGACCCTTCGAAGACGTCCCCGAGTCCTTCTTTGTCATATTTCTGCAGCGCTTTTCTTTCATTTTGTTTTTGAACTTATTCCAGTCGGACATGGCGTCGGTGCTGCCTTTCGATCACACTTCTCTCACCAGGTAAGGCGTTCTGGGTACAAAGTAATAGTTGCGCGGTCCAGAGGAATTCTGGTCTATGGCGACGCTAGGCCATGGTCGTTTTTATTTAATTTTTTTGTCTTGTTCAGTAAAAAAAAGCTATGGCAAAGATAGGCCATGGATAAATTTTTAAATTCATTTTCCTTTTGAAATGATTTTTTTTTTCAAATTGTTTTAGTTTTACTTTAGTTTTAATTTAGTTTAGCTTTTATTTTTTCTAAAGATTCAGTTTCATTTGTTTTTCTTTGATGTTCATTTTTAAACAAGCATGCCTTTATCATAATTTCAAATTCAAATCAAGTTTTTTTTTACGTTTTTTAAGGTTTTTTTTTTTCAATTAAGTATAAAACAGCGATTGAAATTAAAATAATCGTTGTGGAAATTGTAAAAGTGAGGGAATTTCCTTATGGCAACCCTAGGCCACCATACAAGAGGTGGAAAAGCTGAAGCAAATGTACGACAGTGAGGGGCATGAGTTGCGAGAGTACAATCTGATGTTCTAAATTCTTTTTGACTGTGGTCTGTTTGCCACAGTCAACAAGAATTTAGAGCATCATATTGCTACATTAAAAGAACTTAGTGACTTAGTCACAATGCTGTGGCTTGTTTGAGAGGGACAGATGAAACCTTAGAGAAGGTTCAGCGTCGGTTGGAAGAGCAGGAGGCTTCACGCGTGAACGATATCAGTCTGCTTGAAAATGACTTGAAGAAAATGTCTGCAGAAATTGCCGAGTTACAGGAGGAGATGGCGCATGAACCCGTCGCGCCACGCTTTCTTCCCAAACCAAGACTGACGAGCCAGTGCGATTCAATATCTCGTGTACAGGATAGCAAGGGACAAATCTTCAAACCAACACCTTCAGCGCCACAAGGCGAACCCACAGACCAGAAAGAGCACTTCAGATTTATGGCGGAACCCAACGCATTACAGAAGAAAGATTTGTTGTTCTTTCAATTGTCTGTTATGTAACGAACATACCGGAGGTTCTTTTGCCGTGGCAAGTTTCACAGGTATTTGATGCTGTTTTTATTTTAATTAACAATTATCAACGACAGACTGACTCCAAGACTTAATATAGTTTCAGGGAAATGCTTGTTGTTACCAAGTTTAAAATGCAAATGTAAAAAAAAGTGGGAAATGTGTTCTGTTTGTGATCAGGTTTGACAATTTTCAAATACCGTGACATGTCACGCATAATCAAATCAAGTGGAGCTAACACCAATTTGATGTTATTCCTGCCCAAAGCGTCACTCAACTAAATCTTCCAGGGAAGTTCTACCTCGAAGAGTTAGGATAGTTTCATCGAGCTTATGCAAAAACAAAAAAGAAAAAAACCAAAAAAGAAGAGGATGAAATAAAGAAAAACCGAGAAAAACCCGCTGTGGAACTTTATAAGCGTGGCTCATGCAAACGCATTTTAATGGTTAGAGTTTGCTGATTTTGGGAGAACAGATGTTTGGCTTAAAAAATATCAAGAAATTTTTGGAAAGGAACGCCGCACCTCTGAGAAAAACAGTTTCGAAATTGCCTCACATTTGGCCCAAGACATTTTCGCGATCGCAAGGAAATTGCAAAATTCCATAAAAAATTAAGTTTTATGTTAAGTCGGGATATTTTCCTTTAAGAACGTTTTTTAGACGATAAACAATACAAGCAATCGATATGAGTCCACAGAAATGACGCGAAATATATTTCATTGAGCTTCAAATTCTGCATATATTTTGCGTGACATCAGGGTCAGTAAGGGTCAAAACCAGGGGGGTGGTCAAACTACGAAACGCAACAGCAAGAGAATTGCTAAATAGCATCATTCATTATCATTTCGGACAGACATTAAATGGTGAAAGTTTGAAGGAAATCGGCCGACCCCCATCTTTCACCTCTGCCTGGTTTTCTCAGACAATGACTCTTAAAATACAGATGGTCGTTAACTTGGCACCAGTATCGCTAAGCAATAAAAAAGTGAACTTCTACACTTTTCCAAGATTGACTTTTCTGAAAACAAAAAATGCCACGGAAAATGCTTACAAGAGCATTTTTGAACCTCTAGATTTCAAATTTTTCTGGGGAAGCATGCCCCCACACACCCCCTGTCGGCGCTCGAAACTTGCCTCGTCTTGTTCTGAAGTCTGGCTGGTCGCCCAACAGGCGTTCGGCCAGCGTGCGGTTAAACCTTTCAACATTTGCCTGGTCACGGTGAATTTCAGTGCGCCCGCGCCGAATTCGAACTTTGTGATTTTCCATTTCTTTGGTGACAGAGCCCATAAACTCGTGGCCAGGGTCAACTTGGAGCAACTGACGCCATTTCAAAGGCCCGCGTTTGTAGATTTTTTTTAAAATAATGCGCAAGCTTCGGCAGCCTCTTTGGATGTTAGAGGCTCAGCTTCTTTGAATCGGCTTGCAAAATCAACAACAGTCAACGCATATTTATAAGTATTTCGTCCCCGACCACGTGCCTAGGTGTCCTACGGCAAGAAAAGAAGGTTGGCTTGGTGAACAGCGTTTGGCGCGGACACATCAAATTTGGGGCGAGGAATGGGTTTTGGAGATGGGCTTGCTTAATCAACCACTTCTTCGCGGTATCTCCAGGGACTTTGGCCGCCAGGGAAAGCTTTTTAATGGCTGTCATACCTTTCCAGTAACCTTGCAGGTTGTAGTAAATCTTATTTAGCTTGTTAACAAGCTTGGAGTCCATCGTATATATAATTTTCACAAATTGAAATTTTGTTAAAGGAATCGAAAAGCGGTGTAACCTCCGGTGCCCACAAACAGAAGCTCGCTGTAACTCCCATTGCGTGCCTACATTTGACGTCATAATCCGGGACATTTTCCATGTGCCCAGTCTCAGAACAACAAGTCGCCATGTTTGTACTAGCATGTTTTGTTATTCAATTCGTTGAGTTGTGGACACTTTGAATTCGAAACAGTCGGTAAGTTCTGTCGTATTCCGTGTGTATTGTTATTTCGCTCGTTAAAGGTGTAATAGGCCTTATCACGGTTTTCGACGCCATTTTGACGAGTAGGCAAACACGTCTGAAATAATAGTGTTTGTATGGAAATCCGATGTCAAATAATTTTCATAAAACATCGCTTCTGAAAAATTCATGAATTGGAAACTTTTGGTACTAGGAAAAGGATTTTAAGAAAAAGATTGGAGGGATGTAGCTGTGCCAGAAAGCGTCCAGTCGTCTTTTGAACTTTCCATACATTTCCCTGTATTTTTTCCCGCGAACTATTTTTAGTAGCAATTCACGGCTGGCTCGCTATACAGACAAACACTCCTTTCTGGCACACGCTTTCTGGCACAGCTACATCCCTCCAATTTTTTTCTTAAAATACTTTTCCTAGTGCCAAAAGTTTCCAATTCATGAATTTTTCAGAAGCGATGTTTTACGAAAATTATTTGACATCGGATTTCCATACAAACACTGTTATTTCGAGCCTGTTTGCCTACTCGTCAAAATGGCGTCGAAAACCGTGATAACGCCTATTTCTTTTCGTAGAAAACCTGCCTTATTGACTACCTTATTGACTGCCCTATTGCCTAACTGGATGTTTACCCGACGTGATGACTGGAAATGTTGTGGAATTGTCGATGGAATATTTGTAAATAAATGGTTGAGTTTTCGCATTCGAATCTTACGCATATGGTCTTGGGAACTGCGTAATAGTTTTCGACTACTTCGAATCGGCGGTGGAGTCAGATTCATTCAGTAGAACTTTAGAAGTTTGACTTGTTTCTTGCGAGTATTTGGAAGTAGCGAAGGGATTGTAATTGTTGTATCGGCGTTATCTTTCGACTTGGAACACTTTGATTTTGGAACACTTCAATTCTGGAATTATGGAAGGTGATTTTGAGTTACAGTTGGATTCTTCGCATCTTGAAACGAGTGATCGCGCACTTATAACCGTATTAGGCGGTTCGATGGAAATGGAAGAAGGAAGCGGCGCCAGAAATACTCATGTTAATACGCACTACGTGGATCAAGACGTCGAGGGGTATTTGAATGAGAAGAAACGCGCTCTGAACAAGTCACGCTCTGGCTATATTGGAAATCTGACCAGAATAAGCAACGAGATTACCCGTTTGATGGAACGCGGCGGCACTCAGGAAGAAATTTCAAAGGAAATGGAAAATCTCAATGACGCGTGGATCAAATTTGTTGATGCGCATGATAAATATTGCAAGTGTTTGGATGCTAGCGTTGACAGTTTGGCGTTGGGAAAGGCTGAGGAAGCTTATAAGGAGCAAATGGAGCGAAAAGTAAATCTCGATTCTGCTGTGAAATCTTGGCGGCCCGCGTACCAACACAACAGTGTATTTTCAAGCTTAAGACCTAAGGGTCCGGGTAGTGACGTTTCCAAACCAAGTTCAAAGTCATCTACGCGTACAATGTCCCGAAAAAGGGAAGCCCTGGCGTTAGCTCAGCTTAAAATCCGCCAGTTGAAAGCTCGTCAACGATTGGACGAAGAGGAACGAGAAATTCGAAAGAAAAGAGAGTTATTGGAAGCCGAAATAGAGGCAGAAAAGGCTGAAGTGTCACTACGAATTTATGAAGGAGAAATAGGAGAAGATAGAAGAGACATTGAGTTAGTAATCAGTCACGACGAGGAATGTTGGCACCCACCTAAATCGCAAGGTGTGGCAGATCCAAGAGGTACTTTAGAGCCCCTTACAGTGGATCACACATCACCTCTCAAACCAGAAGTCCCTGCCATTCCTCTTTTGTCTACGATTAATTATTTAAACGAAACAGTTCCTGGATCATTTACACCACACTCTAAACAGGACACCCTTGTTGTTCCTGCCGCATTGCATAACTCAGTTCAGCCAAATGGTTATGCAACTTTACAATCAGTCTCTCGTCCGTCAAATGACAGACAGCTTAGATTTACGCCCTCATTGGATAACCCTACCTTTGGAACTGTTGGTGCTGTTACATCATCCGTGACATCTACAAGTACCACAGTCACACGTTCGTCAGTTGTACCCGAAGTACAGCCCCGGGAATTGCGACGCACCACTGCTCACTTGTTAAGTAGGGATTCTGCTCCTTTATTTGTTGATTCTGTGATATCCAGTATGAATTCTTCACAGACATTGTATGGACAGCCTGTTAGAGAATCGTGGTCTTCGGCTTGGCAGATGCCACGAACTCAGACGTCACAAAATGTGAGATTCTGTACAACACCAGTACAGCATTTTGACAGTGGAAAGGAAATGGTGAAGGCACTGAGGCAAGTGGTTACCTCGCCAAAAGTCCAGTACCTCAAGTTTGACGGAGACCCACTCAGATATGTGACCTTTATTCATAACTTCGAAACTTATTTGGAACAGGACAACCCTGACGACTCTAGGCGGCTACAAGTACTGATCCAGCACTGTACGGGAAAGGCAAGAGAAGCAATTGAGAGCTGTGCAAATTTACCTGTTTCTGATGGTTATCGAGTGGCAAAGGAAACATTGCGCGAGAATTTTGGAAAGCCGCATATAATTGCAGATGCACAAATTAAGAAGCTGCTACGTCTTTCTAGCCTGAAGAATGCGGATGGACCTTCCTTATTGGACTTTGGTAGACACTTGGACAATGCTAATCGAACCTTGACTGGAATGGGCACAGACTATGTGGCTGACCTTAACCACATGAACACTTTGAGAGAACTTACTAAGAAGTTGCCGATGTTCCTCCGTGCAAAATGGACCGAGTACGCTGGGAAAATCATTGTATCAGATCGTAGACCTAAGTTTCAAGATTTTGTGAAGTTTATCAAAGAAAGAGCCAAGGTGGTGGACAATGAGTTTGGACACGACATGAATACTGGACCCTCTAAAGAAGCAGTTTTCAGAAGAAGTAAGGGAAATCAGAGCAGACCTCTCCCAGATTTATCAACGTTCTTGACTGGAACTGAACCAAGACGTGGTCCTCAGATTGAACATGAGAGAGGACCAAATTTTGTAAACAGGCAAGCTCCTTGTCTGGTTTGTTCCCGACGACACGAAATATGGAAGTACGAGAGGTTCAGGGGTTTCACACATGAAGAGAAGAGGAAAGTTGTGCAACAAGGTGGACTTTGTAACAAATGTCTTGTAAAGGGGCATATTGCTAAGGAGTGTCCTAAAGTGAATTTCAAATGCCACAAGTCTGGATGTGGAGGTAATCACCACACCTTAATGAATCGTTACACAACAGCAACTGGAGGAGAACCTAAAACTGGAACTGGTCTTAGAGAAAATAAGGTTGATTCAAACAATGGTAATGCTGAACAACAGTCACAGGCAAGACAAGGAAATGCTTTGCCTAGTAATGTTACTGGGGCCGGCAACGATAGAGAAACCGCTGTGGCAACAACTGGGGCCGGAGAAAACCGAGTGTGTCTTGGGATCGTGCCAGTCAAAGTTCAAGGAAAAGGCGGTGACAGGATGGTTGAAACATATGCCTTGCTTGACAATGGTTCGGAGGTGACACTGTGTCACGAAAGGCTAGCGAAAGAACTTAAGCTTGATGGAGATAGACTTAGTTTCACATTGACTGGAATGACGGGTTCAGCGCAGGTGGAAAGTTGCCTTGTAGATTTGGTTGTGAAGTCTATGAATGAGTCAGTTACTGTTGAATTGTCGAATGTAAGAACAGTCAATAACATGCCAATTTCTACAAGTTGCATCGTGAAGACAGAAGACCTTGCTCGCTGGCCTCACCTTCGAGATATTGACATTCCGGTGATAGAAACTGGAGAAGTTATGCTGTTGATTGGACTGAAGGAGAATCCCAGCCTGTTCCTTCCACTTGAGTGTAAATCTGGTGAACGCAATGAGCCGATAGCTATCCGATACAGCTTAGGATGGACGGTGATGGGTCCAATGGAGGATCAGAAAGGAGATCACAGTTGTTCTGTGAACTTTGTCCGCACAAAGGAAAGTCAGTTGACTCAAGAGGGAGTCCACCCCAACATCGAGCCATTTGAACATTTGTGTAATGAAACTCTCCTCGACAGAGAAACTGGTTTAGTGGAAGGAAATGCAGATTACACAAGGAAGCAAGAGGAAACCGTTAGTGGAGAGCACGGACAAGACAGCAGTGAAGCAAAACATCAAATGCATGCGAACTTCCTTCAGCCCAAGGAAGATGTTAAACATGACACTGATAACGAAATCTTGCATCGCCAACTCGAGCGGCTTTGGAAAACCGATTTTGAGGACGCTGTTGTTGGAATAGACACCCTTCCATCAGTTGAAGACAACAAAGCCTTGAACAAGATGGAACAGTCCCTGCAAAGAGTTGGTGACCACTTCCAGGTTGCCCTGCCATGGCGTGAAGAATCACCATATCTCCCCAACAATAAACCAATGGCGGAACAAAGGTTACAACTTCTGAAGAAACGACTGCTTAAAGATGAAGATTTGCTTACGAAGTACCGAACCACGATGCAAGAGTACATAGCTAAGGGACACGCCCAGAGAGTCCCAAGGGAAGAGTTAAATGCAAGAGAACGACCAGTGTGGTACCTTCTACATCACCCTGTGACACACCAGTTGAAACCAGGAAAAGTCAGAGTGGTCTTTGATTGTGGTGCAAAGTACCATGGAACTTCCCTCAATCAGCAATTGTTACGAGGCCCTGACTTAACGAATTCATTAGTAGGTGTGTTGATCAGGTTTCGCCAAGAATTTGTTGCCATGGCAGCCGATATGTTTCACCTGTTTTTACCTGTTTCACCAGGTTTACGTTGACCCTGAAGACCGTGATGTATTAAGATTCCTCTGGTGGCCCAATGGAAACTTAAATGAGGAACCACAGGAGTACCGTATGGTGAAACACCTATTTGGCGCGACCTCATCGCCAAGTTGTGCGAACTTTTGCCTAAAGAAAACAGCATCGATTTATCAAGCAGAATTCGACCCTGTAACAGTCCAAATCGTGAAGAAGAACATGTATGTTGATGATTTGATGAAATCTGTCAGTTCACCCGCGATTGCGTTAAGTCTGTCTACACAACTACGTGAATTGTTGGCGAAAGGTGGCTTTAGGTTGACAAAGTGGCTTAGCAATGACCGGAACGTGTTAGCTGGAATACCAGAATCAGAAAGAGCAAGTTCAGTGGTCAACCTGGACCTAGAAAATTTACCGACTGCGTGTGCGCTTGGTTTGAAGTGGAACGTAGAAGCCGATAAGTTTGTCTGGGAGGTGTCAGCCAAAGTTCAGCAACTACTGGAAGAGAAGCCAATGACCAGACGTGGGATCTTGTCAATCGTGAGTTTGTTGTTTGATCCACTTGGTTTCATTGCCCCCTTCATAATGAAGGCCAAGCTATTGCTACAGGAACTTTGCCGGAAAAGGCTAGGTTGGGATAGTGCCATTAATGAACAAGAAAGGGTTCAATGGTTGCACTGGCTAGAAGACCTTCCAAAATTACAAGGACTTAAAATTGAACGATGTATTAAGCCGAAAGACTTTGGCGAAACGAAGAGTGTTCAGCTGCACATTTTCTCAGATGGATCACGTGTAGGGTATGGAGCGGTAGCTTACCTGCGCTTCGTTGATGTCTTCGACAGAATCCATTGTAGCTTTGTGATGGGTAAGGCTCGACTGGCCCCTATCCATGAGATCACTATTCCAAGGTTGGAATTATCTGCAGCAGTTATTTCAGTTAAGCTGAAACAAATCATACGTGAAGAGTTGGAAATCAAGATCGATCAAGTGAATTACTGGACTGACTCTACGACAGTGTTGAGATGTCTAAACAATGACACCAAGCGGTTTCACACCTTTGAGTCGAATCGCCTCACCACGATTCGTAGCTTATCGTCCACCTTAGACTGGAGATACGTCAACCGAGATGATAACCCAGCAGATGATGCATCCAAGGGGTTAAGGCTTGACGAGATGCTGAAGAATAGTCGATGGTTAAATGGTCCAGCGTTCCTTTGGAAGGAAGAAACCTCCTGGCCAGCATTGATTGAAGTGCCAACCTTGAAAGATAGTGACCCTGAAGTCAGAAAGGAAAGCAGGATCTACACCGCTGCTGCTGTGCAAGATCCAATAGAAAGTTTGATACAGCATTACTCTTCGTGGTGGAAATTGAAGAGAGCGTTTGCTTGGATGTTACGGTACAAGAAGTTTCTCCAGTGCAACGTTTGCAAGCCGGAAATTGATGGTGCCCTTGATAGCGCTTCTCCCCTAACAAGTGTAGATAAGATAGTTGGAAACCTACTCATAACTGAGCTACAGAGTGCTGAGGAGGAAATTGTTCGACAAGTCCAGAAAGCGACCTTTCCAAAGGTGTTTGAGGCACTTAGCAAGCTCTCACCTGGTGCAAACGAACGGTTAATGAAGAAGACAATACAGAAAGTGGGCTCCTCAATCTTCAAATTGAATCCAAAGTTGAGAAATGGGTTACTGTCCGTTGGTGGGAGATTACAGAGTGCTCCTGTAGATGAAGATTTGAAATATCCTTATATCCTGCCCAATGATCACCACGTGACGGAGCTAATCATCCAGCACAGCCACGAGAGTGTGGGCCATATGGGTCAGGAATCTGTCTTATCAACTCTGAGAGAAAGGTTTTGGATTGTAAAGGGACGCTCTGCAGTGCGACGTGTATTGAAAAAGTGTGTTGATTGCCAAAAGAGGAAGGCACCCACTGGAGAGCAGTTCATGGCAAAGTTGCCTGAAGACAGGATTACCCCCCAAAAACCTCCCTTCACATATGTCGGTGTGGACTTTTTTGGCCCTATAGAAGTAAAGCAGGGAAGAAGTAGAGTCAAGAGATATGGATGCATTTTCACGTGCTTGACAGTCCGCGCCATACACATAGAGGTTGCAAACACCTTAAATACAGATCCCATGATAAATGCATTGAGAAGATTCATTTGCCTCAGAGGATACCCAGAGGAAATTAGAAGCGACTGTGGAACAAACTTCACTAAAGCGGACAAGGAATTGAAGGAAGCAATTGAAGAATGGAATCAGCAAAGGATCGATGGTTTCTGTGCTCAAAGAGGAATTCAGTGGATCTTCAATCCTCCAGGAGCGAGTCATATGGGAGGAGCATGGGAGAGAATGATCAGGTCTGTGCGCCAAATCTTGAAGGTCTTATTGAAGGAACAGGTGGTCTGTGACGAATTGCTTCACACCGTGCTCGCGGAAGCAACCAACATCCTCAACAGTAGACCTTTGACACGAAATAGTGATGATCCTATGGATGAGGAATCCTTGACTCCAAACCATCTGTTGCAGCTGCCACCATGTCACAGTTTGCCCCCAGGAATTTTCGAGAAAGAAGATTTGCACTTTCGCCGCCAATGGAGACAAGCTCAATACTTGTCAAATCTCTTCTAGAAACGGTGGATTAAAGAATATCTTCCGAGTCTCCAGGAACGAAAGAAGTGGAATGAACCAAAGAAGAATTTTGAAGTGGGTGATGTCGTTCTGTTAGCTGACGAGAACTTTCCGAGAGGTCAGTGGCCCCTTGCACGAGTCATCGAGGTCTTTCGTAGCGAAGATGGACTTGTGCGTTCTGCAAGAGTAAAGACAAGCTGCACTGTTATGACCCGCGCAAAGCGCCAAAGACAAAGGGAGCTGAAAACGACAGTGACAACCCTCGTACGACCAATTACGAAGCTGTGTCGTCTTGAACTGTCAAGTCATTAGTTATTCAGAATCATCTGGAACTGTGATCATACTTGCAAGTAGCACCTTGATATCCTTTACGTACCTGGACGGCGTTCTAAGTTGCGGTTGACGCAGACTCAATTCCGAATTTGTTGACCAACATTGGATATGGCATTTGACATTACCAATATACCTTGAACTTATGTGGATCTACTTTGGACGTCGACTTAATTGGGTGTATTGACGCTCTTACCCAGTGACATTTATCTGAGATATGGACAGTTTGTTTATATTGCTGACTTCTATAAAGTAGCTTTACGTCATTTCATGTTAAATTGCAATGGTAGCAGATAGTGTAAATGAAATAGTTCCCATAGATTTCATTTAGGGGCCGGTGTAACTCCCATTGCGTGCCTACATTTGACGTCATAATCCGGGACATTTTCCATGTGCCCAGTCTCAGAACAACAAGTCGCCATGTTTGTACTAGCATGTTTTGTTATTCAATTCGTTGAGTTGTGGACACTTTGAATTCGAAACAGTCGGTAAGTTCTGTCGTATTCCGTGTGTATTGTTATTTCGCTCGTTAAAGGTGTAATTTCTTTTCGTAGAAAACCTGCCTTATTGACTACCTTCTTGACTGCCCTATTGCCTAACTGGATGTTTACCCGACGTGATGACTGGAAATGTTGTGGAATTGTCGATGGAATATTTGTAAATAAATGGTTGAGTTTTCGCATTCGAATCTTACGCATATGGTCTTGGGAACTGCGTAATACTCACCTTCCTTTTGTTGCTCGCTAGTTTTTTAAAAAGCAGAAAACTTTGGCTCACGAGGCATGGTGAGCTGTTCCTGTTGATGGGACTGGTTTTAAAGCGTAATCGGTATTCGTTTTGTGTGGCTTGCTGCGGGTTTGTTCTTTCTTTTTGGTATTGGGCGTTGGTGGTTTGGTAAGCCTCGATAGCCTTATCATGTTCTTTGTGGGAGTCTTATATGTAAATACATGTATAACATGCACTCAACTTCCTCCTAGAGTGTATTTTAACAAGGACCAAACTTACCTTGGAGTGATTCTCACCTATAGGGAGAGTACATAGATTTCAATGATGGGCATGACTCTTAGGATTTCAACAATGACAGGTGGAGATTTATACTGAGTCTGCTGTCATGTTACTTTACATTGCACTTCAACATGTGTAGTTAAATGCAAACTTGCTCAAGACCGACCAAATCAGTAAACTACAGGGAAGCAAATTTCACTTGGCATTTAATTCTGCAACCAGTTCCACACACCAGCCTTATCTTCTCACAGTACATAGTTCTAGGGAGACTTCTGGCTTAAATCTGAAATCTGTACATCCTGCTCACTGTTGAGATCAGTATTGTTTGATGCATCTCAGTAATGTGGTGATAAAGATGTACCAGTAAGTTTGGAGCTGATCATGTTAATTGTTACACAACCCTACTGTCAAGATTGAAATAATCTGTATTTTCTGGCAGCATATCTTGTAGTTCATGATAACATAATTTGCTTTATGACAAACATCCGACGAACAATGGGATACACAAAGCAAAACTCTCCAAGCCAACTTGATGCGATTTAGGGACAGGCACCTCTTTTTATACAATGAACTGTGTAAAACTCGCGTTCTGATTGGTCTAGAGGAGTGTGTGATTAGAGTATCGACGCACGATTGACGTCATCGAGTGGTGTGACCGGCGCACGTGATCAGAGTCTAGAGTCCAGCCAGAGTGACTGGTCAACAAAGTTTTGCAAACTGTTTTTGCGAGTAGCTGGAAGGCAAATTTTCGCAGGAAAGGAAAACTGCCCAATTAAAAATTGGACAAAGACCGTTGAGAGTGATCTCAACCAGGACAAAAAAGTTAGAACTTTGTTGTGACGTGAAAAGGAAGCAATTATTTGTCGAAATATGTCGCCGATAGAAATCCGGTAATGGCGAGTAATCGATTACAAATCGCAGTGAAGCGACTTACGTGCTGTAATATTTTGGGGTTAGGATTTCCTTCTGGAATAAAGGTCAGTTTTGAAAATATTATTACTGAAATTCTTTCGGATTATATTCTAATTTAGAAGATCACAATTGCATGTGTGTAGTAGTGTAAAACTGAGTTTGCTGGAAAGTTTTTGACTCAGCTCAGTCAACGCGATGCTCGCTTACGAAATGTGTTGAAATGTCTTGGTTATAGTATAAAACAAATAGATTCCATTTTGCCGTGGGTCTGTACTCTGATAACGCACAGAGGACGTCAAAACGTGGTGAGAACATCAGTCACGCTACTCGCCTGCGGCTCGTAGCGTACTTCTTTGTTCTCACCACGTTTTGACGTCATCTGTGCGTTATCAGAGTACAGACGCACGGCAAAATGGAATTTATTTGTTAAATAGCACACGCCATGGTCCAATTTACAGATGTTTGCCATAAAGCAAAATTACCTTGTTATGAACTTCAACACATGCAACACCAGGGAATATATAATACATGTATAGTTTGACTCAGGTCCTACACTGTAGCTACTGTCTGACCTGTCTATCTGTAATTATTAAAAACTGCATCATTGTATAATGCAATTCAAGGGATTTGATTGGCTTAGCGGCCATGGTATATGAGCAATTATACCATGGCCGAGAAATGGCGACCATTAAATTGCCTTCTGGTCGTTCTTGCACAGCGAAATCAGTAAGATCTAGCAATATTTCTCGGTTGTTTTTAATAAAACAATTATTCCACTTGCGCTTGTTGGATATGAGATGATTATAGCCAACTCGGCGCTACGCGCCTCGTTGGCTATCTATCATCTCATATCCAACGCGCGCTCGTGGAATAATTGTTAATTAAGGACGGTGCCTACTAATATCGAAGTATTTTTGTGCGGTTTATGACTATGCGGGAAAAGCAGATCTTAGCAAGGCCTATTGGAATCCGAAAAGAAAATTGGGGGTAACCACGCATTTTTCAGAGATAATTGAGCAATAATATCTCTAAAAAGCGCCAAAATATAAAGCAATGTATGGGATTTTTTCCTAAATAGAAGCTTAATTATCTCTGAAAAATGCATGGTCACCCCCAATTTTCTTTTTAGATAACAAAAGCATTTGCTAAGTTCTGCCTTCTCCGTAAAGTTTTAAACCGCGCAAAAATATTCCTGCATTAGTATGCACCACCCATAGGAAACCCGAGTATCTCGCGATGCGCAGAACGTATGCGCAGTAACAATAGTAGGCACCGTCCTTAATTTAAAGTCTCTTTTAAGGCAGCCATGAAGATACAGCTCTATAGCTTGTTCTAAGGGAAGCTTTTAAGGTTTACACATAAGAGAAAGGATATGTGACAGCTAACATTTATTAAATTGATTTTAGCTGCTGCCCTTGGCAACATTGTGTCTGATGTCTTTGGAATAGAGTTATTTAACCCTACTTGTGTACATGTAGGTTTCACATCATTTCTTTCTCAAATATTTTGTCTGATTCCTTTTTTAATAGACCCTCCTCCAAAAAGGCGGCCGAAAATTCAAATAAGTTAAAATTAAAAACGTATACGAGCACTAGAAAGAGCACTTTTACCTTTTACCTTAGTAACCCTGCAAAGTTTCAGCATATCAGGTGTAATATCAGCTGAGAAAATGTAAGTTGAAAAATGAAAAAATTTACAGACGTTTGTATGACTAGGCGTATGACGTATACCCCCAGTCATACAAACGTCTGTAAATTTGTCACATTTCATCTTACATTTCCTAAGCTTATATAACACCTAACATGGGTTACTAAAGTAAAGGTGCTCTTTCCAGTGCTGGTATCAGTTTTCCATTCAGTTCAATTTTAACTCATTCAAATCTGTTGCCGCCATTTTGGAGAAGGGTCTATTATGGACTGTTCACAGTTCCCCTATTTTTCTGTGGGATTGTAGAGACTGGTACACTTTGATGTAGCTGTCGACATCTTGGTTTGCAAATACGAGCGCGATCTGGGGAGAGTGTCTGAACTACCGAGGGGAGCGGAGTGGGGTTTAGCTGAGTTAGACACTCTCCCCAGATCGCACTCGCCTTTACAAACCAAGATGGCGACAGCTCCATCGAAGCGTACGTACAAAAAAAACTTGCGGTTGAATTTTTGTACTGCGCCTTTCAATAACGTCAGGACTCTAAAGTTCAACATTAATCTAACCGTTACGCTTTCCACTGCTGTCAATCACTGCAGCGGAACTCTAAGAAAACAAAAGCGTTCCGCTCAACGGGGTCAAAAGGACATGTTCGTGCGCTGTGATTAGTGGACTTCGATCCACGTTGTCGGTTTCCCCGTAATTATGATTGACAGCAGTTACACGCAAATCGTAAATTGGGGTTGAAGTTCAAAGTCTGTACATGTATGTCATTGAAAGGCGCAGTAAGTCTGGCGAAGTGACTTATGCTCAGTCAGATTAACTTTAGTTCAACAAGCCGTAACAATCCGTCCTACTTTTCAAACTATTTCCCCGTCATGGTTCCGACTATTTTCTGATCAAACCGGCTTTGATGGGTTTGTTCCGAAAACAGCCCGATTCAGTTTGGCTATGTTGGACAACCCTTCTTAGGAATGGTAAAGCATTGCAAGGGCTATAGATATATTTTCTTTCTGTTTCAGGGAAGAGCATTAGGAATTGTCGTGGGATGTTTTATTGGCATGTTTCCATTGCATTTCTACGACAACAAAGATGAACAAGAAGAAAGTGATAAGAGATAATAAAAATATCAAAAATATTTCTATTTGCATACAAGTTATACTACTTTGAAACATTTTCTACGCAAAGAAGAAATTGTGTTCAGTGGTCTGGGTATAAGATTCATACTTGTCCGTAAAGAACAACTTCACTTGGTGACAATTTTTGCATATAAAGTGCTGCGTTTACTTGTTTATATACACCGTATTTGGTGGTTCTGCAGAAAATAATATGCGGAGCGTGGAAAAGCCGTGTTTTTCAGTATAAACCGTTAACCCACCAAATAAGAGCTCTATCATTTCACAGGAAAACACAAATATGTGCAGTGGCATTTACAAAAAGTACTCTTGATCAATTTCCGCTTTGTTTGTCATGTTCGTATTATTCAATACGTTGCTCTATGATGGAATAACAATAGTCATTAAAATTTAATAAAAGACTTGTAATTGAGTTTGCTGCTTATGAATGTAATGAGCTCAAGTAGTATATTGCATAAATTAGAGAACAGGGGAGTCGCAGGGGAATAGAAAACTTTGTTTTTTGCACGGCAAGCCTCGCAGCGAAATCGTGTCTGGACGAGGCTTGTCTCCAAGGGAAACAATCAACATGGACCGAAAAACTGAGGTCAAATTTTTCTGAGGAAGCATACCCACAGAACGCCCTAGGCGTTAGCGCTTTTGGCGCTCGCAACACTTGCTTTAGTCTTCCTTGCAGCCGCTCTTTGACTCGCCACACTGACCACTGACTAAATTCACTTTGCGGATGGATAAAAAAAGCTCGTACCACTTTGTCAAGTAAAGTACGAGAGGAGCGCTGCGTGACGAGACAAAGAATCTAAGTGCGAGGGAGATAACAGTTACCTCGTCTCTCCTGAAAGTCGCGCGGTCTATGGCCCTGATGTACGGATAAGAAACGATTAACTCGGTAAGTCCTGGTAACAAAACTTACATTTTAACACACCCGCAAAATTAAAATTGTCACTGGTCTTTGCAAAGTAATTGGCCATGCTTTCCCCTCCGCAGAGGCTCCTTCATAAAAAGAGGAGCAAAAAGTCAGAAGCTTAGTGAGGCCTAAGCCTCCTTTCTCTATTTATACTTCCCATCTTCCCCCGCGCTCCTCGTTATTTCACACTCTCCAGTCCCTTATTTGTCTCCGCTTGATCTCCGCGCTCCTCTTTATGTCCTTATTTGTCTCCGTTTGAGCAAGAGAGAGGCCTGTGCTGAGGAGAGAGAGAGAGTTGGTCATCAGTGCAAGCATGAGGCAGCCACTTATAATTGTTTTGAGGAGTATGGAAAACAGAAATTCTTATTGTTGAAAGAAAAGATCATTAATTAGATCGCGCTTTGTGTATGAAAGCGTTCACCAAGTAGTTTATTCTATGACAGATTTAGCATATATTTATATCTTTTATTCTACAATTGAATCTTTTATCTTGCTGTCCAGCATCTCAGTTAGTATGTAATAGTAAATGCAGTCAATGTCTACAAACTCCAACCTATCAAATAGCATAAGTTATTTTGTAAGACTTGCAAAATAGATTGGCAACTTATCCCGCAAATCTGGTCGAAAAATACAGAAATATAGAATTAGCTACAATTCTTTAATAACCATCATGCAAATCGAATATAAATCGAGGATGGGGGCCGTAAGTCGATATTTACACCTGCTTGAACTAAATTATTTCACTCTCTGTCACTCAAAAAAAAATGTTTGCAACCAAAAATATTGAGATGTACACTCCCAAATCAAACCAAACGATTTATTTTAAGAAACTAGCCAGGTTTCGAACATGAGCAAACGTGGCAAGCTGACCTGAATAGTATTTCATCGCCTTTTTAAGACTATTCGCAAGATCAGTAGCGTAAGCGACATCGTGTCGCTTACCTCGATTCAGTCTCCGCTCCCATTTTGGAGCTCTCAGTCCACTATACATTCCATCCGAATCATTTTCGCCTTCTAAAATAATGTTAACAAGCTATTCTGGATCATTACTGACGGCTTACGCTCTCTTCGATGCGGACAGCGATATCGAAAAGTGATAATGTTAAGCTTACACGCATACCAGTGAGACATACCCACTAACCAACCGAAAAAGTGTGAGATCTTTGTGCGTCTTAAAGCTTCCGTGCATACCAGTAAAACATACCCGCTAATCGAAGAACAGTGCGCGCGGTGAGGGTAAAAGACGGAATGAGTTTGCGGAATGGCATGTGGCATGGCGTGCGGAATGGCATAATTATGCGAAATACGATTTACGCGGGAAATAAATTAACTGAAGAGCGCGTCATGTTTTCGCGCCAATTTTATAAGAGCAGCAGCTTGTTGATGCTGCGGACTCTTGCTGAATATATACAGCAATTCGAGGATTAGATCGTCTGATCGTTGATTTGGAAGAAGTGAGGGTAAAGAAAGCGATGAAAACTGTTTATATTTTTAGCATTCAAGGAACTATGAGTAAATCCGTAGTAAATTAAATTTCGTGTTCATTTTTCTCCATGCGACTTCGGTTGACAAAAATAACGTGGCAGCGTGAAGTCTTATCAGAACAAAGATTGATCCTTTACCGAGGGCAAATAATAAACATTGTTCTTTTTTAAACCCTCGGTAAAAGATCAATTCTCATACCCTGTATGCTCGATGATTCATTTATCATGAGCGGGAAAATTGGCGCTGATTAATATTGAGATCGGAAGGGTTTGAAGAACAATTTGACCAAAATGCATTTGTGATAAGAATAGTTTCACACCATACTTGTCATCTGCTTTTTTGCTCTAGGGCTTTTTCGCTTTTAAATCTGAAGTTAGATTGGGATGTCTGGCACTAATAGACCTTAATTAAAGACGGATATGGTTAGTTCGATAACGCGTAACCGAACTACATGAATCGCCGTGTTGAATAGCTAGCTAGGTAGCTCAGCAGCTCAACAGTGTCTTGCGTACTCGTAGCTCGACGAAAATGTAAGGTGAGAAAAAGTAAAATATTATTTTTCCCATGAATTGCACAAATTGTTTATTCGTTACCTTATGTAATCGTTAAAGAGTCTGATAAAATGACCGAGATTATAAAATTTAAAATTTCTCACATAACAGTTTTGGCCTTGGACTGATGTTATTTCTCCAGTCTGCTGTTGCTTTTTGTCCAGGCTACTCGCTGCCACGTTCTTTTTGTCAACTAGAAATTTGATTTATTCTTAGTCCCTAGAATGCGAAACTTCATCGATTTCTTCAATCTTATACTTCCCAGCCAGAGACTAGACATGTTCTATCCAAGGCCTTTATTTTCTAATCCTCGATCTGTTGTTTGGTTGTTTAATAGTCCGCAACATTGAGAAAACTGCTGCTCTTATAAAATTAGCGCGAAAACAGGACGCGCTCTTCAGTTAATTTATTTCTTTGTCATTCCGCATATCTCGTATTTCGCATAATTATGCCATTCCGCGCGCCATGCCACATGCCATTCCGCAAACTCTTTCCTCCTTTTACCCTCACCGCAGTGCGCAAGCAAATAATTTAAAAAGCACGCTTCTGAGCGGCTTAAAGATTTCAGGCATACCGGTAAAACATTGTCCAATACTGCGACTTCTAGGCGGTAGGGACCGAGTAGGACAAAGGGCCCGATCTTACGAATGCAAGACGGCGACGCCAACGAAAACGTCATTTGAAAATATAACTTTATTTCATTTGTGCTACTTCACGATTATTCAACTTGTTCAACTTCTTCACAAACGGCAGACTACCCTGGAACCAGAGGATAAAAAATTCACCGTCGCCGTGTGCTAACGTTCTTCACAAAACCTTGAATTTGATCATTTCGGCGTTGTTGGGGGACTTCAAGAAACTACTACCGCAACGCCAAGGAAACGTCACTTGAAAATATAAGTTCGCGTTGGTGGAACTATCCAGTAACACAGCAGGTGGGAACGGCGTTCAAGTTTAGACAGAAAATGAAAATTTTACCGCCATGTGCACAACGGCTTTCTCCACAAAACTTTGAATTTGGTCATTTCATGTTGTTGTTTTGCCGAGGACGGTGAAGAAATGTATCAAAATTTATAACTCGCGTTGAATTATTGAATCGTTTTGTGACGTTCTTGTTGCCGTCGCCGCTGCTTAAACTCTCGAGCTTATTACTGAACTCAGAGACCTTATGTTGTAGTTCCAGCTGTAGTAGTGTTTACCATATGGGAATAACAAGTTTATTCATCCCTCGGGAGTGGTTTAATTGTGTTGAGCCTTTTGGGATAACAAGTTGGAGTTTTCCTGCCACCGTGTACATTCGAGCTCACAGTTCCAGGGATTTCCCTTTCCAGACAAGAAATTGGGACAAGAAATGTTTTCCATTTACTTTCCATTTAAAGTTAAAATAGATCTATAAGCTTTGATATTATGATGATTTAGTAGAATCTATCGAAAGCTTTCTTTTCCTCTAATGATCAATCTGTCATACGCCCAAAGATAGTTCGAAGCAGGCACCCTAGCCTACAGAAAGAGCGCATTGGAATTGAAGCTAGAGGGATAATCCATTTGCTTTTCTCTCATATGTGTCTATGCGATGAATTGTTTACGAAAGATCATGATGTATGCAGTCAGTGTATACGCAGAGACGTTTGCTTAAAATGTTAATAAAAATATGTCGAGCGGATTTTGAGAAGAACTTTCTTTTGTTCTATAGTAAAAATAAAAATCAGTCCAGCATCGCACAAAAGGGTTGTGTGGATCATATCTTAGCGTGTTCAGCAGTTAGGATGCCTATCGATCTGTAACATCGATATTATGCTGATTTAGAAAAAAGGTATTGGGGGCCATTTTGCCCTGTCACGCCGTATACAGGTTATGTACGACAATCGCGTGAAATTTTGAACAAGGGTTTTATAAAATAACTGCAATACTACGCGCATGCGAAAGGTACGCTTGGGCACCATTATCAGCAAGTGCTATAGTTTCTCTACATGCTACATTGCAAAGACAACTTCTATTTTATTTTTCAAACATACCCGAGTTCTGATAGAGTAGCTTATATAGCTTGTTTTGTGATCTGTCCTGGCGCGAGCTTCGCTCCATCTCTCTCAGTCCTTCATCGGGCCTCTCGTTCTCTGAGGCTTTTTGTGACTTTTTCATCTTTTCACAGACAAGATTGAGAGCAATCTTCAGTAAAGTGAGCAATATATGGAGCAGTTTAGCAGAGGTCATGGCTTGTCAGAAAATCGAATCGTGCGTTTCCGACCCATCTGTGTCCAAAACCCTAAAGAATTCGGTCAATCGTGGAGACTTTCGCTGTTGTTACGCTGAAAATTAAAGCATCAACCAACTAAAAAGTGATACGGTATTATTGAATTTTCGTCAAAACACAAAGTACGCATTTATTTTCAAATGTTAAAATCAAGCCATTCACCCAGTCTTGCTAAAGAAATACAGGAAAAAGGTTGGGCGAGTTCTTCTCTCATCGACGGCATTTCCTGTTTTTAGCTTCAGCGCCAGCTCCAATCGTATGACGAGAAACTTTTCGTATTTGTAGGAAAAGAAAGGGAGATAGAAATCCAGCTTTGCTAAATATAATTTATTTCGGTCATAAGCTATCTATACCCCTGCTATATTTGAAATGTTGTTTTAGGGACCAGAGTGATTCTTTAAGTAATTTCGCTTTTGTTTTACGTTTATTTTCTTGGTACTTCTTTTCCTTTTTTGCTTAAGTTGTTGCTTTTAATTTTTAATCTAAAAAACTTAAAACTTGGTGCGCTGAAGATTCAAAAAAGGTTAGTTTTTCTTCGAACGAAAATTTAGTGTTGAACAGCAAAAACGCTAGAGTGTTTCTTTCTCGAAACCGTATTCAGTGGCTGATAGTTGCCTCTTGAAAATTGCACAATATAAACCGTTTGAAGCGAATGTTTGTTTTACCAACAGTTATCAAATTTAGGCGCGACAACCACAAGCGGATCAGTTCCTCGACATAAACATTTTGTGTCCATCCGGCGAAAATGCCCGCAAGGATATAGGATAGTATCCGTCGACCGCGAACAAACTCTTATTCAGATTTTTCCAATTCATTAAAAAAACAGGTTACTTTCATTGTGTCATTATTCCGTACGTTGTTCATTCATCTCTTTTATTTCAAGCTTTCACCTTAAAGAGCAAATTGGTGAGCTGTAAATTCAAAATGTTGGTCTCGCTGAGTTTTGTGTGGAAGAAAATTTGGTGGCGAACAATACCATGAACAAACACTTTATGTCTCGGGACTATCGGGTCTAATAGTTGCCCTCGTGGAAACACTAGTTGGAAATTTGAAGTAGCAATATTTCAGTATCAGCCGATGCCAGGAAATCTCAGCCAACTTGTTAACCCAAAAGGCCCAGCACAACCACAACGACTTTACCTGTGTGCGAGTAATCATGAGTCATCGTCTTTCGTAGTGTTGCTGTTTGCACAGTTACTGCTCCGAATGAAGAAATTAGCGGTCAAGCGTGCAGCGTCAAACGCGGTTCGGAGTGCTGTGCTGATGTGTGATAAGGGTCTCTTGGCCTCGACATCTTTGTCATTTTTTGGCCACTGAATATTCTATTCCTGTGCAGCAGGCAAATTCTTGAACGCAATATAGTTTCTGACAATTTCCGCAATTGCACCTGCAAATCAGCTGTGAACCGTAGTTGCTGGAAGCCTGTATATTTGTAGGCTTTGTAACTAACAAGCCCTTCGCCGGGAAAATCCGCACATACATGAATTATACTATAAACTCGAAATAACAACGTCGTCCCATCAAAAGGAAACTTTATTGCTACCAAAATCTTATTCAATCCCCAATAAAATCACATTGTAGATCTATGTGAAAGGCACCGATTTTGCGATAGAATGCTGAACTGATCTCCGTCTTTGCAGCACGCTATCAAACTCCTCTGCGGTCTTAATATTTACCATGTTTAAAAACATCAAATTTCCACGGGCCAGGTAACTGTCAGCGATAGTCACTCGACAGAAACACTCTGTTGTTTAAATAATTCAAGGCAGGACCCCTAACCGCTACATACACTTAGATCCACAGAATCGTTTTCTGCGATGACAAATCTCTATTTTCACCAGAGAAAAACGAAAACTTCTGCCAAACACCGCTTCATATCTTTATTTACATAACAGCATACGTCTCTGCGTACGATCTTTCTTAATTGAATCATCGGAGGACTACACAGTTTTCCAAGACAAAGGCAAATGGATATCTCTCTAGCTAACATCCACATAATCGTTTTCTGCGATGGCAGATTTTTATTTTCGTTAGAAGAAAACAAAGTTCGCTCAAAGAACATCCACTAATCATTAGTCACATCAACTAGTTTATCACTTTCAGGGATAAAAGCACTGACTCGCAGAAACTGAACACTCAAATTGCATGAATGTGTTAATTCATTCACGATGTATTATGAATCCATGATAATTCAGTCATTGTGCGCGGCATCAGTTATAAAATCCGAAATATCTGGAAACCGGGAATAATGATTGCCCATAGAATGTAGAAGAATTTTCGTTTTTCGGCGATGACAGACTTTTTTGTTATAGTTAGAATAAAAGAAATTTACTCTCAAACCCTGAACACCTGCGCATTAGAATTATTTATGGCAAGTCTGCACGAATGTCTAATTCATAATAATTTATGAATACAGTGGAATCCCGCTCTACGGACACCCGCTTAATAAGGAACCCGGATATTACGGACTGTTTCGTTTGTTCAGACAAAAAGCTCGTAGTTTCGCTTAAATTAGTTCGCTTAATACGGACACCGCTTAATGCGGACGACGCACACTTTCCTGCTTTCCGAGTGTCTGACAAACTCTCATACATCGTCGATTCCGTTTTACGGACGTACATACGGACACGGGTTGCGCACTGTCTATTTTCATTGTCACATTACGTGCTAATTGTAGGCATTGCACCATGTTCAAATAATGATAGCGTGACTTGTTTAATCAGCCTTTCTTCCCGCCGGGGTTTGACACTTGTACTATAGTCCTTTAATAAAGTTTTCGGCTTACTCTTACCACACAAACACTTCCTTGGCCTTTTGCTGCAGTCATTGCTTGTGGCCTTCTTCCTCTTTGACGTCCTTTGCTTGCTGCTTTCAGCATCAGCCTCCGCGCGGAGGGATTACGGGACTTCGATTCCGTTGTCGTCAGTTCAAGAACAATAGATAAAGTAGTTTTAGCCCGAGACTATGATAAATGAGGTTTGAACTTATTAAAGTTACAGTAAAGAAATCAAACAACGCTTTTCTACCGTAAAATGTCTGCCTTAGTTTTTGTATCAATAAAACATGTGTACGTAACGTTTTTTCTAAGAGTCCGCTTAATACGGGCACCCGAATAATACGAGCACTTTGCATGTCCCCCTGGTGTCCGTATAAAACCGGGTTTCACTGTACATTCATAAATGACCCTTTGAATTCATTGGTAAGAAAAGTAAGAAAAGATCAGTGAAACAAAAATAAAGCTAGATTACCATTTTTTAGAGTTAAATGAGCTTTAGTTTTAAATCCAAAACGTGTGTTTGTCGTGATATGTTATTTTTCAAAGTACATAACTTCTTTGCCTACTAAGAGATGAATGTGCGAGAACGCGGCGAAATTGTCTGATCACAGCAAGTTTCCACAGAAAAATGAATTTTATCTATAATCGAATAAAAGCTTTCTATTTTATCTTCCATATAACCTATAAGAGACAGGAAGGGGTTAGTTGACTATGAGATTATTTTATTTATTTTATTTTATCTGATTTAAGAGAATCCAAAACGTGTCTTTGTCGTGATATATTTGAAAGTACATCACTTCTTTGCCTTCTAGCAGAGTAGACGAATGTGCGAGAACGCGGCAAAATTGTTTGATCACAGCAAGTTTTGACGGAAAAATGAAGTTTATTTGTAATCAAATAACAGCTCTCAATTTTATCTTCCATATCGCTAAGTCTTCTCAACTAGCTTCAACTAGCTTATCACATCATGTTTAGTGAGAAAAGCACCGACTTGCAGACACCGAATACTCAAACAACGCCGCCGCACATTACCAATTATCCATATCAACTCTGCAATGAATGTCTTGCGGTGTATAATGCAGTCATGATAATTCATTGGCATCGGCGTGATTAAAGCCGAAATATCTGGAAAACAGGGATAATGATTGCTCATAAAATATAGGCAATTTTCTATATACTTTATTTCAAGATTTATAGAATCCTTTTCCGAGATGACAGATTTTTTATTATAGTAAGAATAAAAGAAAGTTCCACTCAAACAACACCCGCGCATTAGAATTGTCTGCACGAATGTCTAATTTGAATGGATTCATGATAATTCATGAATACATTCATTCGTAAGAAAGGTAAGGAAAGTTCAATGGAGCAAAAAAAAAAAAAACGTTAACATTTTCTAGACTTAAATAAGCTTTAGTTTATGTTAAATCTGAAACGTGCGTTTCTCGTGGTATTACATCACTTCGTTGCCGACTAGCAAACGAATGTGCGAGAACGCGGCAAAATTGTCTGATCACAGCAACTTTCCACGGAAAAGTGAATTTTATTTGTAATCAAATAAAAGCTTCAATTTTATTTTCCAATAGCTTACGTGAGTTGATTGTGAGAGTTGATTGTGAGACAATACCTCTGGTTCCTCGTTTAAACCTTGGATCTTTACAACAATAGATTATCATCGTATGAGTATCACGTGACACGCACCCCATCTTCCTCCCATGTAATTATTATTGTGCATATTTTTGTAGTTTGCCGTTTTTCTGGCTCTCACCTTTGTCAGTTATTAGCTCACGTTTGTACTTTTCAATATAAAGCGGCCATGAACAATGGTCAAACTTTTATGACGGAAAGAGTTTGTATTCTGCTTCCCATTGTTTATCTCAAGCGCGGCTCCAGCAATAGACTGCGAGCAGTCGTACTTTTTTCCTCAGATCACACGCGCAAAGTGACGGTACAATTATGCAAATTTAAAAGTGAACGAGGAGGGATTGGGGAGAGATTCCTTCCCTTACGCGCCCGCGTTTCTCGCGGCTTGTCCGCTCGCTACATTAATCGCGCGCGTTCTACGGAACTTAGGAGAACAAAGAGACTTCCCGCAGTCTACTCTGGTAAACAAGCTTGGCTGTTGGCATCGAATCGATGTAAGAGAGGAGAAATAAATATGCTTACTTACAGTAACAAGAATGTGCGGGTGTTTCCTAACAGACCTTTGTTTTACTGTAATGAAAATAAATTATCTATCATCATGTAAACTGATGTTATCGAGCTTAGAAGAGCGCAGGAGAGTGCAGGAAAGTGCACGTTGGAAGTGACCCCGCAGAGATAATTTATTCGCCTTTTATACCCGCCATCAATTTAACTGGCTCCAGAAAGATCTGGTGAAACTTTCTTATGGTGAAAGCATTTTCTAGCAGAACTTTAATTACTGCAATTAAAATTTTTGGTGTCTGAAAAGAGGTACCATGGATACCAGAAGAGCATAAAACAGAGGGGGTGTTTGCTTTGCACTATCTTCTTGCAGCGATAGCAGAGGAACCTCATTGGAACCAAGGAAGCCAAGATTGTCAGTTTGCCGTTCAAAACTTCTCAGAGGTGAGATTAGCTTTGGTATGAACAAAATAACGATCACTTACCTCTTATTAATACCAATGAAAGTTTCCAAATAGAAATTCCTCTAATTTGCTTGATCTAATTTAAAGGATAAAGGAGATCTACGAAAAATCGTAGTACCCTGTTTTCTCGAAAAGAAATGTCCTCTTCTTGATTTACTGGTGGAGAATACAAAACCCTGATGCCTCTTGCAATAACCACGAACTGTCAGTGCTGTCGCACTATTTGCGATGTCGACAAACCAGTTCAAGTAATTGGGCCCTTAGGAGTTCCTGATAATTTTCTCAGGAAACACTCTGGTTAAGCAGTTATCGTTATAGTGAAGCTGATGACTAATTCTTTAAGGAAGACACTTTTTTGGGTGTGAAATGCCATGTGGATTCCGCGCTGGGTTGACTCTGGTTTCAACACGTTACTTGAAGATCTTGAGCTGCAGGGAGCACAGAAAAATAGATGTCTTTCCTTATAACTGTAAATTTAAAAGATCCCCAAATTTACACCGTTACGTGAGTAAACTATACAGTGCTATTTAGGAGTAATTTGGCTATTGTATATTGTGGCCAAAATGTTTTGATCTCAATTAGGGGCTGAAGTACGCCTGAGGGTTAAAATGAGTTCCAAAGCGGGCTGAAATGATCTTTGTAAGCACCGTTTTGTCTCAAAATGTGACCCAAATGGCTCTACAAGGGGTTGAATCAGCCTTAGATCACTAGGGTTATATTGCGATTTTTGGGCTGATTAACAGATATTTTGAATTTACAGTGTAGCCCAAATTAACAACCGTTTACTTTAAAGACTATGAGCTTTCCCCAGAATAAAAGCACTCTTAAATCTGTCCCTCAGCAATAACATTTCAATGGCTTTTATCTCTTGCAGTGCCCTTACAATGGATTTCAAACTCAACATTTGTCTTCTATTGCTGTTGTTGGGAGTATTAAGTGTGCAGGGAAAGAACGAGCCCCACGTTAAGGCGAAACGTAAGTTTTCATTTGTGTCTGCACGAGTCATATGTTTTGACGGTGGCCCATTCGAACAAAAATTTTTTTTATTGCACTCTACTTAAGGTCAGGTCCTTTGTGAACAAGCTCGCGGCAAGTGTGTGTACGATACTTTCATGTGTTATGACATGGGCATGCATCCCTGCGATTACTACTGCTCTGGTGAAGACGGCAAAAGCAATTGCTGTTGCTACTACTAGGGTATGAATCCACTTCAGTAATCACTAACTTAGTAATAAAAAAATATTTCTGCCGAGGGATTAGGAAAGGAGATGTGAAAAAGTAGGGAGGAGTAAGTGTTTTTAGTTAATGACGTATCTCTATAAGATTTGGAAGCCCTGTGTAGCCACCCAATTGCACAATTCCTGGGTGCGCGGAGGAGGGCACGAAATTTACAAATTTCATCGTTGAGAGGTTTTCGCAGAAAATCTTTACAGAAAATAATCTAGAATATAAAATCTGGGGCCACTTCACATCCATCAAAGTACAATTTTTGATACGTTTCTCCAGTAAACCTACCTACATGTACCTACCTTGCTAAATGTATGCATACACACACATCAAGAGAGGATGAAGGTACCTTAATCCTCTCTTGCACACATATAACACTGTATCTCTTGACCGTATACATGTATACATACATAATCCTTAGAAATCCGATTTTTACCTTCACTGATACAATCGGTGAAAGTAAAAACAAAGTAAAAAGTAAAACGCTTAAAAACTGGTTTTCATGATTAGCGTGTAATAGCCTGATAAGTCAGAGGTTCGGTGAATCTGTCGTTTGAATTGCCCAATAAAGCCGGCATCTCATGATCAGCTCTTGGAGCAGATTGCTCCAAGAGAGGGCCCCATTGTAAGTGAAGCGTCTTTTTAATAATTTGTGTGTAGCTTGGGCAAGGCATTTGATGGATGACGCGAAAAAACCCCAAATGAATTGTTTTACACACTAGGGGTGCAAAAATAAATAAATAAATAAATAAATAAATAAATAATAAATTCATGTTAACGTACTAAAAAACTTTGCGTAATCAAATCTACTTGTGACAGGTGCTGCTTTGCTTTGTTTACTAACGCGAGTGAAATCGAAAACATTTGTGAACCTGTTGTAATTATCTTGCTTCTCTCTTTTTCAGCGGCGGCGGCGGCTGGTACTGAATGGGTGCAAACAGAGACAGAAGGAATGATAAACATAGCTGGTCTGGGTCTGCGTAAATGAAACGGCAACCTTTAAATGACTAAGCAAAATATCAGCTGATAAAATAAATAGATAGGTTTAGCATCTAAGGACATGGTTGTACGATTTCTTTTAATGTTAGTTGAGGAATAAAATGATCATTCCTGTCTCAAACATGACTCTACTATTTTCTTATTTTCTTGAAATCGTCATAGCAACACCCTTCTTGAGAAATTAGTTATGTGCACATTAGATATGGCGGAAAAATATCTTTACTGGAAAGAACAGCTCATTCATTACAAATCCAGCTTTCTTGAGGCGTTAGGCACACAGAAATTGCAACATCCTTAAAACAACTCAATGTTCTGAATAGCTGTTTGCCCCAGCCTTCCCAAAACAACCATGGCATTATATTTCTTCATTTCGGATTAACTGAGTGCTGCTGAATTCGTGTCGACTGATTTCTCTTTGAAAACTCAGTGTTGAAATTTAAAAGTCCCCACTAATCAACTGACATTTTTCTTCTTTCGCGGACATTCCCATCAATAGCGATCTGCGGAGCGTGCAATTTGTGGCTTTAGCACGACTGTAAAGCGACTTAGTTTGAGACGTTAACTTAATTCAGACGAGATTTAAAAAGAAACAATTTGCAAGCGGTTAAAGGAATAAATCTAAGATGGCCAAATTAGTCAAGTTTTGTAATTCAATTACATGGTGGAACGGTTTCCAATTAAGTGTCGTAAAACTGAAATCAAGTAATTACTCTGGCCAATCGCAACAGATGTAAACAACACAACGAGCCAATCAGAATTCGAAGCAAATAAATGACGCGCCAAGCGCGGGAAAACGCGGGTGGCGAAATCATGATTGGTTTCGGTTTGGATTCCCATTGGTTGAGAAATTAAAGTGGCGTGAGTTAACCAATCCCAGAGCGTAGTAATGCAAAACCAAAGCAAACGCGAAATTACTTTCGACACTCAATTGAAAACCGCTCTATTCCAATTTATGAATTGAGTTCGGCACCGCCATATCAACACGTTTGAGACGTGCTGATAGCTAAAACTGATCGCTACACTCAACGGTTCGTTTCGATAGAATATCTGTTTGAAAGAACATAACCCGTCTCAAAAGTTCGGAAGAAAGACTAGCATTTTCTTAAGCAAAATATCTCCTCAAACTTTCGCAACGCTGAAAATTTTTAAAATCCCTCTTTTTGTTTTTGGAGGGACAAATAGGTCGCTAAAAGAGCCAAGAAAAGCCATGCAGCTGGCATTTTCGAAAAAACTAAGGGAAACTTAAGCTTACGGATTTGCAGGGAATAACATTCCGTTCTCTAAGATTTTCTGCAATTTAGATTTTCCGCTAGGTAGTGAAAAATAATTGATGCCAATTTTAAAGGCCTTTCAAAGAGAACAAGCCTGGCGTTTTTTTTTTTGAATATCTTCTCTCGTTCCAGATAAATTCAAGTTTTTGTCACAAATTGTCTCAGTACAACGATAGATCACAAAATCAAGAATATCTCTGACTTGGCTTCAATAATGTATTCCAGGTATAAAGAAACAAACTGACATCCATTTTGACGTTGCCATGGCATTATATTCTCAGCCCCAGTCCCTTTCTACTATGAACCAAATATTTTCATTTTTGACCATACTGAGGCAGACAGTCCTACTTAAAACGCACAAAGTGTCCATATTGCCCTTCGTTTTCTAACAAGCTCATTGGGAATAAATGATTTCTGATAAAGACAAAAAAGGAGAGCGTCAACTGAAAGAAATAGACCCGAAAGCAAAATTGTTTGCCATGAAAATGGCACAGTAAGCGTCATTTTGTTTCTTACCCGAGGTACATTATTGGTGCCAAGTTTGAGCAGCATAAAGATCACTCCAATATTTCCCGAGATATTCTTGATTTTGTGATTTATCTTTGTACTGAGACGATTTGTCATCAGTTTTAGAAACAAAAACTTGAATATCTCTGTAACGAGAGAAGATGTTTCAAAAACGAAAATACCATTGTTCAACATTTTGAAAGGCCTTTCAAACAAGCATAATTTATTTTTTTACTTTATATTGCACTTAAAGAATCCGGCCAGATCAACTATGTTAGGTTACAGAAATTTGCCTTTTGCAAGGCCGTCAAATAATGTGGGAATGCAGGAAGCAACATGTGCCCTTCCATGAAGTATATATTTGTATAGTATATACTTATTTAAGTATATATTTGTGACAAAGTAAACCGTGCGTTTCGGTTAAGATATTTACCCTTAGGCGAATTTGAATCACTACGGGAAAAAATCATGATGTGGAAATTATAAAGCTAATTACATAACCGATTTATTGTCCTGATAAGTCGGTTTCAATCGCACGAGTCTCTTTCTTTTTCTGTCGGTGTGTCGGTGCCGGGTGAAAGTCAGCCAGATTAAAAAGCTTTGTAGCAATGCCCCACATCATTACAAATGGGCCCGAGTTTTGCCTGCTTACTCATTTTCTTTATCAAATTGGGCCAAATCGGCTCTATTTCGGTACTTGTAAACTAGCCTTCATTTAGGATTCTAACAATAAAATGAAACAAACTATTAGAAAAACTTTTTGCCGTATGTTCAAATATTCCTGTTCGTTTTCATTGATTGTTAAAACAGAGCTCGACGCTTGATAGTGAGTTTGATTATGACTATCAGAATTGGTGTTTACTACATTCGATCAGCAATTCAGACAGTGATTATGAGCTCACTCATTAATAATTCATCAAAACAAAATAAAGAAAATCACTACTGTGACCGTGGTTTGGATATGGGTACCTAATTACCATAACATTTTGCCAACTTTAGCCATGAATTTCTCCAAGAATTATTGATCATTTGAGAAGCCATATCAAACACTTGTCTTAAAAGTGTGTTTCATCAGATATCCAAACACTTCGAAGTCGTTTAAAAAAATTCGTCTGCGCCTCGTTTTTTCCACCTACTTCTCAGTGTTTGGATACCTGATGAAACACTCCTTCTCGTGCTTAATATTTTACATACAACACGAAACTTGAAAGATGCACTGGGCTAACAGGGGCAAGGGTTTTTATACGGCAAAACCTACTAATTTTACCTTTCACATCCCAAACAGCACAGGGCTCTTTTATTACTATGACCTGGAACAAAGCAGTGATAGAATCTGTAGGAAAATCTAAAATAGCGCAGCTTTGAAGAAAACCGCTGCCTTCGTTTGAAGCTGACGAGAGATCTGAACGCTACGGTGTCTCGAGAGAATGAGCTCACAGCGAGCATGCTTTGCGATCGTAGAATCCTCGCCAACATGTAACAATACCGGTTCCTTCACAAATGAGACGCGTACTTCATTCTGTATCTAAAAATATAAAAGTAAACACTTCT